>NC_081404.1:15281702-15601702 GCF_030684315.1 Stegostoma tigrinum
TGTATAAAAAAACCTTGCCTCTCACATCTCCTTTAGACTTTCCCCTTTTTGCCTTAAACCTAGGTCCTCCAGTAATTGACATTTCTACAAAAAGACTCCAACTATCCATTCTATCTATGCCTCACAAAGTTTTGTAAACTTCTACCATGTCGTCCCTCATCCTTCAACGTTCAAGTGAATACAAACCCCAAGTTTGTAAACCTGTTAGAGCTGTCTAGGTTTCTACGAGATTCCCCCTCATTTTTCTAAACTCCAGTGAATATAGTCCTAACTGATCCAGTCTTTCTTCACGCATCAGTCCTGCCATCGCAGGAATCAGTCTGGTAAACCTTTGCTGCACTCCCTCCATCACCAGAACATCCTTCCTCAGATAAGGAGACGCAAACTTCCCACAATACTCCAGGTGTGGTCTCACCAAGGCCCTGTACAATTGCAGCAAGACATCCCTGCTCCTGGACTCGAACCCTCTCACTATGAAGGCTAACAGGCCATTTACCTTCTTCACCGCCTGCTGCACCTGCAGGCTTCAACTGATTCCAGGCCTCTGCTATTTTCCTCTTCTACCCTGCTGAGGATCCAGCTTTCAGGGCAAGGTTCCTGTGGTGCACTGATAGTGTCCTTACCTCTAAGCCAACTAGGCTTGGGCTTGAATCCACCTGCTCCAGAGGTGTGTTGTACCATCCCTGAACAGGTTGATGGGTGGAGGAGAAGGAATTTTAAAAAAAAACAACCCCAAGACCTTCAGAAATCTCTGTGCACCTCTAATTCTGACCTCCTTCAGTATCCCTGGTTTCCTTCAGCCCTACCATTGGTGGTCATGCCTGCAGTTGCCTGGGCCCCAAGCTTGGGAATTGCCTCTCTTCATTTAAACCTGTGCCCAGCTTGTCAGTGAAGACCAAGACCAAAAGGGTAAACCCCATCAGCTCCATGTTTGGACAAATGTAGTTCAAACCATCCTTACCTGGCAAAGCCAACACCTCGGCTGGTACCATTGGCATCCCGCAGTATCCTCGTGGAGATCACCTGACCGAAAGGTTTCAGCATGTTCTGGAGCTCCTGCTCATCCATAGTCAGTGGCAGGTTGGAGATGTACAGGTTCGTTGGATCCTGCTCTTGTTGCTGTGGAATGGAAACAAAAACATGATTCGAGAGCTGCTCTATTGCTGTCGAATGGCTTTTTGTTGCATCCGAATTTCCCAGTACCCCTCTCCTGCCCAGTAATCTCACTTGTTGAACTGAAGGGAAAAGTCAAATTTATATTGGGGCATTGCATGCTTTTAGCCTTCTCCACTCAAATTGCTATTCTTCCTGTGTAAGCTTTGAAGGAGCTTGTCGTGACCTTTTTCAATCAGCAAGTCAAATAATTCAAAGAAAGTCAGCGGGTTGCTGCGCCAATGGGGCCTTCTTGTGGAAATGGGGCCTTCCTGTGACCATCCTCCCCACCAACAACCTCAGAAACCATTGGTTATCATTTTCCACCTGTGCTTATTGAGTTGGCTGCTTTCTTTTAACCCCTCCATATCTCCCAAGGTTGGCCTCAAAGTTGGGAAGACTAACCCCACCTCAAAAGAAAACTAACAAGGGCATTGTCAAACAGTTCTGCTGTTTGGGATTGTGAGAACAGCCAGTGGGAAATCGTTTCAGAATTCCTGGGAAGTTCGGACGGAGCCAAACTGGCGACTGCTGGTCCAGCATAAGGTAGGCCTTGGCTTCACCAGCCTTCTAGGCTTTTATGTGGCTGCATTTAAGATTATTTAATGGTCAACAGTAGCCTCAAATCCAACTTGGGACATTTCCAGTCTACGTGACTGAGTTCCTTAAACCTTATTCACACTTAATAACTGAGCCACACTTCTAACTTCAAAACTATGTTTAATTGTTTCCCAAGCCAGCAAAACCTATTTCTTTGTTATTTGAAGTGAAAGAATACCTACCAGCATTGCCAAGGCATCTACATTTGACTTTAATTTGTGTGCAGATGTGGGAGGTGAGGGTGAGGGGGAAGAAGGGAAATCTCACACCAGTCTTATTAAAATATTCATCACACTTCAAAATGAAATTAAATCAAACAACATCCCCCTGAAAAATGGCAAAAGGTAGAGACAAAATCAAAACTTTTTGTCATGCCCTCATCAGGATTGGAGTGCAAGAAACTAAGCTTTGAAAGGGAACACTAATTTATACAGCGTGAGAAGACAGTGCTGATGGTGGGATGATGGTTGGCATGGAGATGCAGCAGGAGCTATTAACTGTCAATCTTTGATATCTGATTAAAGTCAGGCCAGAAAGGTAGACTCTGATTAGTCAGGATGTTAACATGGGGAATACAGCAGAGATTGGCAGCTCTATGACCCTTTACCCATTGAGAAAAAAACACAATGTATGAACGAATTCCTTTTGCTACGTACAACTGGGCCCTGTGTGTTAATATATGGAGCTTCCAGCATGTGCACATTGCAAGCCCAATTGATTCTGTTAAAATTGGATTCCAGTGAAATTCACAACATGGTCAGGGTTACTTAGTAAATGTTGTCCAATAGTAAAATCACATGTTATATTGAATACCATGTTCTGAGTTTTACAAGCACAGATTAGTTGAGTGCAGCTGACATACTATCCACTGCGGGCAGTCAAAATGAGGTGTTATTTGACATGATTTGCTAGTTATCGAGAATGGCCTACATACCTGGCATCACATTGGCACTGAAACTCATAACATTAATCATTTGTGTGACAGACAAATACATCATGTCAGTGAAGAAAATCACTCATGTGTTTACTACAATAGAAGTTGCTTGAGATGGCTAGCTTCATCCATTGTTCAGATGTTTGAGACATCTTCCCTTTCCTGGGCAACCTGAGGTAGGCTGGGCATTGTTCAATGAAACCAGCATGCCCAAAGAGATGATACTGCCATGGGATTCCCTTGAGGCTCAGCTCTTACTAACATCTTTGATGAATACCAGGAGAAGTGTCTTCAGTAGAATCACCACTAACCTCCTACCCCTTGCAAATGCCCGATATGTACGTAACACATTTACAATATTTAAATCCACACTGCCGAACAGTGACAAACTCCATCCTGCACTCAAATCTACCATTGAAATGAAGCAACAAAATCAGCTCCCTTTTCTTGGATACATTAGTTGGGAAGTTTGCAAATGGCTTCTCTACTACTACCAAAGGAAGGTGATGGCCTAGCGGTATTATCATTAGACTATTAATCCAGGAAATTCAGCTAATGTTCTGGGGTTCTGGGTTCGAATCCTGCCACGGCAGATGGTGGAATTTGAATTCAATAAAACTGAGCCCTAGCAAAACTGGAATCAATGGGTATTGGGGCAAACTCTCTACTGGTTAGAGTCATACGTGGCACACAGAAAGATGGTCATGGTTGTTGGAGGTCAGTCATCTCAGCTCCAGGACATCTCTCTGCAGGAGTTCCTTGGGGCAATTTCCTAGGCCTAATCATCTTCAGCTGCTTCATCAATGACCTTCCCTCCATCATAAGGTCAGAATTGAGGATGTTCGCTGATGATTGCACAATGCTCAGCACCATTTGCACCTTCTCAGATACTGAAACAGTCCATGTTCAAATGCAACAAGATCTGGAAAATATCCAGGCTTGGCCTGAAAAGTGCCAAGTAACATTCGTGTTACATAACTGCCAGGCTTGAACCATTACCAATAAGAGACAATCTAATCTGCGCCCCTTGACAATCAACTGTGTTACCATCACTGCATTCCCTACTGTCCAACATCCTGGAGGCTATCATTGATCAGAAACTCAAGTGAATTCACTACATAAACACAGTGGCTGCAAGGGCACATCAGAAGCTAGGAATACTGCAGCAAGTAACTCACTTCCTGACTCCTCAAAGTCTGTCCACCATCTACGGGGCTCAAGTCAGGAGTGCGATGGAATATTCCCCACTTGCCTGGAAGAGTGGAAACCCAACAACACTCAAGAAGCGCTGCACCATCCAGGAAAAAGCAGCCCCCTCGACTGGCACCACATCCACAAGTATCCACTCCCACCACCACCGACACTCCGTAGCAGCAGTGTGTACTATCTACAAGATGCACTGCAGAAATTCACCAAAGATCCTCAGACAGCACCTTCCAAACCCAGGACCACTTCGATCTAGAAGGACAAGGGCAGCAGATACATGGGAACACCACTCCCTGCGAGTTCCCCTCCACTCACCGTCCTGACTTGGAAATATATTGCTGTTCCTTCACTGTCACTGGGTCAAATTTCTGGAATTCCCTCCCTAAAGGCATTGTGGGTCAACCCACAGCAGGTGGTCTGCAGCAGTACAAGAGGGTAGCTCACCACCACCTTCTCAACAGCAACTCAGGATAGGCATTAAATTCTGCCAGCCAGCGATGCCCACATCCCACAAAAATGAATAAACTTTTCAAAAAAAAAATCTATCAAAAGCCTGTGTTCACCGATGAATATACAGGTTGGTATTCCTACGGGCCAATATGCTACAAGAGAAATCTAATCAGCAACCTCACGAACAGGGCCTCAGCCATTCGCTCACCAATGAAAGCTTGATGTTGAGATTGAGCCTATCAAAACTATCCTGTGTAATAATGGCTATCCTAATCAAATATCACTCACTGGATATGGTACAAAATTACGCAATAGCCTATGGCCATCACCTGAACAATGCCCAGTTTCTCTCCCACTGCGGTTTACCCTCTAGTACCTCAACTTTTCCATTGAAGACTATCTTCTAGTAGCTCAACCTTCCCATCAAAAATTCTCTTTTGTACCTCAACTCTTCCACTGAAGATGATCCCTCTAGACCCTTAAGGCTCCCATCAAAGACCACCTCATTACTCCCCTTTCTCCCTATCACAGTGAATCTAACGCTCATATCCCATTACAATGTGATTCTTGACAGTGTGCTGCTTTAGTGTGCTGTCAATATGGGACCAGCAGGAAGAAGGGTCTCGGCACGAAACATCAGCTTTCCTGCCCCTAAGATGCTGCTTGGCCTGCTGTGTTCATCCAGCTCTACACTTTGTTCTCACAAGAAATGGGCATTGGCTTCCATGGCACAGAGGCAAAGAACTGAAAGGTTTCAATGAATTTGGAAAAAAAATCAAAACCGTGGGCCAGTACAGGAAAATTCAGAGATCAGAGGCAAGAGATTTGCTTTCGTGGGCACGCTAATCAGATCAGACAACAAAAGAGTTAATGATCTCTTGACAAGGCTGTTCCAGAAGCACACTGCTCCGGGGAGTTATGGCAGAAAGTGAGACAGAGCGAGTACTGAGGTTGGCTGGAGAGTCGCGGTTAGAAGCAAGAGGACATCTCCCAGGAACACTCAGCTACAGACTGAGCAAATGTTTCACTGCTGGTTACAGCATGGAGATTTCCCAGCTGCTCTAAATGACAGCTTCAGTCCTGTGTTCACAACTCATGGCGAATGCTTGATTAACAGTTCTTGGAAAAGAAAAGGGCCCCTTACCTCGTGTTCCAAGAATCCAGGAAAAACAGCCATTAGAGATTTCAACCACAGAGTTGGATATGTGAAAATAAAAAGTGCAACTCATTCCAAAGAGTACCTGCCTGGATGATATCCTTTCACTTTGTACTGCCACCCTTCACTTTGCAAAACCCCCCACCCTGCCCCAGCACTCATTTGCATGTCCATTCACCCCTTGGAATGTACAAATGGAGCTATCTTGCTTATTTCAGTTGGCTGTTTCACTCACGCAGTGTTCAACCGTGACTGGTACCTGGTTGTGGATTCTCCCCCATCAATAGATTGATGAGCAGAAAAGAAAATTTGGGGATAGTGTGAAAAGATGGAGTTAAGATTGATCATTGATTGATCACTATTAAAACGGAGTGGAAGTAGGCCCTTCAGCCTATTGAATCTGCTCCACCATTCCATGGGATCACGGCTGATTTGATCACTGCAAATACCGGAGCTTTGTTGCGCCTTGAGTCGACCAGATATCTAACCGTGTTCTGGCATTACTTTGCCAATTTCTTTTCCTCCATTTTCTCTTCCCCACACTTCCAACCCCCCAACATAAGGTGCCACAGGCATCAAGACAACCTCATACCAACTGGGTCCGAATTCACACATAGTGGTGATTGACTGGCAATTGGACTGCTGGGAGGGCAACCTTGACCACTATCATGACTCTTCCTCAACCCCTATCGATAACAGCCCTGGACTGTATTGAACAATGGTTTGGGGAACTGGTCAGTAGCCCCAGGAAAACTCCTGACTCCAGAGATCTCCGCTGGTCTAAACGCCCAAGCTGGAGTCGCTGACTTGGGAGGGATGGACCCTGGGCCACTTCCTGCCAGGAATCAAGGCAAGCGGCAGCTGGTCAGCAGGTCACTCTGCCAAGATGCTGATATGGCCAGACCTGACACAAGGCAGAAGTCAACAAAAGCACACTTATGGGTGGAGAAGGATTTCTCTAACCTTTAGAAGAATGAGAAACAATTGGATTGAATAATGTAAAATTATGAATGGGGCTTGAGACAGGAAAACAAGAAGTTGTTTCCCAATGTCTAGGGAACTTAGAACACAGTCTCACAATAAGGGGACAATCATTTTGGATTGAGGATGAGAAGATATTTCTTTACTCTTGCAGAGTTGTGTGTCTTTGGAATTCCCAGCCTCAGAGGGTTGTGGATTCTCCCCCATCAATAGATTGATGAGCAGAAAAGAAAATTTGGGGATAGTGTGAAAAGATGGAGTTAAGATTGATTGTTGACTATTAAAAAGGAGTGGAAGTAGGCCTTTCAGCGATAAGACGATGTAGTGGCTGAATGCTGGTGGGACAGGGAGACCTCCTCTTTAACATCCTCGTGTTCAAAACAGGAATTATTCTTGAACTGAACAAATTCCAGATTAATTTCTGAGGAAACCTGTGTCGGGCTGATGCTGCATAAGGTCAACAGCAGGAGTCAAAGCAGACAATGGCTTACAAGTGCAGTCATCCACATTACAGAAGCCACTCTCCAGAAGTGTTTGAGATGATTTAATGCACTAAACTGAGGTGAGTATTTTTCCCCCTTTAAAAACCCTTCTAACAGGCAGGCCTGAATAGGCCCAAAGAAACAATATAATAGAACCTACAAGCATTCCATTCAGCTGAGGGCACACACACACACAGAGACAACAAGAGCAACTGATAGTTTTCTTCACAGGAGGTGGTGGTGGGAAAAACTACTCCCCAGTTCTCAGCGCCTGGCACTTGACCAAAAGCCAAGAATGTGGAACAATTAGCAAGTGTCACAGGCCAGCTTTGTGATACTCCAGCTTGCAGAATGAGGAGCGACAGCTGCTTTTCTGTTACATCATGTGAATGAGTTAACCAAATAGCTGGTCCTATCCTTACAGCCCCACCGCTCCCTACTGGTTGTCCCCTCCCCCCGCCAAGGGGGAAGCACACACCAAGCTATAGTGACCAGGAACTAATCCTATTAAATAAACCCTCCCAGAAAAAAAGCACATCTTCGGGTCTGTGTTAATGTTGTCTCTCTACAGTTTGCTGGCACCAATGCAACAAATTCCATTCCAGTTTACATTACGTGCTCCCTCAGGGATTTAGACAAGTAGGGCATTGTGAAGTTAAGAAAGAAAGGCAGCTTCTGAAAGGCATCCTTTTGTTAAACCACAAGCAAACCTCAAACCCCAAACCCCAAACCCAGATTTGAGGCCTTCATGAAGAGAGAACTGTGTATCTACATTGACCTTACACACCCTCAAAGCACTTCAATAGGCATGCTGGGAAAAAACACAGCAGCTATGTGTGCACAGCAAGATCCACTAATGAGGGGGATCAGCCACGAACTCGCTTTGGGTACTACTTATATCAAATATATTTCACAGGACGTGAGCATCACTGGCTGCAGCAGCATTTGTTTGTTGCCCATCTCTAGATTCCCCCTTGAGAAAGTGGTAGTGAGCCACTTTCTTGAACCACTGAGGTCCACGTGCGCCAGGTTGGCCCACAATACCCTTAGGGAGGGAATTCCTGGATTTTGACCCAGCGACACTGAAGGAACAGTGATTTTCAAATCAGGATGGTGAGTGGGTTAGAGGGAACTTGCAGGAAGTGGTAGTCTCATGTATTTGCTTGTCTTTGTCCATCTAGACAGTAGAGGTTGTGGGTTTGGAAGGTGCTGTCTCAGGATGCTTGCGGAATTGTGCAATGCACCTCGTAGATGGTACACACTACTGCTACTGAGGATTGGTGATTTCAAACCCTCTCAGCCTCCCAACTAGGGATCCCCAATGCCTCACTTTGGGAGGCGTGTTGCACAGGAACCTGAGGATCCCCTGCATCTCACAACTGACTCAGGATGGTTGGGGGTTTGAGGGGATTAGGAAATTTGTGTGGCCTGTGCCCACCTTTGGAGTGATCATTGATCACTGTAGAATTGCAATTCTAATGCGTCTGATCAGAATCAAAAGGATTGATTAGGGTATTCTTCAGGTTTGGGGGTGTCTGGAATAAGGGGACACCCTAATAAGGACATCACCTTAAAATTATAGCGCAGCCAATTGGGGGAATTTGCTCAGCCAATTAGGAAGGGCTCTTTCATATCTCGTAGAAACATTTTAAAAAAAGCAGGAGTGGGCCATTTGGCCCTTTGAGCCTGCACCACCATTCAATATTATCATGGCTGATCATGCAATCTCACTTTCTCACTTTTTTCCGCTCCCACTTTCTCTCCATACCCCTTGACCCCTTTAGCCACAAGGTCCATGTCCAGCTCCATCTTGTATCTAACAAACTGGCTCCAAAAGCTTTCTGTGGGAGAGAATTCCACAAGCTCACAACTCTTTGAGTGAAGAAAATCTTCCTCATCTCAGTCCTGAATGGCTTACTCCTTATTCTTACTGCGACCCCTATTTCTGGACTTCCCCCAATATGAGGAACATCCTTCCTGCATCTGGCCTGTCCAGTCCATCAGGATTGCATGTTTCTAGAAGATTCTGCACCACCACCCCCCCAACCCCCGGTTCTTTTAAATTCTAGTGAGTGTTAGCCCAGTCGATCTGGTCTTTCCTTGTATATCAGTCCTGCCATCCCAGGAATCTGCCTGGTGAACCTTCGCTGGACTCCCTCAATAGCAAGAATGTCCTTCCTCAAACTAGGAGACCAAAACTGCACACAATACTCAAGATGCAGCCTTACCAAGGCTCTGTGTAAATGCACCAAGGCAGCCTTACTGCGATACTCAAATCCTCTCGCTAAGAAGCACAGCATGCCATTAGCTTTCCTCAATGCCTGCTGCACCTGCATGCCAACCTTCAGTGACTGTTTCAACATGACATCCAGGACTTGCTGCACGTCACCTTTCCCTACACTGCCACCATTCAAATAATAATCTGCCTTCCTGTTTTTGCCACCAAAGTGGACAACGGGGAGTGGAAATCTGGAACTTCCTGTAAAAAGTAGTTGAGACTAAGGGTGAAGTAAAAAATGATAAAATTGAGGTCAATACACATTTCTAAGCCATGAGTATTGAGGGATGCAGAACACAAGTTGAGTAGATGCAGGGAAGAAACAGATTGGCCGGGATTGATTTTAATGGTGGACAGGTTAGGCTCCTCCTTTTTTGCCCCTGAATGCCACACTGTGCTGAAATGGGTCCATTTTTTATTATTCCTTCATGGGATGTGGGCATCGCTGGCAAGCTCAGCTTTTGATCTGAGAGGTTTGCTCAAAGTGATGACTGTGGTTAAGAGTCAGCCACATTCCTGTAGGTCTGGAGTTATATGTAAGCCAGACTGAGCAAGGACAGCGGATTTTCCTTAGCACTTCACATCAATGAACTAATCAACAGTGGTTACACGGTCACCATGAGTGAACCAGATAGATTTTTAACAGATATTTCACAGTCATCATCACTAATGTCGACATTTTATCCACTGAATTTAAATTCCACCAGCCAACATAGTGGGACGTGAACTTATGTCCCGGCAGCATTAATCTGGGTTGCTAGGCTACCAATCCAGTGACATTAGCACAATATCATAACCTCACCACCTTGCAGGTGCGCAGCTTGTTAAATTTCTGGTGGCTGGCTGCATACCCAAGCACTCATTTCCCTCCTGCTGCAGTAAATATTGGTACAGGGAAATGCCAAACATCTCAAGAAGAAAATTAGACATCATAAATAAATGCTCACATCCCAAAGATAACTTCAATACTCTCACAAAAATCTGTGGACAGGGGAAAGAGGATTAAAAACTATACAGGGTTCCTGTTCTGGTCTCTAAACAGAGAACGCTGGAGAAACTCAGGTCTAGCAGCATCTGTGGACTGAGAAACAGAGACTTTCATTCATTGTCACTGAGATCTGATCTCTACATGGGTCAGGGAAAAATGCTTTCCAAATTATGCTGTTATCCATTTTGTCGCAACAGTTGTGTAGTTGTCGAGCCTGGGCTGTTGACTGTATTCAAGGCTCGGATAGTCAGATTTTTAATTAGTAAGGGAAATCAAGGGTTATGGGGAAAAGACAGGAAAATGGAACTGAGAATCATCAATTCAGCCATTATCTCATTGAATGGCACGGCAGATTCAATGGGCTGAATAGCCTACTTCTGATCTTATGGAGTTAACATCTCAGGTTTGGGGTGGGGAGAACAAAAAGGAAGATGTGTGATAGAGCAGGATAGATAAATGGCAAAAGCTGTTGATGGTGCAAAGCCAAGGGAATTGTAACACGATAAGTAAAGATGTGTCTAGAGGAGGGGTAAAAGCAGAATGATGAATAGCTATCATCCAAAATAAAAAATAAGGGTAAAGTGAGAGCAAGACTGAAACACAAAAATAGAATAAACAACATGGAGAAGGCAGAGGTTATCATTTGAGCAAAGTGAACTCCATATCAAGTCCAAAAAGCTGGATGGTTCCTAATTAGAAAATGAGGTGTTGTTCCTCAAGGCTACATTGAGCTTCACTGGAACAGTGCAGCAGGAGAGAGGTCAGGGTCGGGGGGGCAAGACAGGAGAATGAAAATGATGGGGCTGTCCTTGCATATTGAACAGAGTCCTCCCTGTAGAGGTGACTGTGTTGAGACCAGCAAATA
Source organism: Stegostoma tigrinum (assembly GCF_030684315.1). Taxonomy (NCBI): domain Eukaryota; kingdom Metazoa; phylum Chordata; class Chondrichthyes; order Orectolobiformes; family Stegostomatidae; genus Stegostoma; species Stegostoma tigrinum. Next base: position 15,292,795 of record NC_081404.1, read on the forward strand.
CAATGGACGAAATAAAAAGAAATACAAGCAAATCATTCTGGTCTCAGCTGCAAGGGTTTTTGATCCAATCCAATTGGAGATGTACAGCCTCCCAACGAGGCCCAGGCAGCCCAAACCAAGAAAAACAAGGCGCTCTGTTTTGAAAGCTTTCTGTTCGAAACATGTCAGCAATTGAAGCATGCCTAAAGCACGATTCAAGACATGAAGTGAGTGTTTGCTTCCACCTAATCCCAGCAGCCAATGGCCTCTGTGTGACAAGACCCTCTCTTCAACTTACTTGAAAACCAACCTGCATATGTCACATGTGACAACATTCTTGCAATATCTGAGGGAGCAGGGACCAATTAATGTGTGTTTTTGTCAATGCTGGATCTAACAAGGATGGGGAATGGAAGTCTTTTCCAATTTGGGGAATGTGTTAGCGATATTGAGTACACCAGGGGCCATGCTACCTTGAGATGCAGAAGTTACAGCTCCCAACAACTGAAGGAACACCACCCCCGACTGCAGCAGTATGACATTTTCTGTCTCCTATTTCATCCACTGCCTCACCAGTCTGCCAATCTGTGATGGTGAGAAAGTTGTCCAGCCATTTTGACCAAATGGTTAAGACAGCAAGACACTTACCATTCACTATGGCCAGAAATTCAAATGGCAGGTTAGCAGGTGAAGAATGAACATTATTTCCTAAACAGGAGTCAAAATTCAAAGCTCGAAGAGGATCCGCAATTTTGAGATTCAGCTGTTAACTTTGGTCTGTGAAAATAATATTGTGAACATAAGGATCCATGGGCCACTAACTGTCTTACTAAAGCAACTGCTTAAACTGAGATGTTATGCCTTCAATAATGTTTGCCTGGTTGCTACCGAGATCCTGCAGAACGAAAGGTCAGGGAGATTAATAATTTGCCATTTACTATATCAAGTTACAGACTATAAAACACAATCTCTCATATTCTGCAGCTCCACAGGACTACACGATATTATAGCACAAAAGCACAGAAAAACTACCTTTGGCATTATACAATCTATTCAGGGGTAGTTATCACAACAAGCTTCACCATGTTATTATTGACAGTGCAACATACTGAACATTTTAAAGCGTGAGTAGAAACTATGAAGGCAAGGGGCAAAATTGAGTTACATTTTTCTTACGCGACAGTATAAAATCTCTCATCACAAATACATGGGTGCCTATAGAGGTATGACTCATAATCTGAAACATTTATTAAATTGCTCCGAAAGTCTGGGAATATATAAATAGGAGCCAAGAATAAGACTTATCAAATAGACAGCAAGACAACCTTTGCAAAAGGAAAATCTTAACACAGGCTGCCATGTTTTGTTCACAAAATACTGAAGTGTGACCTCGAGGGTCCTGAGCAGTTGCAGGGCCTTCTGGAGACACAGGCTTTGCTGGACATGTGAAAAGCCCAATCTGAACAAAGATCTCCAGTGGCAGGAGCAACATACAGTGGTCTTTGCAACTTTTGCTGCAGCTCCCAGTTTCCACAGTTCATTGCTGACAGTGTTTGGTGCAGGCACAATGCAGTTTAGGTTTGCGCATCTGTCATTGTGCAATCAGATCTCTGCCAGTCCATTTGCGCAAAAATAGCGCCTTGCAATACGTGAGATGGAAAGCAGAAGTAATACTTAGCACACAATGAGGAAAGTCCCACCAGCAGTGCCAACCAACAGTGTGGAGGGGTCAATTTCTGTTGTGGGTTGTACCTACTGGACTCTTAAGGTGAAACTGCCAAACCCCTTTTTCCATGGCAAGCAAAAGAGATCTTTTTCATGAATCCTGGCTGGATTTAATACAAAGATTAACACTGAACAGGAAGTCTGCTGAAACCACACACAAGCAAAAAAAAACAAACAACAAATTGTATTTATAAATTTTATTTTTAATCAAACCGTTCAAAGCTTCTAGAGCAGGTGGGACTAGAACATGTGCCTCCTGGGCCAGAGGCAGGAACACTACCACTGTACCAGAGTCCTGTCTTACACTCTGTCTTTTGAGCAGCAAATCATCCCCAAAATGCTTTAAACACCACAAACAAAATTTGTCCATCAGCTATGGAGGAGAGGTTTGGCAGGTGATGAAACATTTGGTCAAACAGTCTTAAGAAGCATCTTAAAAGAATCTCCTCCAAGATCAATGAGGTTCAGGATGGGAGAGCCCAGTCAACTGAAGGCAGTTGATGGAGCAACGAAATTTGGAATTTGCAAGAGATCCCAGGCTGCACCAGATCCCAGAGGTGTGTGGAGCTGCAGGATGTTGCAGAGGTGAAGCAATGGAGGGAGTGAGGGTTTTGTCAAGGAACTCAATATAATGCAAGTTGCTTGTGATGCTTCTCCTAGCTTTTTCTGAAATGGTGTCAGTTCCGTGAGACCCTGCCTCAACCTCACCTCACCACAATACCAACCACCACCATCACCACACACACAACCCACCTGAGACCGACAGGCCTCTAGGAAGAATGAGACTGAACATTACCTCACAATGCCAAAAGGATACCAGGCCCAATGCTGGTACAAAAACTAAATGTCCAATGGTAATTTAACAGTTCAGAGAAAGCACACTTGGCTGAATCCTGGGGTGAGGGGCTTATCATGAAGAAAGGGTGAGCAGGTTGGGCTTCTACTCATTGGAGCTAAGAAGAATGAGGGGCAGCCTTATCAAACCATACCTTACAGGGTATGACAGGGCAGATACTGCAGGATCTTTTCCCAGGGAATCCAAAACATGGATGGACAGGTCACAGTTTCAAAACAAGAGGTTTCCCATTTAAGACTGAGCTGAGGAAAATTTTTTTCTCTCATCAGAGGTTCGTTAATCTGTTGAATGCTCTCCCCCCTACTCCCCGATATGCAAATGTGACACTTGGAGGTTGGGTCACTGAATATATTCAAGGCTGAGTTAGACAGATTTTTGATGCACAAGGGAGTGAAGGGTTTGGGAGACAGACAGGAAAGCGGGCTTGCTACCCAATCAAATCAGCCATGCTCTTTTTAATGGCAGAAAAGGCTTGAGGGGCCAAATGGCCTACTTCAGCAGGAAATGCTTATCAGTTTATGACCCCATGAACTGCAAAATATGGTTTACAGCAGGAAGTGAACCAAAGGTAATAGTGGTGAGCATCAGGAGGGAACAGAGACGGGAAAAAGGCACGGAGGGGGGTTGGTGATAGTGGATGAAAGATGCTGTCCTTCCCTCCCTTAATATCTCCAAGCTGATGCAGATGCAGGTTCCTCTGAAAAGAAGCTTCTCTGCTATCACAATAAGTCAAAGTTGTTCTAATCAACCTGTGACTGCTTGATATGGGCACATTTTATTGTTATAAATACTCCAATATAACCAGCTGGTGGATGTCGTGCCTGAAGACCCACGTAGGTTAGTATATAAAATTAGATTGCATGGAATTGGGATTATATACTGCTCTGGGTTGAGATTTGGCAGGAAAAAAAAGAGAGAAGGAAGAAATACTTCTTTCCCAGGGTGTCAGGCTGTTGTAAGTGTTGTATCGTAAGGATCAGTGCTGGGGCCATAGCTGTCTGCAAGCTATAGCAAAGATACGGATGTGGGAGTCAGTTGTAACATTCCAAAAATTTGCTTATGACATAAGACCGGGTTGAATGTGAGTCGTGAGGAGGATGTAAAGAGGCTTCAAGGGGATTTAGACAGGCTGATAGCAAGAACATGACAGATGGAACATAATGTGAATAATTGTGAAGTTATTCTTCTTAGTACAAACAGCAGCAAGGCAAAATATTTATCGAATGATGAGAGGTTGAAAAGTGCAGGTATCCAAAAGGACCTGGGTGTGCCTGGTCATGAGTCACCAAAAGTTAGCATGCAAGGGGAGCAAGCAATTAAGAAGGCAAATGATATGGTGGCATTTATTTCAAGGGGACTTGAGTACAGATTTTGCTGCAATTGTAGAACCTTTGTGAGACATCACCTGGAGTAGCAAGTGCTGTTTTGATCCCGTTACCTCAGAAAGCATGTACTAGCCAGAATGGGAGTGCAGCAGAGGTTCACTATATTCATCTCACCTGGGATGGTGGGATTGCTTTATGAGCTGGGATTGAGGAAACCAGGCCTGTATTCTCTCGAGTTTCAAATACTGAGGGGTGACCTCAGTGAAACTTACGAAGTTCTTACACAGTTCGATAGGACGAATGTTGATAGTCTGTTTCTCCTGGCTGATGAGTCTAGAACCACAAGGTGACTGAGATGAGGAAAAGGAATTTCTTCACTCAGAGGGGGTGAATCTGTGGAAATTTTCCACCCCAGAGGACAGTGGAGGTTCATTCATTGAGTACATTCAAGATTGAAATCAATAGATTTCTCAGTATTAACGGTAATTAAGGCTGTATGGGGACAATGCAGTTAAGTGGCATTGCAGTAGAAAATCAGTCATGGAGTTTCTGGGTGTAATTGAGGACACAGTACAGAGGTTCATCCCAAAGAAAAGAAAGATTATCCGGGGTGGGATTAGACAGCCATGGCTGACAAAGGAAGTCAGGAAATATATCAAAGAAAAAGAGACAGCCTATAAAGTGGCCAAGAGCACTGGGAAATCAGAAGATTGGGAAGGCTACAAAAACAAACAGAGGATAACAAAGAGAGCAATACAGAAGGAGAGGATCAAATATGAAGATAGGCTAGCGAGTAACATTAGAAATGATAGTAAAAGCTTCTTTCAATACATAAGAAACAAATGAGAGGCAAAAGTAGATATTGGGCTGCTCCAAATTGATGCTGGAAGGCTAGTGATGGGAGATAAGGAAATAGCTGAAGAAATTAATAAGTACTTTGCGTCAGTCTTCACAGTGGAAGACATGAGCAGTATGCCAATAATTAGGGAGAGCCAGGGGGCAGAGTTGAGTATGGTAGGCATTACAAAAGAGAAAGTGCTAGAAAAGCTAAAAGGTCTAAAAATTGATAAATCTCCTGGTCCCGATGGGCTACATCCTAGAGCTCTGAGGGAGGTGGCTGAGGAAATAGCGGAGGCTTTGGTCGTGATCTTTCACAAGTCACTGGAGTCAGGGAAAGTCCCAGATGATTGGAAAATTGCTGTTGTAACCCCTGTTTAAGAAAGGGTCAAGGCAAAAGATGGAAAATTACAGGCCGATTAGCCTAGCCTCAGTAGTTGGTAAAATTCTAGAATCCATTGTCAAGGATGAGATTTCTAAATTCCTGGAAGTGCAGGGTCAGATTAAAACAAGTCAGCATGGATTTAGGAAGGGGAGGTCGTGCCTGACAAACCTGTTAACAATTATGTTAGACCAGGGAAACCCAGTAGATGTTATCTATCTAGGCTTCCAAAAGGCCTTTGATACGGTGCCTCACAGGAGGCTGCTGAGCAAGGTGAGGGCCCATAGTGTTCGAGGTGAGCTACTGGCTTGGATTGAGGATTGGCTGTCTGACAGAAGGCAGAGAGTTGGGATAAAAGGCTCTTTTTCGGAATGGCAACCGGTGTCCCACAGGGTTCAGTGTTGGGGCCGCAGCTGTTCACCTTATACATTAATGATTTGGATGAAGGGACTGGGGGCATTGGCATTCTGGCGAAGTTTGCCGATGATATGAAGATAGGTGGACAGGCAGGTAGTACTGAGGATGTGGGGAAGTTGCAGAAAGATTTAGACAGTTTAGGAGAGTGGTCCAGGAAATGGCTGATGAAATTCAATGTGAGTAAATGTGAGGTTTTGCACTTCAGAAAAAAAGAATACAGGCATGGACTATTTTCTAAATGGTGAGAAAATTCACAAATCAGAAGTACAAAGGGATCTGGGAGTGTTGGTCCAGGATTCTCTAAAGGTTAACTTGCAGGTAGAGTCCGTAATTAAGAAAGCGAATGTAATGTTGTCGTTTATCTCAAGAGGGTTGGAATATAAAAGCAGCGAAGTGCTTCTGAGGCTTTATAAAGCTCTAGTTAGGCCCCATTTAGAATACTGTGTCCAATTTTGGGTCCCACACCTCAGGAAGGACATACTAGCCCTGGAGTGTGTCCAGCGGAGATTCACACGGATCATCCCTGGAATGGTAGGTTTAACGTATGATGAACGGCTAAGGATCCTGGGATTGTACTCATTAGAGTTTAGAAGGTTGAGGGGAGATCTAATAGAAATTACAAGATAATGTATGGTTTAGAAGAGGTGGACGCTGGGAAGTTGTTTCCGTGAGGCGGGGAGACTAGGACCCGTGGGCACAGCCTGAGAATTAGAGGGGGTAAATTTAAAACAGAAATGAGACGACATTTCTTCAGCCAGAGAGTGGTAGGCTTGTGGAATTCATTGCCACGGAGTGCAGTGGAGGCTGGGATGTTGGATGCCTTCAAGGCAGAGATCGACAAATTCTTGATCTCAGAAGGAATCGAGGGCTACGGGGAGAGTGCAAGGAAGTGGAGTTGAAATGCCCATCAGCCATGGTTTAAATGGCAGAGTGGACTTGAAGGGCCGAATGGCCTTACTTCCACTCCTATGTCTTATGGTCTTATGATCTGTGTGCATGGAGGAACAGGTTTGAGGGGCTGAATGGCCTACCATTGATCCTATCTCTTTGTAACTAATCTCATATTGTCATGACCTCCTTTGCTGTAGCCCTCAAGTCCGGAAGGTGACACCCTTGGGGCCTCCAAGTGACATTTTCAGGTGCTTACAGTTTGATTTTAACAAATATTCAGTGTCCCTAGGGTTTCCTGTGGTGCACTGGTAGTGTCTCTCCTTTTAAGTCAGGAGGCCTGGGTTCAAGTGTCACCTGCTCCAAAGGTGTGCAGTAACATCTCTGAATAGGTTGATTTGAAAATATCTGTTCTGCTTCTCTGCAGGGGCACAGTGGTAGTGTCCCTGCCTCTGAGCCAGGAGACCTGGGTTCAAGTCCCACCTGCCTCTGTGGTGTATAATAATATGTGAAGAGGATAATTACAAAACATCTGTTCTGTTTCCTGCTCTGTTTTACTTCCCACTCTTTACACCAAATCCCAGCTAGACAGTCACCTCAGGAGCTGATGAATAGTGAGTTGAGGGCTAGAGCTGCAAACAGGGTATCCAAAACTAGAGTACCCTAGATGACTATAGATATTGATGAGAAAAAAATGAAGAAAAAGATGGCATGTGATGTGTACCGGAAAAATAATAACGACAGGCTAAGCCTGGAAAACGGAAGCTTAAGAGGAACCATGAGGAAAGGATGGCAAGCTGTGCTAAAACAAATACTAAAATGTTTTTCAAGCATTTAACAGTAGAAGGTAGGTGAAGGAAAGAGTGGGGCCCGTAAAGCACAAGCAGGGTAGCCTACTCAATGAAGCAAAGGATATGGCAGAGGTACTCAATGAATATTTTGCTTTTGTTCTTACCAAATTAGAAGATGGTGACAATGACCTATATGAAAACATGGGTGTTGAGCAACTGAGCTGTCTAGTGATAGATAAAGAACAGGTGCTAAAAAGCTGGCAGCACTCCAGGTACAGAAGTCGCCAGGCCAAGATGGGATGCATCCTAGATTACTGAGAGGGGTAAGGGAGCAAATTAGGGAACCATTGACAGAAGGTTTCCAGGCCTCTCTGAACAGAGGAATAGTCCCAGGGGGTTGGAGGGTTGCAAATGAGACGTTGTTTAAGGGCAAACGATAACCCAGGAAACTATAGACCTGTCAGCTTGGCATCAATGTTGGGAAAACTGATGGAGGCCATTATATGAGATAATGTACACATACACTTAGAGAAAAATAAGTTAATATTAGACGGTCAACATGGTTTTGTCAACAGCAGGTCATGTCTGCCGAATTTAAGTGAGTTCTTTGATGAGGTGACACAGACAGCAGATGTTGTATAGTCAGACTTGCAGAAAGCATGTGATAAAGCGCCACATGGCAGGTTGATTTGCAAATTAGAAATGTTTGGGATTGACGGTCCTTGGCAGCATGGATTAGAAGTTGGCTAAAGGATAGGAAACAGTGGGTAGGTATGGAAGGGCATTTCTCAGACTGGAGACAAGGTGAAAGTGGTGTTGGAACCCTTTTTTTTGATTCGGAGATGATTGTTGAGGAAAAAATCTCTAAATTTGCTAATGATACCAAACTAGGAAGAATAGTGAATTGTGAGGATAATGCTGAGCAACTTCAGAGGAACACTGACAGGTTGGCCAAATGGGCAGACACTTGGCAGATGAATTTCAATGCAGAGAAATGTGAAGTAATGCATTTTTTGGTAGCAGAAACATGTAGAGACAATACAGGCTCAATGGTACAACTTTGAGGGGAGTTATGGAGCAGAGGGACCTCAGGGTTCATGTGCATGATCCTTTGAAGGTGACCAGGCAAATTGAAACAGCTGTTAAGAAGGCTTATTGGATCCTTCGGCTTATAAATAGAGTCACAGAGTATAAAAGCAAGGAAGTGATGCTTCACCTCTCCAAATCATTGGTCATATTACATTTGGAGTACTGTGTTCAATTCTGGGCACCTTATTTAAGCAAGTTTGTTAAAGCCCTGGAAAAAGTTTAAAAGGAGATTTATTAAAATGATACAGGAATGAGGGATTTTAGATAAAAGAAAATATTAAGGAAATTGGGCTTATTCACTTTGAATAAATGCTAGGCTGCATTTATTGCCCATCCCTAATTGCCAATTGGTCAGTTAAGAGTCAACCACATTGCTGAGAGTCTGGAGTCACATTTAGGCCAAGCCAGGTAAGGACAGCAGTTTTCCTCCCTCAGGGACATTAGTGAACCAGATGGTTTTTTATCCTGACCATCGACAATGAATTCACAGCCATCATTAGATTCTTAATTTCAGACATTTACTGAATTCAAATTCCACCATCTGCCATGGCAGGATTCAAACCTGGGTCACTAGGAGTGAGATGAGGAGAAACTTCTTCACTCAGAGATGCACTGCCTGAGTGATGGAGGTGGATTCCATAGGAAGCTTCAAAAGAAGAAGAGTCAAATATAGAAATATATTTGAAAGGGATGATCTTGGAGGGCTATGGAGACAGGACTGGAAGATGGAACTACAGGAGCCAGTACAGACATGATAGGTGGGATGGTCTCCTTCTGTACTGCAAATCGTTTGATTCTACGACTGCAAATAGCTCCTCCTTGGGCCTCCAGTGACCATAACTGGTGAATACAACTAATACACTAGGGCAGACACTATTGCCCCCTCAATATATAGAAAAATCAACATATTCTGGCACCATAGAAAATGCATGAGGCCATTCAGCCTCTTGATCCTGTCCTACCATTCAATGACATCATGGCTGATCCGACCTAACTCTATTTGTCATTGTTACTCCACGTTCCTTAACATCTTTGACTAACAAAGATCTATCCGTCTTAAATTTAAAATGAATAACTGTCCAGCGTCAACTGCCATTTACAAGAAGAGTTTCCAATCTTCGACCACCCTCTATGTGGAGGTGTGTTTCCTGATTTTGCTCCTGAGAGGTCTGGCTCTAAGTTTACTCTCCCTAGTCCCACACTGCCTAACCTGTGGTTATGACAAACCAACCAACACTCACCCTTTACCTCTTCACTAAAATAGACACTTTCCACTTCCTGCACATTGTAATTTGCACCTTCTTCTGAAATGTTAAGTGTGTGACTAACACTGGACTTCTCTGACTCCCACATCCACTTGCATGGCACTTCTAAGCCATTGGTGAACTGTCCTTTCTGCTTTCTTATGTGGCTGGACAAAGTAGCCAATCTAATTTTGCCAAATCAAAGAAAGAATTTCAGCTGATCTGACCAAACTGGATTCAATTTGAAACCGGGATCCCTCACTGACAGCAGTGTGTATCATCTACAAGATGCTCTGCAGTAACTCACCAAGGATCCCTTAACAGCACCTTCCAACCCCATGGCCACTTCCATCTACAAGGAAAAGGACGGCAGATACATGAGAACACAACTGCCTGCAGGTTCCCCCCCAAACCACTTACCATCCTAACTTGGAAATATATTGCTGTTCCTTCAGTGTCGCTGGTTAAGGACCCTGGAATTCCCTCACTAAGGGCATTGTGGGTCTACCTACAGCACATGGACTGCAGCGATTCAAGAGACAGCTCTCCACCACCTTCTCAAGGGAAACTAGGGATGGATAATAAAATGTTGGCCCAGCCCACATCCTGAGATTGTATAAATGATGATCTACTCAGTTCCCTCTTCCCTGAACGTCCATATGTCTCTGCTCAAAATGCTTAAATAAAATTTGTGACTGTGAAGAAAAAGTGAAGGTATTTTTTACAGGAGTTTTGTAAGTCACTGAGAGCACGGCTCCGTGGTAAGCTCCAGTAGTGGTGTGTTAGTGATGGGACACTGTCATGTGATCACTGATTCGCTGATGTCTGTGCAGCACTATGGCACGAAATGTTTGAGTGTTGTGCTCAAAACACAAAGGCAGTCCCTGATGAGGGTGAAGAGATACAGCTCAAAATGACCTGGGGTTAATCTTTAGTTTGTGCTCACCAAATATGTTCATGCAAAACTCTTTGACTATGATTTCAGCACATCAGGCTGCTTGTTTGAAATAGACTGTGCGTCTGTTGGAATTTTACACAAATGTCATTAAGGTGTGTCTTTCACATCGGAATGCGCCACCCCTAAATTAATCTGTACTACGCAAGTGAATAGTGCATACTTTGGAACAGAGTGGAATCTAGTCGAGCAAGGTAAACGGAATCGTGTCTTTTATCAGTAAATGCTTTCAAGTTAGTATTGAACCTGCCTCCACAACCCAGCATTCAGGTAGCATATTCCAAGTGGCAACAACTCTCTACATTTTGAAAACAAAATTTTCCTCATCTCGTCTCTGTGTTATTTTTACCAAGTCACTGGCAGTCACCAAATTGCTGTGAAAATACATTATCTGCCTCTATTCTCACATGGTGGCATGGATTCCTCCCCAATTCCTGTTCTCATTTGATGTCCATCCCTACACTCTCAATTGCACAAACACACTCTCTCTCTCACACACACACACGAGATGACTAATTCATGTGCACGCGCACACACACAAACACTCACATACAACCACAAAGAAAGTCACACTTGTATATACTCTCTCAAATATACATACATTCACATGGACACTGATACTAACACCAACATACACATATACATGGACAATTCTGATGAGGAGTCATTGGACCTGAAATGTTAACTGTTTCTCTTCCCACAGATGCTGCCTGACTGGCTAAGTTTCTCCAACAATTTCTGTTTTCATTACACATATACTCACATATGTGCTCGGGCATGTTTGTATACAGATATGAGTTTACACACACACACCCATTCTGGAGCAGGTGCAAACAGATATGAGTTTACACACACACACACACACACACACACTCACATACACACACACACACACACACACACACACACACACACACACACACACACACACACACACACACACACACACACACCCACCCCATTCTGGAGCAGGTGCAAGATGCAGAACAAGATTGCTGGCTAACACATCACCAGCCATCACTGTCTCGGCTATTCCTCCACCAACTGAGAATTGCTGAAGCCAATTGTACAAATTGACTTGACACAGGATAAAGCTGAGGTTTTCCTGGCAAAGTTGACTATCGGGGGTACCCCACACTCCCACATGTGCACGAACACAGAAGCGGCTATGGGACGAGCTATGGAGGCCTGTCAAATACAATGCATTCAAATAATCTGCAGATCAGTGAACTCATAGAAATGGCAACAGATACACAGAGCAAAACACAAAATTCATCATCACTGAGGGCTGAGGCAGTGGTGATTAAACCACTCAGAAGAAGACAAATCTGCTCATTCCTGTACTCTTTTGGAGGAGAACATCAAGCATCTCCAGATATTTCATTATTTTGTATGTCAGAATTGTCATGATCACCAACACCAGTCTGTTTGAGGCTCAGCTATTTAAATACTGTATTTCAATGTGGGAAAATCCAGATTTTCCAGTAAGGAAACAATGAATGTCTGATCACCTTATTTATGCCTCAGTGGCTAACTATCAGGGTGAAGGGGGTGGTGTGGTGGTGGGGCAGAGGGGTTTAGAGAATACCCTTCAGGATGGAAATGGAGAAAATTGAGAGAAAGTCATTGAGCCCGTTAAATTTTCACTTTCCTACCCAATCTATCCCTTCAGATAACATGATTGCTGTGGCAGATGCCATGACACACACTGCCTATGACTCCAAAAGGACGACATGGATGTGATAGGAAAACATCAACTAAGCAAGCGAAATACACAAAGGAAATTGAAGGTTGCTGGTGAAGGTGAAATACCAACAGCTTCTGGTGGCAATGACTGCAACCCAAAATCAAGTCATGAGATCTTTACTGCTGAAGCTGGTACCCACTTCCACATCTCTGGGACTCCCATTGGTATATTTGACAATATTTAATGGTATCCGGACAAATGCAACATTACAGGATCTCTGCCCACAGATGGGGACCATTATACAGGCCAAGAGTTTGCAACAGTGAGTGTGAGGGGAGGGTGCAAAAGCCAGATGGGAAGGAGAAGAGGTATCAGCAGGGTTTGGCTAGCATTCTATGTGGTAGGATGTTCATCCAGTTTTCATTACAATATGGAGAGCAGATATATGGGAATACCACTACCTGCAAGATTCCCTGCAAGCCACACACCTTCCTGACTTGGAAATATATCACCGTTCCTTCACTGTCACTGGGTCAAAATCCTGGAAGTTCCTCCCCAATGGCATCATGGCTCAACCCACAAAACATGGACTGCAGTGGTTCAAAAAGGCAGCTCACCACCACCTTTTTAAGGGGCAAATTAGAGAGGGTCAATAAATACTATACCTGCTGAATTAATTGATAGAGTCAATCTGACCTTGAGCAGGCCATCGAAAGCAGAGTTAGGTGAGAGGTCTCTTGTAAGGGTTGCCCAGAAGAAAACTGAGAGACGGAGGGAGTGCAGTCATCCAAAGCTGTTCCAGGTCACCTGCTGCTAGGCAGTCAGGCAGGCACTAAACCTCTGCCATCAAAAGGCTTGAGTTTAGTACTTGGTCTCACAGTCAGTGAACACATGCATCTTGACAAATGATGAACTAGGTGAGGGAGTTGACAGGCTATAAGATGTAGGAGCAGAAGTAGGCCATTCAGCCCAGTGAGCCTGCTCCACTATTCAATGAAATCATGGCTGATCTGATCATCCTGATCTTCACTCCATAGCCCTTGCATCCCTTCCTGAATAAAAATGTGTCTGTCTCAGCCTTGAATATATTTAATGACCCAGGATCTACAGCACTCTGTGATAAAGAATTCCACAGATTCACAACCCTCTGAAAGAAGAAATTCCTCCTTTTCTCTGTATTAAATACGCAACATCTCATCATGTCCTCTAGTCCCAGACTCTCCACAAGGGGAAACAATCTTTCCAAATCTACCCTGTCAACTTCCTAAGAATCATATATATTTCAATAAGGTCACCTTATTCTTCTACATGCCAATGAATACAGGCCAAATCTACTCAATTTCTCCTTGCAAGACAATCTCTCCAAACTTGATATCAGTCTACTGAGCCTTCTTTGGACTGCCTCCAATGCTAATACATCTTTTTTTCGATAAGGGACCAAAAAGAAAACAACTTTTGATAGGAAGGGTGATGGGATCGGGGAATAATCAGCTTTTGCAACAAAAAGTGGTCTGCCTAAGCAGCCAGTGCTGCTTTACAAGTGCAAGAGTATGCGCTTACCTTTGCCATCTGGGCCTGCACCCCACTGGACTTCAACGCAGACACTGCCTTCTGTGCAGCAGCAGGACTATCGAAATCCACAAACCCATAGCCTTGAAAAAAAATCCAACAGCATCAATACAAGTGATTCAATGGTAAACTGGACTTGAACAATCATTACAGCCGGAATCGCACACATGAATGGCGGAGCCATCCAACCAAGGCCGAAAAGATTGGCGCAGGTCGGTCTGAGAAAACCAAAACAAAATGCACATACACAACCTCTCCAGCCAGTAAACATGCTTTGGCAATAAGACAGGGCCCACCTGAGATTCTCACTCTCCAACCTCTCTCTCTGCTCTTACCCCCCACTTTAATTTGCAGGGCAGCTTTGAAGCAATGTTGCGTTTGCGCATGCGACCTTGCTCTGTTACTGCTTGCCAAATCCTGTGTGCAAAACCTTGCTGTGATACTGCTTGTGCAGGCTCTGGGCAAAATGGTGCCCCCGCCCCCAGCTGTGCCCAATGCCAGCTGTGGTGCCTGCATATGCCTGGCACCAGTTGACCATGACCATTTGGTGCGATGAGCATGTCAAATGCCATTCAATGAAGTCCATGCATTGCACCTTTTCCAACTAAACCAAAGCTTTGAGTTGGCATGGGGGCGCAATGTCCATTCCCTGATACAGTCCCTATGGCAATGCCTTGACCAATCAGAGTCAACTTGCCTGGTTGGAATTTCAACAAAAGTTTGGCAGTTAACAGTTCCCCAACGCATTCTCAATGGCAAGACCTCCACCAATCAGAATCTGCTTGGCAATCAATCAGCACACTCATCCCATGCTGTGTAAATTGCTGTTCACTTTGAAGTTGTGATTGTGTCTTGATGAGTGCAAGGCAAAAATGTTTCAACAGCATGTCTGTTTTTAACAGCAATATTCAAGCATTTTTTAATCATTAAAGACAGACACCACCTCTCCGCTCAGTTCACCCATGGTATTTTAAGCTGGTTGTGCAAAAGGTGTTACCTTCATTGCAACTGACTGTTGTTATCCTAGTATAGACCAGTGAACTGAGGTAAGTGTTTGCATCCCAGTGCTTCAGCAAGTAAAGGCAAAGCCTGGGATATGTGCTATTAACCCAGGCTTGTTCCTAGCCCTGTGTGGATCTGAATTGCAGCGAAAATTGGGTTTGGGAGTGGAGACTGATTGCCAGAGAACTTGTACCAGAGAACATGCTTGTGTGCAATCTTAGCATAGAACAGGATTAAGATTGGCAGTTGAATGACCTGCCATAGTTATTCTCGATGACAACAACTTGCATTCATATAGCACTTTTAATGTCATTAAAAAATGCTCCAAGGTGCTTCATGGGATCATAATCTGACCAGATCTTGACACAGAGATATGTAAAGAAATATAAGGACAGATGACCAAAACATAAGTTTTTTTTGAGTGTTTAGAAGGAAGAAAGAGGGGAAAGCTTCAGAAGGACTTATAGAACATTGTATCTGGGTGGCTGATATTAGAAGACCACAAGACACTGGAGCAGAAGTAGACCATTCAGCCCATTGAGTCTGCTCTGGAAGGCCCAGGTGCGATTCCTCCTGTTCGTGGAATCAGATCGGGTATCAAGTCAGACCTCAAGGAGAGGAATATCTAATTCCCAACCCCCAGTGCCCTTTGATCCTGGCTCCAATTCAAAGTCTCAATAGTGACAGTTTGAAATGCCGTGCAGCCTTGTGGTAAAAGAAACGGTCAATCAATTTAACCAGAACATTTCAAGTCTTGATTAGCATGGGGTGAAAGGTCATCAGGAAGGGAGAGGAAGGGCAGCTGGGCATGTGGAGTAGCGAGTTCAACCATGAATGTCCTGAATGACAGAGCAGAGTTGAGGGACTGAGTGGTCTACTCTTGCTCCTAATTCATATGTACGTCAGAATGTTTGTACATTCTATAGTAGTGTGACTTTTCCTTTTGAAGAGGAGGAACCCTAAAGGACAAGTTTGAACAGCAAATCCTCACCTGGTAACTTCCCTGGCAACTGAGCAACTTAGACATCTAAACAAAGACTGAATTGGCCAAAGGTAGCCCACACTGGCAACTGGCAATCCATAAATGATCTTTAGCGTCTTTCAGCTAAGATGATTGAATAAGCATGACTCCTTGATATGGTCACTGAAAAAAAAATATTTTTATACAATAAGCAGAAAAGGCTTGGGTTTGATCGTGATGATCCCCAACAGTTTAAATTTTAATACTGAGAAATGCTCTATGGCACTTCACAGAAACAAAGACAACATAGGAACAGACTAAGCAGAAGCTGGAATAGGCCATTTGGCCCATCAAGCCTGCTCCACCATTCAACATGATCGTGGCTGATGATCCAACTCAGTCCTCCACTCCTTCTTTCTCCCCCTATCCTTTGATTCCTTTAACCTGAAGAACTATTTTATAAACCTTATAGTGACTTTTAAAATCAGGCAGGGCATAGATAAGGTGATTGGCAGGTGTCTTTTCCTGAGTGTGGAGGATTTCAAGACTGGGGGCATACTTTTAAGGTGAAAAGGAGAAAGATTTTAAAAAGACATGGGGGCAACACTTTGACACAGGGAGTGGTTCGTGTGTGGAATGAACTTTCAGAGGAAATGGTGGATACAGGTACAGTTACAATGTTTAAAAGACCTTTCGATAAGTACACGAATTAGAAATGTTTGGAGGGATATGGGCCAAGAACAGGCAGGTGGGACTAGTTTAGCTTGGGAGCATGGTTAGCAAGGACTGGTTAGACCAAAGGTTCTGTTTCCATGCTGTTTGACTCCATGAATCTATAACTATATCTAATTTCTTCTTGAAAACATTCAATGTTTTGGCCTCAACCACTTTCCGTGACAAAGAATTCCACAGGATCACCACTCTCTGGGTGAAGCAATTTCTCCTCATCTCATTCCTAAACGGCCTGCCCTGTATCCTTAGACTGTATCTCTGGTTCTGGGCTTCTCAGTCATCAAGAACATCGTCCTGTGTTGACATTGTCTAGTCCTGTTAGAGTTTTATAGGTTTCTCCGAGATCCTTCCTCATTCTTTTAAACTCCAGTGAATAAAGTCTGAATAGATCCATTCTCTCTTCATACATCAGCCCTGCCATCCCAGGAATCAGTCTGGTAAACCTTTGCTTCATTCCCTCCATCACCAGAACATCTTTCCTCAGATAAGGAGACCAAAACTGCCCACAATACTCCTGGTGTAGTCTCACCAAGGCCCTGTACAATTGCAGCAAGACATCCCTGGACTCGAACCCTCTCGCTATGAAGGCCAACAGACCATTTACCTTCTTCACTGCCTGCTGCACCTGCAATGCTGACTTTCAGTGATTCGTGTACAAGGACACCCAGGTCTAACTGCACCTCCTCCTTTCCCAATCTATCACCGTTCAGATAATAATCTCTCTTCCTGTTTTTGTTACCAAAGTGAATAGCCTCACATTTATCCACATTATACTTCATCTATCCACTCACTCAACTTGCCCAAATTACACTGAAGCATTTCTGTGGCCTGCAACTTGGTTGCCAAGTCAACAAAGAATGTGTCAAGAGGGGCTGGTCCAAACATTGGCCCAAAATTTCAGGAGAAATTTGGAAGGTTTTAGGGGAGGAATTCCAGAGTTTAGGCCAGGCCAGCTGATGGCTGGATGAAGAGAGACATCCACACAATGGGCCAGATTCAGAGAAAGGCAATTTCGGGCAGGGAGGTTGAAAAACTCCACGGAGAAGTTTCAACCATAGCAGTGGTAATTTTGAATTTGAGGTATGTGTGGACTGGGAGCCAATGTCATTGGATTGTCGTGTCATTATGGCACAGAAGGTTGCAGTTCATGCCACTCTTTGCAGAACAATCCAGTCAGTCCCTATCTCCAGCAAGTTTATTTCCCTCAGGTATCTGTCCAATTTCTTTTTCAAATCATTCACCACCTCCACTTCTTGCACTTATGTAGGCAGTGTGTTCTGGGTCATTGTCACACGCTGCATACAAATGTTCTTCCTCACATTCCTCTCATTCTGCTGGACCTCCTCTGCATCCTCTCAAAGACCCTGACGTCCTTCCTAAGGTGTAGGACAGGGTGCAGTTGGTTTAGCTCAGCTGGCTGGACAGCCGGTTTGCAATGCAGAGTGACAGCAACACCGTAGGTTCAATATCCTGCACCAGCTGAGTTTACCAGGAAGGGCTCTGCTTTGCAACCACTCACTTCGCAAAGTCACGTTGAACCTTAGGTTAAACCACCACCAATTCTCTCTCTCTCTCATGAGAAAGAAGCTCAATGGGCTAGTAAGACTATAGTAACTTTACCTTTACAGGGATGACAGATGATCTGAACTTAGCATGGGTTCGGTTACTGGCAGCAGAGTTCTGGATGAACTGTGGAATACCAGTAACAGGGGACCATTCAGCATCTCACCACTTAATTTGATTGTACTTTAACTGCATTTAACTGCCTCAGTTCCACAACCCCAAATGCGTGTATCCAGCAAAAATCCATCAATCCCAGTTTTGAAAATTTTAGATGACTACCTGAGTTTCTTTTTTGTTGGTGGATGGGGATGTTCCATATTTCCATTTCCGTTTCTGTGAGGAAGCGCTTCATCACCCTGAACCATATGGCTTTAACTTTAAAGCTCCAACTCCAGATGAAATGGTTTCTCTCTATTGTTCTGATCAAACCCTTTAATCATCTTAAACACCTCAGATCATCCCTTAACATTCTGCACTCGATGGAACTGAGGCCTAGTCTATGCAATTTGTCCAAGTAAGTTAAACCTTTCAAAGTGACAAATGGAGACTGTCAGATCAGTCATATTAGATATTGGAGCTGTTGAGCAGAGGGAAGACAAAGGTATGGGCAAGGCTTTCTATGTCAATGGTTGGGTGAGTTGAAGAAGGTGGAAGTGGGGGAATTTTGCAATGGAGAAGACAGCAAGTTGAACTGTGAGTTTATCCACTCTGGTGGCAAAACAGGCAAATAGTCCCTGAATGGTGATAGATTGGGAAAAGGGGGAGGTGCAACAAGATGTGGGTGTCCTTATACACCTGAACGTAAGCATTGCAGGTGCAGCAGGCAGTGAAGAAGATAAATGGCATGTTGGTCTTCACAGTGAGAGGGTTTGAGTCCAGGAGCAGGGATGTCTTTCTGCAATTGTACAGGGCCTTGGTAAGATAACACCTGCAGTATTGTGTGCAGTTTTAGTCTCCTTATCTGAGAAAAGATGTTCTGGTGATGGAGGAAGTGCAGCAAAGGTTTACCAGACTGATAACTGGGATGGCAGGGCTGATGTATGAAAACAGGCAGGATCAATTAGAACTGGAGTTTAAAAAAATAAAGGGAGATCTCATTAAAACTTCTAAAATTATAATAGGACTAGACAGGGTCAACGCAGAAGGATGTTCCTCCCAAGTGGGGAGTCCAGAACCAGGGGTCACAATTTAAGAATATTAGATAGGCCATTTAAGACTGAGATGAGGAGAAATGTCTTCATCCAGAGTGTGGTGAGCCTGTGGAATTCTCTGCCACAGAATGCAGTTGAGAGCAAAACATTGAGACAATGGCCAAGTGGTATTATTGCTGGACTGTTAATCCAGCGACCCAGGTAACGTTCCGGAGACACAGGCTCGAACCACGCCATGGCAGATTAAGGAATTTGGATTCAAAAAAAAATCTGGAATTAAGAATCTAATGATTACCATGTATCCATTGTCGATTGTCGGGAAAAACCCATCTGGTTCACTAATGTCCTTTAAGGAAGGAAGCTGTCCTCCTTACCTGGTCTGACTTACATGTGGCTCCGGAATCACAGAAATATGGTTGACTCTTAACTGCCCTCTTGGCAATTAGGGATGGGCAATAAATGCTGCCTGGCCCATATCCCATGCATGAATAAAAGAAAATAAAAAACTGAATGTTTTCAAGAAGGAGTTAGATATAGTTCTTCAGGCTAAAGGGATCATGGGGTTTGGGGAGAAAGCAGGAACAGGAACTGAGTTAGACTATTAGCCATGCTCATACTGAATGGTGCAGCAGGCTTGAATGGCCAAATGACCTACTCCTGTTTCTATGTTCTTTGTTTCTATTACAATTGGATGTTCAGCTGTGGATTGAACAAGATCCTGATGCTGTGAGCTGTGGAAGGTTGGTCACTGCTGTAAAATAGGAGGCCATCACAAGGCTAAGTGGCCATGTTTGGAAGTCCCATCCCCAGTTAATTGATGCAGCCATGCTGGGCTAATGCAGACCCTCCAGCAAAGTTGCACTCTAAGGAAGTGAATCAATGAGTTGCTATTGTTCACAGGAGACAGGTGATGTTAAATTGATACGCTCCCATTAGGTCAACTTGGTTCCTGCTGGTGAGATGAAGGCGGAGGGAGTGACTCATCCAAGGATAGCCAACTCAAAATTTGCTGGAAGCCATTTAATATCTATAATACAATCCCTGCAACCGTGGCTCACAAATGTTTGAAATGGCCTATTAGAGAATTGGTTTCCCTTTGCGGAACATGATTTCAGAAAATAATGGCTTTCAATAAATACCGCTGGATGGATCCAGTGTAGAAGGGGACTCTTCAATCCACATCACGAGTATACTGATTCTCAACAATGACCTGCTTACGTTCTTTTCAGACCCTGGATTTTAAAAATTTGGTTTGATTTATTATTGTCACATGTACCTAGGTGCTGTGAAAAGCTTTGTTTTGCGTGCAGTACAGGCAGATCATACCATACAGTGCATTAGGGTAATGGATCTGAGCGAGAAATACAATGCTATGGCTGCAGAGAAGGTGCACAAAGAGCGAGATCAACATTAAATTTAAAATTTAAGCGGTCCGGCCAGAAGACTGATAACAGCGGGGAAGAAGCTGTTTTTGAACCTGTTGGTCCGTGTCTTTAAGCTTTTATATCTTCTGCCTGACGGAAGCAGTTGAAGAGATCATAACCGGGGTGGGGGAGGGGTCTTTGACGATGTTGGCTGCCTTTCCCAAGGCAACGTGAAGTGTAGATGGTGTCAATGGATGGAAGGTCGGTTTGTATGATGGTCTGGGCTGTGTTCACGACTCTCTGTAGTTTCTTACGGCCCTGGGCAGAGCAGTTGCCGTACCAAGCCATGACGCATCCAGATAGAATGCTTTCTATGGTACATCTATAGGGACAGGGACAGCTTCCAAAAGAAATGGCAAAACCAATCACTGAAGTACTGGCTGC
This sequence comes from Stegostoma tigrinum, assembly GCF_030684315.1. Taxonomy (NCBI): domain Eukaryota; kingdom Metazoa; phylum Chordata; class Chondrichthyes; order Orectolobiformes; family Stegostomatidae; genus Stegostoma; species Stegostoma tigrinum. The sequence continues at coordinate 15,313,756 of NC_081404.1, forward strand.
ACAACCAACTATTTGTGGTTAAGGGATGAGAACCCAGAAATTGTCGGGCCTCCTATTTTCCGAATTTTCTCCCCATCAACTTAAAGGGACAAGATCAGAAGGCTACTACCAGTGTCATTCCAGCACTGAGCTATTCCAATCACAGTCAGCCACATTACTGTAGGTCTGGAGTTGGTAAGAACAATAGATGTCATTTCCTGAACGACATTAGTCAGATGTGGGAGATTAGGGAGAGTTTCCATGTTACTGATGATTATGTTTGCAGGACATGTAATCGGTTGCAAATCCTATCAGATCGTTTGGATTGGTGGGAGCTGCAGTTAGAGGCAATGAGGAATTTACAGGAACTAGAGGCTGTGATGGATAGCAGTTTCAGGAAAGGTCATAAACTGAAGTTACAGTCAGGCAGATGGGTGACCTCCAGGAAAGGTAGGAGAGGAAAGCAGGTTGTGCAGGAGTCTCCTGTGGCTATCCCCATCTCAAACAAGTATGTTGTTTTGGAAAATGTAGGGGATGATGGACTCTCAGGAAAATGTAGCACTGACAGAGCCAGTCTCGGTACCAGAAACCTGGCTAATGTAATGAGGGGTGTGTCAGGTTCCAAGCAATCAATTATGATAGCTGACTCTCTACTCAGAGGCACAGACAGACGTTTCTGCAGCTGGCAATGAGAAATCAGAATGGTGTGTTGCCTCACTGGTGCCAAGATCAAGGGTATCTCAGACAGGATGCAGAATATTCTCAAAGGAGAGAGGAACCTGCAGGAGGTCATTGTACACATTGGACTAATGACATAGGAAGAGAAAAGGATGAGATTCTGAGGAGAGAATATAGGAAGTTAGGCAGAAATTTTTTTTAAAAAGTTGTCCAGGGTAGTAATATCTGGATTACTCCCTGTACCATGAACTAGTGAGGGTAGGAATTGGAGGATAGAGCAGATGAATGCAGCACGGCTGAGAAGCTGGTGCAAGGGAGATGGATTCACATTTTTGGATCACTGGAATGTCTTCTGGGATAGAAGTAACCTGTACAAGGACAGATTGCACCTGAATTGGAAGGGGACTAATATACTGGCCAGGAAATTTGACAGAGCTGCTCGGGAGGATTTAAACTAGTTGAGGGTGAGGAGCGTTGGTGGGACCCGGGGGATAGTGAGGAAAGAGATCAGTCTGAGACTGGTGCAGTGGGGAAAGGAACAAGTCAAACAGTCAAGACGGGCAGGAGCAAAGCAGAGAACCAGGTAGGACCAGAAAAATTAAACTGCATTTATTTAATGCAAGAGGCCAAACAGGTAAGGCAGATGAACTCAGGGCCTGGTTGGGAACATGAAACAGGGATATCACAGTGATTACAGAGATGTGGCTCAGGGGTGGGCAGGACTGGCAGGTCATTGTTCCACAGTATAGATGCTATTGGAAGAATCAAAAGGGGAGGCAAGAGAGAAGTGGGAGTGGCATTTTTGATTAGGGATAACATTACGGCTGTACTTAGGGAGGATATTCCTGCAAACACATCCGGGGAAGTTATTTGGGTGAAACTGAGAAATAAGAAAGGGATGATCACCTTATTGCGATTGTATAACAGACACCAATAGTCAGCGGGAAATTGAGAAACAAATTTGTAAGGAAATCTGAGTTATCTGTTAGAATAACAGGGTGGTTATAGTAGGGGATTTTAACTTTCCAAATATAGACTGGGACTGAAACATTGTTAAGGGCTTGGATGGAGAGGAAGTTGTTAAGTGTGTACAAGAAAATGTTCTGATTCAGTATGTGGATGTACCTAATAGAGAAGGTACAAAACTTGACCTGTTCTTGGGAAATAAGGCAGGGCAGGTGACAGAGGTGTTAGTGGGGAGCACTTTGGAGGCAGTGACCACAATTCTATTAGTTTTAACATTGTGATGGAAAAGAACAGACCGGATCTAAAAGTTGAAGCTCTACTGGTGGCTCAGTGGTTAGCACTGCAGCCTCACAGCGCCAGGGACCTGGGTTCGATTCCAGCCTCGGGCGACTGTCTGTGTGGAGTTTACACATTCTCCCCGTGTGCGCGTGGGTTTCCTCCGGGTGCTCCCGTTTCATCCCACAGTCCAAAGATGTGCATGCTAGGCGGATTGGCTCTGCTAAATTGCCCGTAGTGTTCAGGGGTGTGTGGGTTATAGGAGGATGGGTCTGGGTGGGATGCTTCAAGGGGCGGTGTGGACTTGTTGGGCCAAAGGGCCTGTTTCCACACTGTAGGTAATCTAATCTAAAAAAAAGCCGTAGGAAGGCCAATTTTGACAGTATTAGGCAAGAACTTTCAAAAATTGATTCGGGGTGGGGTGCGGATGTTTACAGGTAAAGAGATGGCTGGAAAATTGGAAGCCTTCAAAAATGAGGTAATGAGACTCCAGAGACAGTATGCTCCTGTTAGAGAGAAGGGCAAGGCTGGTTGGTGTAGGGAGTGCTGGATGACTGCAGAAAATGAGGTTTTGGTCTCGTTAGAGAGAAGAAGGTTGAGAGGTGACTTAATTGAAACATATAAAATAATTAGAGGGTTAGATAGGGTGGATAGGGAGAGCCTTTTTCCTAGGTTGATGACGGCAAGGACGAGGGGGCATAGCTTTAAATTGAGGGGTGAAAGATATAGGACAGATGTCAGAGGTAGTTTCTTTACTCAGAGAGTAGTAAGGGAATGGAACGCTTTGCCTGCAACGGTAGTAGATTCGCCAACTTTAGGTACATTTAAGTAGTCATTGGACAAGCATATGGACGTACATGAAATAGTGTAGGTTAGATGGGCTTCAGATTGGTATGACAGGTCAGCACAACATCGAGGGCCGAAGGGCCTGTACTGTGCTGTAATGTTCTATGTTCTATGTTCTATGAAGTTAATGTCAGGTATAGACAGCAGAGATTGGGTGAATCCCTAGAAGAGTATAAAGGCAGTATAAGTATACTTAAGAGGCAAATCAGGAGGGCAAAACGGGGACAATGAATTAGCTATGGCAAATAGGGTTAAGGACAATCCAAAGGGTTTCTACAAACACAACAAGGACAAAAGAGTAACTAAAGAGAGAATGGGGCCCCTTAAAGATTAACAAGGCTGCCTATGTGTGGAACCACGGGAGATGAGGGAGATACTAAACGAGTATTTTGAATGAGTGTTTACCATGGAGAAGGATATGGATGATACAGAACATGGGGAAATAAATTGCGACATCTTGAAAAATGTCCATATTACAGAGGAAGAGGTGCTGGACATCTTAAAACACATAAAGATGGATAAATCGCCAGGACCTGATCAGGTGTACCCTAGAAATCTGTGGGAAGCTAACAAAGTGATTGTTGGGCTCCTTGCTGAGATATTTGTATCCTAAGGAAAAGCCAGAGAACTATAGACTGGTGAGTCTGACATCAGTGGTGGACAAGTTGTTGGAGGGAATCCTGAGGGACAGCATTTATATGAAAGGCAAGGACTGATTAGGGAGAGTCAATATGGCTTTGCGTGTGGGTAATCATGTCTCACAAACTTGATTGAGCTCTTTGAAGAATTAACAAAGAGGAGTGTTGAGGGTAGAGTGGTGGATGTGATCTATATGGATTTCAGTAAGGCATTCAACAAGGTTCCACATGGTAGACTGCTTAGCAAGGTTAAGTTACATGGAGTGCAGGGAGACAGTTCTGTATCATTTGGCTCGAAGGTAGAAGACAGAGCGTGGTGGTGGTGGGATGCTTTTCAGACTGGAGGCCTGTGACCAGTCGTATGCCTCAAGGATCGGTGCTGGATCCACTGCTTTTTGTCAGTTATATAAGTGATTTGGATGTGAACATGGGAGGTACGGTTAGTAAGTTTGCAGATGACACCAAAATCGGAGGTTGTAGTGGATAGCAAAGAAGGCTAACTCAGAGTACAACAGGATCTTGATCAGATGGGCCAATGGAGTTTAGTTTAGATAAATGTGAGGTGCTGCATTTTGGAAAGGCAAATCAGGGTAGGACTTAGACACTTAATGGTAAGGTCCTGGGGTGTGTTGCTGAGCTAAGAGACCTTGGAGTGGGGGCCATAGTTCCTTGAAACTGGAATCGCAGGTAGATAGGATACTGAAGGCAGCATTTGGTATGCTTGCCTTTATTGGACAGTGCATTGAGTACAGGAGTTGGGAGGGTCATGTTGTAGCTGTATAGGACATTGCTTAGGCCACTTTTAAAATATTGTGTTCAATTCTGGTCTCCCTGCTGTAGGAAGGATGTTGTGAAACTTGAAAGGGTTCAGAAAAGATTTACAAGGATGTTGCCAGGGTTGGAAGGTTTGAGCTATACAGAGAGGCTGAATAGACTGGGGCTTTTTTCCCTGGAGTGTTGGAGGCTGAGGGGTGACCTCATAGAGGTTTATAAAATCATGAGGGGTATGGATAGGGTGAATAGATGGGGTCTTTTTCCTAGTGTGGGGGCGTCTAAAACTAGAGGGCATGGGTTTAAGGTGAGAGGGTAAAGATTTAAAAGGGACTTAAGGGGCGACTTCTTCATGCAGAAGGTGGTGAGCATATGCAATGAGCTGCCAGGGGAACTGGTGGAGGCTGGTACAATTACAATATTTGAAAGGCATCTGGATAGGTACACGGATAGGGTTTAGAGGGATATGGGCCAAATACTGGCAAAAGGGACTCGATCAATTTAGGATATCTGGTCAGCATGGACGAGTTGTACAAAAGGGTCTGTTTCCATACTGTACAGTTCCATGGCTATATGACTGTAGTGAACCAGATGGACTGTGATGACTATATAGGAAAGTTGCTAAAGTCACCATCACTGAGATTAACTTTCAATTCCCGATTTATGAATTGATTTTGAAATTGCTGTGATGACGTCCCCAGGTCATTATTACTAATCTCGTGATATTACCAGGAGGCCAACACTTCCTGACATTTCCCTGTTGCAGCCAGTCATCACAAGACACAGTCATTTGTGTTCACACTTTCCGACAAAGTCTCAGCAGTTGCCGAATCAATCAGCAGCTGTCACAGCCTGCACTACTACACCCTCCGCCTCATTTTGCGAACACATTTCAAGATGCAGAACCAAAAGACTTGCATTTCTATAGCGCATTTCATGGCCAGCAGCATATCCCAAAAGCGCCTGGTAGCCAAATGAAGTAGTTTTGAAGTGTTGTCATCTGGAAACACAGCAGCCAATATGCGTACAAACGAGCTCGCACAAATAAAGGGAGAATGGTTCAATCACTGTGTTTCAGTAAGTGCAAAATATTACTAAAATAGGCCATTCGGACGGTCAGAACCATTCCAGTGAAGTTGGTTCAGGAACAATGACTGGCCAGGACACTAGGCTTCATTCCCCTGGTCTTGTTTACAATAGCACCATGGGATTGTTTATGCCAAGTTGAGAGAGCAGCTGGGGCCTCTAAATTTAAAGTCTCATCTAAAGGATGGCATCTCTGATGGCGCAGCACTCTCTTGGCACTGCGTTGGAATGTCAGCCTAGATTTTTGTGCGCCAATCTCTGAAGCAGGACTTGAATTCACAGCCTTCTGACTCTGAGAGAGCTATGAACTGATCCATGACTCACCAGAAATATTTTCAATCATCCTCAGAGAACAAATCACCAGTCTCCCCTCCACAAAGTGAACAGTCTTAAATTATTTGGTCAAATCTGCTTCTTGCACTGACACAGAGGTCCACTGATTTGACCTTGTCCTATTGTGCTCTACAGTCAGAGAAATCACAGAATGGTTACAGTACAGAAAGAAGCTATTCAGCTCATTGTGCCAATGCAGGCTGTCTGTAAGAGAAACTCAAGTCGTCTCACTGCCATACCTTTTCCCCACAGTGCTGCAATCATTCTCTCTTTGTGTGCTTATCCAATTCCCTTTTGAAAGCCTCGATAGAACTTGCCTCCACCATACTCCCAAAGGCAGAGCATTCCAGATCCTAACCACTCATTGTAACTTTTCCTTATGGCACCACTGCTTCTTTTGCCAGTCACCTTTAAATCTGTATCCCTCGCATTCTCAATCTTTCCACCAACGGGAACAGTTTCTCCTGATCCACTCTGACCAGACCTCTCATGGTTTTGAACACCTCAATTAAATCTCCTCTCAGCCTTCTCTTCTCTAAGGAAAACACCCCGAACTTCACCAATCAAGCCATGTAACTCAAGTTCCCCATCCTTGAGACCTTGTGAATCTTTACTGCACCTTCTCTAAAGCCTTCACATCTTTCCTAATGTGTGGCTCCCAGAATTTTACACAATACTCCAGTTGAGGTCACACTAGTGGTTTATAAAGGTTCATTTAAATTCTTTGCTTTTACATTCTATGTTTTGATTTCAAAAGCTCTGGAATCATATCCTGTTTTAATTACTTTCTCATTGTGTCCTGCATCTTCAGTGATTTTTTTGCATCTATAACCCCAGATCCCACTGCTCCTGCACCCACTTTGGATTGTAGCCTTTATTTCATTTAGCCTCTCCTGTTCTTCCTACCAAACAGTATCACTTCACATTTCTTTGCATTGTCATCTGCCAGTCCGTCTGTCTTCTCTTGAAGTCTATCGCCATCCTCCTCACAGTTCACAGTATTTCCAAGCTTTGTGTAAGCTAGAAGTGATGAAATCGTGCCTTGCACAAGCAAGTTAAAGTCATTAATATAGATCAAGAAAAACAGTGTACTCATATCAACCACTGGGGAACATCACTGATACCTGCCTCCAGAGCAGAAAGGAAGAAACTGTTCCTGCCTGTACAAGAAAAAAAAGTATGCATATTTTAAAGTACAAACAAAGCAAGGGTGATGTGTGAAGAAGCTTTTTTTCACCCAGCAAGTAGTTAGGGTCTGAAATGCATTGAGGCAGGTTCAATTGAGGCATTCAAGAGGGACATTGGCTGGTTCCTTGGACAGGAATGGTATGCAGGGTTCTGGGGAAAAGGCAGAAGATCGGCACTCAGTTTTAGAACCGGGAGAAGGGTGGACAGTAACAATTCTGCAATTCAGTACAAAAAAAGGCCATCATTCTCTGTTTCCTGCATTCAGCCAACTACCTAGCTAGGTCACTTCTCTCCCCATTATCCCACAAGCCTCAACCCTGGTGACAAGAATATTAATCAAACCTTTCAGTTACCTCATCAAAAAACTCAAGCAAGTTCATTGAACATGATTTGCCTTTAACAAATTCTTGCTGACTTGCCTTAATTGATTCAACCTTGTTTAAGTGACCATTATAATTCCAAAACGTTTTCCCTCCACTGAGATTAACCTGACTGTCTTGTAGTTTCTGGATTCATCGTCATGTCCTTTTTTGAACAAGGGTACAGCATTTCCTCTTGCCCCATGTCTGCACTGAAGGAGGTTTGTGTCTCTGTAACTTACTTCCACTCTCACTTCCCTCGGTTTTTTCATACATATCTTATTCGCTTCTGCAGATTTATCAACTTCACGTACAGCCACCATTTCCACTAGCTCCTTTTCATCAATTTTTAGACCAGTCTCACAGCAGTCTCCTTTCCACTACAACTGTGGCAGCAGCCACTTCCTTGCTTGAGATAAGATGCAAAGTATTCATTTAGTACCTCAGTCAGACCCTCTGTCTCTGTATATGGATTCCTTTTTGGATTCTAATTGGTCTTAATATCCCTTTTACCACCCTTTGACTTCTCATGTGGCTATACAAGTCTCTTTGTATACTGTATCTTTGCCTCTGTTACTTGCTTTTGTACATTCCCTCCAAACTTTATCACGTCAACCTGGTATTTGGATATAGGATATTAGGAACAGGGCTGAGTCAATGAGCTCTTTTGAGCCTGCTCCACCATTCAATTAGGTTATGATTGATCTTCTAGCTCAATGCCACTTTATTGCATTATCCCTTGACATCATTAGTTTCCAGAAATCAATTAATTCCTGCCTTAAATATGCTCAACAATTGAGCCTCTGCATCCTTCCACAAAATTCCAAAGCTCTGAGTGAAGAAATTTCTCCTCAAATCAGTTTTAAATGGCCTCCTCCTTCTCCTGAGATTATGCCCCCTGATTTTAGACTTACCAGTCAGGTGAAACATCTTATCTACATCCACCTTGTTAATCCCTGTCAGAACTTTGTAAGTTTCAATGCGGTCACCCCTAATTTTTTGAAACTCTAAAGAATATGAAGAGTCTGTTTCTGTGCTGGAGATCTCTATGACACTAAGCAATCTTGCCATCCCAGGGATTAATCTGGCAAACTCCACTGCACTCCCACTCTGGCTAGTACATCCCTCCTTAGGCAAGGAGACCAAACTGTACAAAATACTTCAGGCATGGGCTAACCAAGGCACAATATAACAAGATATCTGCACTCCTGTGCTGAAATCCCCTCTATTACAAAGCCAACACACCAAGTGCCTTCCCAATTGCTTGCTGCACCTACCTGTTAGCTTTCAGTGACTCATGAACAAGGTTAACCAGGTCTCTCTGGATACTCGCATTTTCTCAACTTCACATCATTTAAGAAATATTTCACCTATCTGTTCTTTATTTAAAATCAATCTGACATCTGCTGTAAGCCTCCTTATTCGACTTAATCGTACGCTGAATCTTTTTCACCATTCAGAGAGCACTAGATTTGTTTGCCCTGCCATCCCTCTTCAGGGGAATGTACCTTGACAGCACTCAAACTGTTTGAAGGCAGTCACTTATTCTGTTATAGTTTTGCCTACCATTTTTTCATTCCAAGTCACTCAGGGCAGGTCTCTTCTTATCTCACGGAAATTGGGCCTTCACTCTTTAAGTGTTTTCACTCTAGATCACTCCTTGTCCTTTTCCACAGTTAATTTAAACCTTTTGACACTATGATTGCTGTTCCTAAATGCTCCCCTCTTGACAATTGACCCACCTCATTTCCCCAGAGACAGATTCTTCATTGCTTGTTGGGTCAGAACCATACTGATCACAAAAAGTCTCCTGCGCACGTCTCAGGAACTCTTTCCCCCTCTCTGGCCTGTACATTAATACTATTTCAATCTATATTCAGATAATTAAGTCCCCCAAAGTTAGCTTTTGCACTTCTTGCTAGTTTCCCAGCTATTTGGTTCCTCTGTATCTTACCCATTAGTTAGTGGCCTAGGGAATAAACCCAGAAAGGGAAATGTACCTATTTTTGTTCATAATTCAGAGATTACCTCGACCTTTACCCCAAGTAACAATGGTTGCTATCACTCAATAGAGAATTTGACATTGGGCTAAACAGGAGAAAAAAAGAAATCCCGAAAATCCTCTCTTCATGCTCAAAATCTGACAGATATTTTGCTTTGGAGCCAAAATTCTCCGGAAAGTTCTGGCCAGATTACAAGGTGGACACAAGAGATGCCACCTTTCCCAGAATGCATCACACACATCCAGATGTTAAACCTTTGACTTCTGAGCATCAATTCGAAAAGTAGATTGTGGTTTATGCCCATTGGGATCTCCTGTGATGTCAAGATCTCTTCTTTTCCCTAAATGAAAGCATATCCCACTCAGATTACCAGTTTTCAAAACTGAAATAAACATTTTAAGATTCTGGTGCACCAAACCTGATGTCATTTTTAAAAGAATATGAAGCCACCATAAACTCCCCACCGGGTTAGTTTGTAACACAGGGCCCTAAACAGCAGGAAATTCCTTGCCATGAAAAGAGGCTTAAGTACCTTGGCTAGAAGTCCAAAAGCATAGGCAGAAGCCTGAACAAACACCCAGTACTATCATTAGTACAAAACGTCACATTCTGTAGATGCAATTAAACTGGAGTCTTAAGCAGGTGAGAGAAAGAGAACAGCTTTTAAATGTGGATGTGTGGTGAAGGGCAGTCAGAATCAGTCGGATAAATGGCAAGACAAATGAGGGGGTTCCATCACCAGGAGAGGCTCAGGAATCAAAATGGCAGCACAGTCCAGGGAGATGGGAAACAAAGACCCCACGGCCTTTCTCTAGCAACACGTGAAGCAGAAACTGAGTGCAAGAAAGCCAGAGAAGAAGCAAGACAATGTTGCTGGCCCCACAAAAGCTATGGTACGAATGATCGAACAAACTGCGCAGAGATTGGTGGTCATAGCAATAGGAAACACAGATACCGGACCATCCAAGCTAACTTCAACAGTCGGCCTAAATTGACATGTTCCAAATTCAGCCATGACCATGACCAAGGCTAGCTGGGCCTGCCTAGATAGACTGATACAGCCAAAAGGAACATAAGGCCCAGAATGAGGTATAAAATCTGGACTCCAGAGATTTAAAAACAAGCCACGGTTGTCACTCTTCATTATTAATCGGTTAATGCCCCTTTCTCCAGTCCCAACTTTCCCAGACACACAGTAAGCCGATGAAGGGCCTACACAATAACTTCAGAACCAACCTCTGACAGCTTGCTGCTGATCAAAGAGGCTCCAGGTCAGATGCTGGCAATGTACTGAGACATCAGTCACTGGGTCAGGTTCTCTTCTCTTTTTACAATCCAATCCTCATTCAACTGTAACAAGGCAATGTTGAAAGGAGAAAAAGTAAATGGGGTGCACATTCTGGCCTCCACTGATGGTTCAGCACTAACTAGCAGAGGCACGTGGCCTGGGCTAGTCCCAGGGTAGGGCCCTGGTCTGTCGCTACCTGAGCAGGACACCTGATACATTTGGCCTCAGTATCCTGAACCAGAGAGCAGGAGAAAAATAAGTCATGATTCTTGTTTCAGATTTATCATCGAGTGACATGTCTGTGGTTTCTTTGTAGTGTGGGCATGCGTGCACGTGATTGCTTGCGCGTACAAGAATGCACCTGTTTGCGTGCACACATGACTGCACATTTGTACATGTGATTACATATTTATTTGTTTGTATGCATGATTGCATGTGCTTGTATGTCTGCACATGATTGTATGTGTTTGCATGCACATGTGCACGATTACATGTATTTAGGGCATACATGTGTGCGTGGTTGTATGTGTCTGCATGTGTCTATAACTGCATATGTTTGCATGATTGCATATTGCATGTGAATGCATGATTGCATACTTGTGAGATTGCGTGCATTTGCATGATTACATGTGCGCACACATGGCTGTGTGCGCTTGCATGCACATCCACTTGTGCCAATGTTTGTCCATGCCCATGGTGCATCTATGTGCATACCTGCATGACAAATAGCATGCTTATGTACATGTTGATATGCTGGTTCTAGTGCCCATTGACATGTGATGCTATGTCAATACAAGCATGTTTCTTAAACTGGCCCCTGATGTCTAGATGCCCTGGTGAGGTATCACGGGCAGATGGCACCCAGCGAGCAAATTCCAGCCAAAGTGGAGGGAGAGAGGTGGGGGGTCAGAGGGGAGGGCACAGCAGGAGAAAAAAAACTGGAGATCAAATGGCAGCAGATTCCTCAGCCCCACTTGCATTGTCTGTGTAGCAGGTAAACACTGAGCTGGACAAATCTTCATGTACAACATGCCTGGCAAACATGAAAGTGGAAAGAGATGACAACAGCCAGAAAATTAATGAGAGGGAAACAAGGTGTTTCCTTTCATTTCACTTTTCCAGAATGGCCCATAGGAAAGATAAACTCCATCATCTATAGCTCAAACTTTGCTTTGTTGACTTAAGCCTGTGTGCATTTTAACGTATGGTCCTCTTATATTATTTTGCACGTGCAGAGACAGCAGGTCAAACATCAGTGATTTTTTTTTAAGTGGGCATCCCTGGCTAGACCAGTATTCCAAGAGTAAAATCCCAGAATGACACACCACAAAAAGCCATTTGGTCCATAGTGGTAGTACTTGCTTTTTAGTATTAAGTCAGTCAGCTTCGTCCATCATGGGATCTATCTTGGTGACTTATTTTAAAAGGCAGAGATGTTAGGTTTAATATTCTTCAGATTATTTCTATACTTGCAAATCTAAGGAATAGATTGAGGGGGGAGGTTTGCAGTAATTAGACAACAAGTGAGTAAACATCACATTTTTATGCAAAACAAACTGAGACCCTGTAGTTGGCAACTTTGGACTCTACACAGAAGATTAACAAATTTGGTTTTTTGTACTATAAACCTGTTTTTAAACATGGGCATTTTGAAGAATGTAGTGATTGTAAAGAAGTCAGCCAGGTAAGACCGCATAGAATATGAGTTCCCTGATTGGACCAGATTAACAGACACAATCAGGAAGTCCTAGCTGACAGATTTCAACAGGAGTGTCAGAGGATCTGCTCACTGAGACAGCTGGTTTTGAGGGAGCTGGATCAGTGTCAAGAACCCTTGATGTGTAAATAAAGACTGATTTGGTGATGGGATACCAGCCTCTGGGGACTTATTTCATTGGTGATGAGAGTAAAGTACGTCCTGAAGAAACTTGCTCGAAATAGTTATCTTTGAGTTGGGGTAAGCATTGCTTGAATCATGCCATTATTTGGGAAGCTTGACTCATTTGATATTGCCATTGAAGACTGGGCCCAGTATGTGTGAAGAATGTTCTATCTTTCGGGGCAAATGAAAAGCAATGAGAAATTCTCCTGACAGTTTGTGGATCCACAGCTTTATTGGTTATTAGGAGCCTAACTTGCCCAGAGGCACCAAATACTAAACCCTTTCAAGAGTTAACCGATTTAGTCAAGGAAAATTACAATACCAAGCCTCCTGTAATTCTGAGATACTATCGTCTTTACTCGGCAATTCGAGAACCAGGAAAATCCAAATTGGGTTTTTGATTAGGTGACAACGACTGGCAGAGGTAATCTCCAGGATCCAGGCCAGCAAGCCACTATAGTTGCTGCTGGTATGTGGACTCGAGACAGCAAAGGAGTCCCACTAGACCTAAATGGAGCAAGAGAACTCAGAAGGCCGGTATCCAGGAGAGTGCAAATCCTGAAAAGTCCACCTATGTCTGGTTAAATGGTCATCTATTTCTGATGGAAGTCGACACTGGCGTGGCCATTCCAGTGACTGGAGAACCAGTCTTCAACAAAATTCATTCTGGGCTGCAACGCTTAAATTTGCGCATGACCTTGGCTAGACTGAGAACCTGTGCCTGGAACCTTTACAGATAAAGGGTACAACTTCAGTTCTGGTCTCTTCTGAGAAGCAACTGGTTCAGTCACCACTGATTGTGGAAAAAGGCTGGGGCTCAAGATTGATGGGGCAAAACTGGTTGAGAAAAATTCACCTAAAGTGGCTCCACATTTTTCGATTAGAAAATGTTTGCCTGAGTGAGGTCCTAATTAAATACCTGGACATTTTTCAGCAAGGTCCAGGGATGATCACAGGGGCCAAGGTCACCTTGTTTGTTGACCAGGAAGCAATTCTACAATTCTGCAAAGCCCACCCAGTATCATTTGCCAGATGTGCAAAAATAGAAGCAGAAATCAGAAAGCTGGAAAGCGAAGGAATCATCAAGCCAGTACAATTTGTGGAATGGGCAGAACCCAGTCGTACTGATTGTGAAGTCCAACGAGTTGGTTCGCCTTTGCAAGAATTTTAAGCAAACAGTAAAACACTTTTTGAGGCTGGATAAACACCCAATCCCTCGCAAGGAGGATTTATACGCAAAACTGGTAGGGTAGCTGCCCTTCACAAAGCTGGACATGAGCCGTGCGGACTTGCAACTGCGATTAGATGAGGATTCCCAGAAGTATGCCACAATTAATACACCTAAAGGTTTGTACCAATATATGAGACTGCCACTTGGGGTATCATCAGCTTGTGCCGTTCTTCAGCAGATGATGGAGAACACTTTACAAGGTCTACCCCAGGTCGCCATTTATCTGAATGATGTCCTAATAACAGGGAAGGCTAATAAGGAGCACTTAAAGAGCTTGCACACAGTTCTCAGACATTTCTCCCAGGTGGGTATATGCCTTAGAAGGGAAGGATGTGTGTTCCAGGCGCCCCAAGTGACCTACTTGGGCCAGAGAGTTGACAAGACTGGGTTAAACCCATTTGAAGATAGACTGGGGGTGATCAAGTGTGCTCTGTCTCCCATGTCCGTACCGGAGTTTAGGTCTTTCCTTGGGCTGGTGAATTATTACCGAAAATTTATACGTAACCTAACCTCCGTCCAGGCACTTTTGCATCAACTCCTACAAAAGGGTCAGCCTTGGAAATAGTTGCTTGGCCATGCCATAGCTTTCAGTGAAGTGAAGAAACAGCTATCATCCTCTAAAGCATTAGCACACTATGGTCCCAAGCAAGATCTGATATCGGCATGCGATTCCTCCCTGTACAGCATCTGGGTAGTATTACCTCATAGGTGGCCTAATGGAGCCGAATGTCCAACAGCACATGGATCTGGGACTTTGGCTAATGCAGAGCAGAAATACTCTCAGACAGAGAAGTAAGGTTTGGCAGTCATTTTTGGAGGTAGCAAGTTCCATCAATACCATGACGGCCGTAAACTTGTGAATTATTGGACCACAAACCTCTGCTGGTCAACTTAAACAGGACAAGCAGTAGAGCCGAATTCAACGCCGGGCTCTAATACTAGGTGCGTAGAATTACAAGTTGGAACACCGACTGGGAGGCCAAGTAATGAGTGCAGATGCACTGACCTGCCTCCTGCTGGCAGATACACCACCGGTGGTACCACCAGTGGAAGAGTCAATAATGGCTTTAAATTTTCTGGGCACACTTCCAGTCACAGCTAACAATATCAGACTTTGAACGCAGTCCTGGCAAAACTGAAACAGTTGGTGATGATGGGGGAAACAAAAGGGCCATCACAACCAGAACCGAAACTTTTTTGGACCCAGAGAGGCCAAATCGTAGTAGAGGATGGCATATTATTATGGGGAGCAAGAGAGATTGTCCTGAGCAAAGATCACACCAAGATACTGGCTGAACTCCACCAGGGTCATCCAGGGGTTTCCTAAATGAAGATGGTGGCAAGAGCTGGACGCAGACATGGTCACGTTGGTGGGGCAGTGCCCAGAGTGCCAAGAAGGACAATAATTACCGGCAACAGCTCCCCAACATTCCTGGGAATGGCTGGGTAAACCTGGACTCGGCTACATGTCAACTATGCAGCTCCTTTCATGGGCTCAATGTTCTTAGTCATTGCGGATGGCCACTCAAAGTGGCTGAGCGTTCACAGAGTTCATTCATCAAAGACAGGGGTGATAATCAAGAAACTGCATGCATCTTTTGCCACACACGGACTCCCAGAAGTGTCGGTCACACTCAACAGGCTATCATCTACCAGCAGGGAATTTGAGTATTTCCTAAAGTCGAATAGCATTCGTCACATAAGGACAGCTCCACACCATCCATCATCCAATTATCTGGCAGAAAGAGCAGTCCAAAATTTGACAGCAGGCTTAAAGAAATAACGTACAGGGTCCATATATACCAAACTGTCCCAGTTCCTTTTTGATTGTCGGACCACCCCTCTTGAAACTATAGGGATCGTTCCAGCAGAGTTGCTACTGGGGAGACGACTCCGCACCAGGTTAAATCTGATGCTTCCAGACCTGATGGTGGTGGTGTGTTGGTGAAACAGCATCAGGAACGGCAAGGCCACACACAGAACACTGCTAAGTGCGAGAGATTTACTTCAGGGTATGAAATTTGGTATAGGAACCATGGGAATGGCCCTGCATGGGTTAGAGGCATGGTCAGCGCGCGGTCTGGTCCAGTGACATATAAAGTTTGAGTACGTGCGGCAGTCCTGCACAAACATGTGTGGACCTATGAAAGCTGCAAGCTTGCAAATGTGACAGGAGCAACATGTGCCCAGCTCCTCAGAACAATCAAAAAGGCTGGCAAAAACCAAGGGTTCTCCCCCTCCTTCAGGCGTTGAAGGTACCTCAGAATCTGAGATGGACATGGTGGATGTCTCCGTCTCGATGCCTTTGCTGCCTGAAGAACAGTGAATTTCTTCTGAGATGCTTCGGGCGCAAAAGGCGACCTACTGCACGTTGCACGCCGTGTCTACCACAGGCAGAGTCAGAGGAACCTGACCTGGTGCTTAAACGCTGTAGGAGGAGCTACAAGAAAAATAACTGGCCTATGTCCTCAGCCTCAGAGTGGGAGAGATGTGATTGTAACAAGGTCAGCCAGGTAGACCTCATAGAATATGAGTTCCCTGATTGGGGCTGTTAATCTGGTCCAATCAGGGAGCCCTAACTGACGGATATAAACAGGAGGGTCAGAGGGTATGTTCACTGAGAGCTGGCTCTGAGGAAGGTGGATCAGTGTCAGGGGCTCTCCATTGGTAAATAAAGGGTGATGGGATACCGACCTCTGTGGACCTTTTAATGAGGCTTAAATCAGCAGTAATCTAAGCGCATTATCGAATGAGAGCCAAATTATTATTCATTCATGATTTTTTAAAAGAGAGTCAAAGGTTATGGGAAAAGACAGGAAAGTTGAGTTGACGATGATCACATCAGCCATTATCTCATTGAATGGTGGAGCAGACTTGACAGGCTGAAGAGCCTACTTCTGCTCCCCTGTCTTACCTGAAGGAGGCATCACTGGCAGGGCCAGCATTTGCCTTTGAACTGAAAGGTTTACTTGAGCCATTTCAGAGGGTTGTTAGTAGTCAACCACATTGCTGTAGGTTTGGAGTTACATGTCGGTCAGACCAGGTAAGGATTGCACTTTCCTTCCCAAAAAAACATTAGTGAACCAGATGGGCTTCTATAACAATTATGGTCACCATTACTGAGACTAATTTTCAATTCTAGATTTACAAATTGAATTTAAATTCCACCAGCTGATGTGATGGGACTTGAACCCATATCCCCAGAGCATTAGTCAGTGAATTTACTGTTCCATCATCAACCCTTCATAGAAAACTGACTGCATACTAAGATTTTATATAAGATACACGTGAATCCTCCAACCTTGGCCTTGGCATTCTCAAACACATTGAGATTTGGACATGCACTAATATAATACCACTCCTAACACAACAATCTGAGTGTTGGCAAACTACAGAGGCATCACCACTGACCTCTGACATTTCCTTCCTTCACACTGACACCTTTCTGGCATGATAGCAAGTGTGCAGGACCTTGGCTCCTGATCAGTGCACTCACCCCCTCCTGGGAAGTCTGGATGTGCAGATGCCAGGCCAGCTCAGGGTTGCGAAGCTCCCTCAGTCAAACAGCTGAGAAGCACTTGCTCTTTTAAATGGATATTGTAAAAGATGGCAATACAGAGCCACGGTTTAAATAAAAAGGTCATACTTTTCTCACCCCAAAAACATGCATGCATGGCTGCCAAGATCTTATAAAGTTTTAAATCATAACAGATTTTTTTGTAAAAACAATTCATTGAATTCAGTACTATGATATGAGAGAGATGTTGCTTTGGAATTTGAAAGAAAAACCAACGGTTTCAAGCAGACTGAACTCCCAGAAACAGTGGACAGAAAACAACAATGTGGAGGAGGGTCTAGAGGGGGTGGTGGTGTGTTGAGAATGGAAGGCCAGGGATCAAATTTAGCAATATTCCCATGGCGATGATTTGTGGGACATGTGGTAGGTTATTTGCTCTTTAACTACCACAAATGTTGCCCCCAGGGCATTGAGTTCAAACCACCACAACTTTATTTGAATTGTCGTAGGACCATTGTAGATTCTAAAATGGCCCCCACTGGTCACCCTCAGGAGGACTGAAGGTGAACTGACTCTCCCCCTCCCCCCAGCTCACTTTGGCTCGCCAACCTCAACAGGAAATGCTGCTGGAAGAACACCGAGTTCTATGTGCATAAATACTCGCGCAGATGCGGTTAAATGTTTCAAACAACTTCACTGCATGCTTTCTCTCTCTCTCTCTCTCTCTCTCTCTCTCTCTCTCTGGTTCCCTCCGCAACAAGCGTTGTCCACTGTGACCTCTCCCAGTAATCAACAGTCAGCCAGAATCTGAGGAATGTGAGGCCTGTGAAGGCCAGAGAGTGCGTGCGTGCATGCGTGTGTGAACAGAATGATCTACCAGGAATTGCACGGGAAGGTCTCAAACCTGTGTTTTCGCTAAGGATGAGAGTGGCACTTTCTGTGGGGTTGGTGATGTAGGAGGGGATGTGTTGGGGGGGGGAGAAGAGAAAATACCAGTGCACTTTTATGAGAAAGAAAAGCCCCTGCTGTTTTTAAAGCCATCAATTACAACCTATTTGCAGGCCAAGACTAGAATTGTGGCACTCTTTGCTCTGTGGGCTGTTGGCCAGCTCCCAGATTCACACTAATGGAACTGCAGGTCCTTTCTTCACCCTCAAGGCAATGACTGGAGAATCCTGAACCTTTTCCCTTGGAATAAGCAGTGAGGAAGCAACGATTTTGAATCCTGCCCTGCTCCCACTGAATAGAGGTTCATGCAAATCTTTTCTTGATTCCCTGCCATAACAGCACCAAGAGTGCTCCTCCACTACACGGTTCAAGAAGGTATTCATTGCCACCTTCTCAAGGGTCAATTAGGGATGAGCAATAAATGCTAAACGAGCCAACAGTGCCCATATCCTGTGTGAGGATAAAAAGCAAGATAAGCATCATTATCTGAATGGAGGCCAAACCTGTTTATTCATCTGCAAACTTGAGCTCATCTGAGAATCTGCTAACCTGCATCCTAAACTACACTGAATCCTGTTCAGCTATCACACCTATACTCACTGAAGCCTGGTCTTGATTTTCATTTGCATCTTGCTTTCCAAATTCCTCCATAGGTCTCTCCCCTCCCCATCTCTGAGAAGTCACACAAGCCTACAAACCTCCAAGCTCCTCCCGATTTCAAGTCACTCTGTGCCTTCATTTGCCTGGGTGCCAAGATCTAGAATCCCCTCCCTTAACATCTCCACCTCTGTCCCCTCCGAAAGGTCCTCCCATCTCCATTACACGTGACTCGGAGCTGAATTTTGTAGCTGATAACAATCCCTTTGGAATGTTCAAACTACAAAGGTGCTACAGCAATGCAAGTTGTTGTTACCATAATCTCTAAAGAAAGAGAATTTCATCTGAACATTTCAGCATCACTGGCATCTCACTGAGCAACATCAACCCATTTGCAAACTTATTTGGACAGTACAGGAGCAGAAATTCCCACTGTATAACTACCATTACCAGAGCAATTCACTCCTCATTTTGCAATCAAATCAAAAGATCGCATTCCCTGTTATCACACACCTTGCTGCTCTCTGGTAAGACTAGTTCGTTCAGATGACGGGCTAAAAACTTACATCAAAAACAAAATCGCAGTGCAGTTATCACACCCCTTGTTTCACATCTCCATGCAGATCACAACATTCCTGTGTAATACTCAATCCTGAATTCCAGCAAGGAACTGACAATAACTCTACAATTGCAAAGGCTTCTCTGAGTTTCCTCACCTTCCATGCAAGCGCAGCTTAAAACCAGGGAATGCCAAAATTGGGAATGATAGGTCTGCATCTGAATGGGGGCGGGGGTGGACAGATATGTCAAGGCTCCCTACCTCAAGCTTCTAAGTCCTTTAATACCAAACAGTGGAAAAGAACAGTCTCCTACCTTTGCACTTGTTGGTTGTCTTGTCCAGAATGGCCTTTGTGGAGACTATTTTACCGTACCTGTTACAAAGAAAAGGACAATTCAGAAATTACATAAAATCAGCATGCAGGCGATTAATCTAGTTTTGAGCCTCCAGGGGAAGCTGTGACACAGTGTTGCACTGTCAGAGGTGGCATATTTCAGGAAGATGTTAAACTGCAGCTCCATTTGCCAATCCTGTGTGGATGTAACAGCTACCCTGGTATGATTTCAAAAAGGAGCAGGGAACGGGGTGGTGGTCTCTGAGCTGCTGACCAATATTTGTCCTTCAGCCTGCATTACAAAAAAGCAGATTATCTGGTCAATGTCACGTGAGAGCTTACTAGGCGCTAAATAGCCATTGCGTTTCCCCCTGCACTACAAGGGTGCTCACACTTCAACAAGTGCTACATTGACTATAAGAAGCTTAGGACGTGTTGAGGTGGGTGTTATATAAATGCAAGTCTTCTGTTCTCTGTTGAGTCAATGCCAATTCAAAAGCCAGTTCTTCTGATTTGCTGGTTCGAACATGTCATTGGTTTCTGAATGTTCTGATTTTCCATAATCCTCCTCACTAATCTTTAAAAGCATTTTTCTACCCAGAAAATCAACTTCTGTTTCAGATTCTTGCATAGGCCCACCCTGAAGGCTGCACTTCTTGACGTCAGAGGTGGTCCCAATCACAGTGTAGCCATCCTAACCCCTTGCGTGATGCCTGACTGGCCCCTGCTCAAAGTTCATAGCCTCCTTCCAATGTTGGAATGGACCACCTGCAATTTCCAACAAAGCTTTAACCCACTGGTCATGTCTTCCTGTTGACACGCATTAGAAAATTATGAAAAGTAGCACTATTGTTCAGTCTGTGGACAATAAGACAGGGATTTGCTTTCAATTGATTAAAATGTTTTTACTCAATTCTCCAACATAGTACCGGTCAAGATGCTAAAATCCCATTTGTCCCTGGACTAATACTTTAGAGCTAATACTTCAGGTTCAAATCCTACAAGTTCAATTTCAAATTAAATTTTAAAAACTAGCTTAGCGGCAACCACTATCAATTGTCAAAAACCCCATCTGGTTCACTAATGTCCTTTGAGGAAGGAAATCTACCAACCTTACCTGGTCTGGCCTACATGTGAATCTAGACCCGCAGCAATATATTGACTTTCAAATGCCCTCTGGGTAATTAGGGATGAGCAGTAAATAATAACCCAGTCAGTGATGCCCTCATTCTCTAAATGAATAACAAAAATGATGTGTGGGGAAATGCGTAAATGGGGTACCAACAGGACTCTGGTGCCATTTTAAGTGTCACCTTGTGGGTGGGATATGAATTTGAGGGCCTCTCCGGTGGATGCAAAAGATCCCAAGGAGGGTCTGAGGAATCCTCCAGTGCAGCTTAACCAGCATCATTGAGCCATTGCTACATCGCTGTGTCCAAAGGGGCTGTGACTGCACTTGCAATTGGCCTTGTGGTAGCTTAACGACTGTGCACAATGAGATATCAATTATATTCAATTCTTACACACCCATATGACTCGGTCCTCATTGCTATCCCCTGTCTTATCTCTCTGCTCCCAGTATGTTCATATCCTATCCTCTTCTCACAACAACCCACAATTTAGCATGCACTTCCATAAAACGGCACTATGGCCAAGTAGCTGTCCAAACAGCAAATCCTCCCCTCATGCTCCTACCCTTTCCTTTGCACAATACCTATTACATATTCACGCCTTCGTAATGCCTGCCCATCCCTAAATCTCTAACAGTGCAAAGCATCAAACACCACTTGATGTTCAGCACCATTCGCCACTCCTCACATACTGACGC
This sequence comes from Stegostoma tigrinum, assembly GCF_030684315.1. Taxonomy (NCBI): domain Eukaryota; kingdom Metazoa; phylum Chordata; class Chondrichthyes; order Orectolobiformes; family Stegostomatidae; genus Stegostoma; species Stegostoma tigrinum. The sequence goes on from NC_081404.1 coordinate 15,335,063, forward strand.
AGTCCAAGGCCAAATGCAGCAAGGTCTGGACAATATCCAGGCTTGGGGGAGCAAGCAGAAAGTAACATTCATGCCACACAAATGCCAGGCAATGAATATTCCCAATAAGAGAGATTCTAACCATTGTCCCATGACATTTGACATCACCACCATGGCTGAAACCTCCACTCTAAACATCCTGGGGGTTACCATTGACCAGAAACAGAACTTAACTAGCCACATAAATACAATGGCGACAATAGCAAGTCAGAGGCTGGGAATCGGCGGCAAGTAACTAACCACTTAGCTACCCAAAGCCTGTTCACCATCTACAAGGCACACGTCATGGAAAACTCCCCACTTGCCTAAATGGGTGTAACTCCAAAAACACACAAGAAGCTTGACACCATCCAAGATAAAGCTTGATACCACTTGATTGGTACCACATCCATAAGCATCCACTCCCTCCATCACTGACGCTCAGTAGCAGCAGTGTGTAGCATCTACAAGATGCGCTGCAGAAATTCACTGAAGATCCTCAGACAGCACCTTCCAAGTCCACAACCACTTCCATCTAGAAGGACAAGGACTGCGGATACATGGGAATCACTTTCAAGTTCCCCGCAAAGCCACTCACCATCCTGGCTTGGAAACATGGTTCCTTCAGTTGTTCTGTCACTAGGTTGAAATCCTGGAATTTCCTCCCTAATGGCATTGTGAGTCTACCTATAGCACACAGGCCGCAGTGGTTCAAGAAGGCAGCTCACCCCCAACTTCTCAAGGGGCAATAAGAGATAGGCAATAAATGCTGGGCCAACCAGTGTCATGCATTCCTCAGAATAAAATAAAACAAAACACCCAAATCCACTTGATCAACACAGGAGACATACAGTAAGAATGAGACAGACTGATGCAGACAACAGCAGAATGCTCTTAGTGGGCCAAATATTATACTCCTGCTCGGATTTCTCACATTCAAAGCAAAGAGTCTGCCTTGAATGTTTTCCCCCTTCCTAGGAGGGAAAAGGTTACCAGAGTGAAATGAATCAGGAGCCTCTATAAATAAATCCTGTCACGTGCAAAAATATTTCCTGTTCTCGTCAGCTTCAGCCTCGAGAGTGCGTATAAATTTCCTGAATGACTCATTCAAGCAAAGGCATCCGTGTGATCTCATGCTCTTTCTCAATGGCTCGGTGTTCATTACAGTTTATTCCGGTGATTAATTGCACTGGTGGCCAAGTGCGTGCAAGAAGCCACAGACTGATCCAGGCTTGGTCTCCTGAACAGGAGACAGCATCCGTTCCCTTTAGCACTCACTCTGCTATGCTGGCCAGTGAGACCAGAGATCCGAACACCACCAGCTCAGCTTAGTTGAAGCCACTAGTCACTGCCAGCCATTTAGAAAATGTCCTGTTTATTCCTATGCTGTTCCCTGTCTGGGAAAGGTACAATGCCTGGAATATTCTTTCCAGTTACAGTGAACAATGCCATTCATAAGAATGTATTAGATTCTAGGAAGTGTAAGTGAGCAACAATGCAAAACTGACTGTTAATCTTAAATTGGTTGTTAGTGCGATTCTTAGTACACGTAGAATTCTTCACCAAGTACTGTCCAATCACAGAATTATATCTATTGTTGAATGCTAGGAAAGGGGATAATGGATTGTATCATTCTTTTAAAAGGCCTACAGATAAAAAGAAACTGTCTTCGCCAAAGTAATGATTGTGCCTTTTCTTTTGACAGTTGAGTGACGCCTCTACCCCTTTGTAAAGATTACCACGAATTCTACAGAATTACATTGACCAGAGTGACAGGCCATTTGGCTCATCTGCTCCACGCCGATGTTCACACTCCACACAAGCCTCCTCCCAGCCGACTTTATCACACCTTATGCTTCTATTCCTTTCCCCTCTGTACCTGTTGTGTGTCATCTCAGGTAGTCATAGAGCACAGAAACAGACCCTTCGGTCCAACTCATCCAAGCTGACCACTACCTCCTCTGGATGTTCATTCCACGCATGAGCCACTCTCTACTTAAGAAAGTTGCCCCCAGTCTTGAAATCATCCACCCTAGGGAAGAGACACTTGCCATTCACCTTATCTATACCCTTCATGATTGGGCCCAAACCTGAATAGGCTACTGGGCATTCTCTACGCCAGTCTCCACTGGCATCCAGCTTCATGTGAAGCCTGGTGCCTCTGGCCCCTCCTTTGGCCCACTATGGGGGACATGCCAGCAAGATTGGTCAATGCAATGTTCAAAGGATATTTCTGGTTTGAAAATTGCCACTGGGGATGGGGCCTTTTGTGCTGCCAGTGCTGTATTCCTGTGCCAACCACATTCATGCCAACTGTACAAGCAAATCACCAGAGCCTGAACACCCGCCTCTGCCAACTTTACCCAATAACACTGCTGACAGCAATGTCTGTCGCTTAACTGTGAGCAAGGCTGGTTGATCCAGGCACCAGTTGCATGAGCCAATACCTGGCAGATTGGATCCCAACCATGCTGAGGAGTTGGCCAATCCAGCTGCTGCAAACATCAACATCTAGAGCACCAGGGGAGCTGTGAAGCTATCTGGGCACAGGCTTGAAGAGAATCTGCCCACTAACCCAGCAAGAAGCAGGGTGGGCGTCATGTATATAGTCTATTTTGGTTTAAAAGCTAGCATCAGGCCATGTGGCATGTCACATCTGCCCTCAACCTCCCAAACGCTTCATTTTAAGCTTAACGCAAGCTTGAGGAGCAGCACTTCATCTAGTGGCCAATGTTAGTTACAAAACTGAAAGCAACAATCTCATCACATAACTACTGCGTCTCTGAGACAGCAGACGGTAGCAATGGCTTTGCTGTTGCCATGGAGCCTTCCTCCATGTCCATAGGTTATTTCTTTATTTGTCCCATTAGCGCCCCCTTTTGTTTCAGAACATAGAACAGTACAGCACAGTACAGGCCCTTCGGCCCACAATGTTGTGCCAAACTTTTATCTTAATCCTAAGGTCTATCTAACCTACACCCCTACTGTCATTCATATACCTGTCTAATAGCTGCTTAAATGCCCATAATGAGGCCGACTCCACTACCCTCTCTGACAATGCATTCTACGCCCCCACCACTCTCTGAGCAAAGAACCTACCTCTGACGTCTCCACTATATCTACCTCCACTCACTTTAAAACTATGTCCCCTCGTAATAACTACCTCCACCCGAGGAAAAAGTCTCTGACTGTCCACCCTATCCATACCTCTGATCATTTTGTACACCTCCATCAAGTCACCTCTCATCCTTCATCATTCTAAACAGAAAAGCCCAAGCTCTCTCAACCTGTCCTCGTTAAGACCTTCTCTCCATTCCAGGCAACATCCTGGTAAATCTCCTCTGCACCTTTTCCAATGCTTCCACATCTTTCCTGTAATGAGGCAACCAGAACTGGACACAATACTCCAGATGAGGCCGAACCAGGGTTTTGTATAGCTGGAGCATAACTTCATGGCTCTTGAACTCCATCCCTCTATTAATGAAAGCTAAGACTGCAAACACTTTGTTCATTTAATCTCCTCTGCCTTCCATCCCATCACAGACCTTCCCTTTGAGTTATACTCTTTTATCTTCCCTTTAGTCATGTTGCTGCCTCCTAACTTGCTTTAAATCTGTTCCATGTTGACCTGCTATAATAGTTCAGGTTGAGGATATCTCTCTCTTTCTCTCTCTCTCCATAGAGGCTGCCAGGCTCATCAAAAGTTTTTATTCCAGCTTTTCATATCTACAGAAAGTGCTCTCATTCTGTGCCATTGCTGGTGACCTCCCCAGCCAAATATGCCACCAGTGGGACATCAGGAAATGGCACTCCAAAGGACAGAAAGCAAGCATCACTCATTAGTGCAGGCATTGTTTCACAGTTGGTTCCCAGAATCTGATAGTACCACTGAGGCTGCTGAGCTCAATGAGTGCCTTTTGTCTTCCTCTATTCAGCTCTGATTAGATGCCTCACCTGTAACCAGCCACGTGCTGATACTGTGATAGATCAGGAAAGGAGGAGGTGCAATGAGACCTGGGTGCACTTATACACCAGTTGCTCAAAGTAAGCACTGCAGAAGCAGCCGGCAGAGAAGAAAGCAAATGGTATGTTGGTTTTCATAGCAGGAGGATTCGAGTACAGGAGCAGGGATGTCTTGCTGCAATTGTACAGGGACTTGATGAGACCACAACTGGAGTATTCTGTACAGTTTTGGTCTCTTTATCTGACGAAGGATGTTCTGGCGATGGAGGGAGTGCAGCAAAGGTTTACTAGACTGATTTCTGAGATGGCAGGACTGATGTATGAAGGGGGACGGGATCATTTAGAACTGTATCCACTGGAATTCAGAAGAGTGAGGAGGGAATGGCATAGAAACTGCTAAAATTCCAACAGGTTTATACAGGGTAAAAATGCAGGAAGGATGTTTCCAACGAGCTGAGTCCAGGACAAGTGGTCACAGTCTAAGAACATGGGATAGATCATTTAGAACTGAGATAAGGAGAAATGTCTTCACCCAGAGAGTGGTGAACCTGTGCAATTCTCTGTTACAGAAAGTGATTGAGGCTAAAACATTGAATGTTTTCAAGAAGCAGAAATAGCTCTTGGGTTAAAAGGATCAAAGGTTTTGGTGAAAAGGCAGGAACAAGATATTGAGTTGGATGATCAGCCATGATCATACTGAATGGAGGAACGGTCTTGAAGATCTGAATGGCCTACTCCTGCTCCTATTGTCTTTGTTTCTATGTTACTGAGCCAGTGTGTTCTCCCTGATCCTCACACCAGGGTATCTCTGTAGGATTAGGAAAGGGCTGGTGCACTAACAAACCAGTTGACAAACTAACACCACACCCAGACAAAAAAACAGAAACACGGCAATAAGTAGAGAACAAGATAACAAAGTGTGGAGCTGGATGAACACAGCAGGCCAAGCAGCATCTCAGGAACACAGAAGCTGACATTTCGGGCCTAGACCCTTCATCAGAGAGGGGGATGGGGAGAGGGCTCTGGAATAAATAGGGTGAGAGGGGGTGGGGGACCGAAGATGGAGAGAAAAGAAGATAGGTGGATAGGAGAGTATAGGTGAGGAGGTAGGGAAGGGATAGGTCAGTCCAGGGAAGACGGACAGGTCAAGGAGGCGGAATGAGGTAGTAGGTAGGAAATGGAGGTGTGGCTTGAGGTGGGAGGAAGGGATGGGTGAGAGGAAGAGCAGGTTAGGGAAGCGGAGACAGGCTGGGCTGGTTTTGGGATGCAGTGGGGGGAGGGGACGAGCTGGGCTGGTTTAGTGATGCAGTGGGGGGAGGGGAAGAACTGGGCTGATTTTGGGATGCAGTGGGGAAGGGGAGATTTTCAAGCTTGTGAAGTCCACATTGATACCATTAGGCTGCAGGGTTCCCAAGCAGAATATGAGTTGCTGTTCCTGCAACCTTCGGGTGGCATCTTTGTGGCACTGCAGGAGGCCCATGATGGACATGTCATCTGAGGAATGGGGGGGGGGGGGGGGGGAGTTAAAATGGTTCGCGACTGGGAGGTGCAGTTGTTTATTGCGAACCGAGCGGAGGAGTTCTGCAAAGCAGTCCCCAAGCCTCCGCTTGGGTTCCCCAATGTAGAAGCCACACTGGGTACAATGGATACAGTATACCACATTGGCAGATGTGCAGGTGAACATCTGCTTAATATGGAAGGTCATAACCATTTTAACTCCTCCCTCCCATTCCTCAGACGACATGTCCATCATGGACCTCCTGCAGTGCCACAATGATGCCACCCGAAGGTTGCAAGAACAGCAACTCATATTCCGCTTGGGAACCCTGCAGCCCAATGGTATCAATGTGGACTTCACCAGCTTCAAAATCTCCCCTTCCCCCACTGCATCCCAAAATCAGCCCAGTTCTTCCCCCCCACCCACTGCATCACTAAACCAGCCTAGCTCGTCCCCTCCACCCACTGCATCCCAAAACTAGCCCAGCCTGTCTCTGCCTCCCTAACCTGTTCTTCCTCTCACCCATCCCTTCCTCCCACTTCAAGCCGCACCTCCATTTCCTACCTACTACCTCATCCCCCCTCCTTGACCTGTCCGTCTTCCCTGGACCGACCTATCCCCTCCCTACCTCCCGACCTATACTCTCCTCTCCACCTATCTTCTTTTCTCTCCATCTTCAGTCCGCCTCCCCCTCTCTCCCTATTTATTCCAGAACCCTCTCCCCATTCCCCTCTCTGAAGAAGGGTCTAGGCCTGAAACGTCAGCTTTTGTGCTCCTGAGATGCTGCTTGGCCTGTTGTGTTCATCCAGCTCTACTCTGTGTTATCTTGGATTCTCCAGCGTCTGCAGTTCCCACATTCACTAAAACTAGCAAACAATCTGGTACCAGGTGCTGACATCAAATTAACACCATGTGCAGGTACAATTAAATACAACAACTGGATAACAAGTTACAATAGCTTCAATGCCAAAATGGCAGGTATTCCAAAATATCAGCAACATTTGAAAGAAAATGTTCACCTTGAATGCAATGGGACAACTGAAAGAGAATATCAATCTGGACTGGAGCCTACAGAAAGTGGGATCAGGTGAAGCCAGGGCAAATGATGCGACATAGGCTGCTAGAATACTATTAGGATTTTCAGCCTCAGTTTTCACCAAGGAGGAGACAAATATTTTGTTTGATCTGGAGAGGGATCATGAGCACTTTGTCAAGGTAACATCACATGACTGTATCACCACTGGCATGGTCAAGCTGCTGTCTAAATGTAAGGTGAATAAATCATAAAGTAAAGGGTGCCATCTTGTTGAGGTGTCTGGTGTTCTGTCAGTGGGCTGACAATCCAGAGAGAGGCCTATTTTTCCCCTTCTAGAGAAGGTTTGCCAAACCACATGCCAATCAGGCAGTGCCAAGAGCACTGGCGGGTACACCCTTGCAATCAAGACTCTGGAGGCATGTTTGTTCCAGAAAGATCTGTCAGCCAATCAGAAGCTGGCAGCTTTTGCACACAGAGGACCAAGGTCAAAAGTAAGCAATGAACAAGTGGTTTTGGTTAGGGGCTGCATGGAGTGAGGGACAGAAAGCATAGTTGGGGAGTAGCTACCAGAAAGCATCGCTATCCCCACCGCTGCACCCAATGTCCAGTCCCCTTATCAGGGACTAACTGCCCTTGATCGTGGAAACCCCACCCTCTCCCTCTGGGTGGCAGCTATCAGGAATGCCACATGGTGACAGGCTCACCGGAAGTTAGGATAATCCCAGGATTAGCCCCTGAGGAGGTCATTAATTAGCTACTTAAGAACCTCAATCAGCAATGGGCTAAGGTGGTCAGCCATGGCCTTTCCCGCCCAAAACTTAATTCTGGTCGAAATGAAAAGGTGACAAGGTTTAGGTCCAGTACCACCCTGCCTCATGAAATGCCCTTGTCATCTCCAAGCTTGCTGCGTTGAGGGTTTTGCCCCTAGATACATGAGTGAGGAACTTCAATCCTAATCTTCCAGAAGTTCCTGAACGTTGAAAATGCCGCACAGTGACTGGGAAAAGTGGGTGTTCCTTCCAGTTTTAAAAATGGTAGCCAGGAACAACACAGGAAACTACTGACCCGTGAAGCTTGGCAACCATTGCAGATAAGTTTAGAAACGTTAACAGAGATAAGATCGCAAAGTGTCTGGATAGAAAGCAAAATCTGAAAAGAGAGAGAGACAGTGTAGATTCATGAAGGGGAGGTTTTGACATGTAATTTACTGGTTTTCTTTGAGGGTGTAACAAAGGAGCTGGACAGGGCTAAAGCAATGGATGTGTTTTACTTGGACTGCAGAACGGCTTTTTAGACACAAATCCTCTGGAGAGGTTGGTACTGAAGAAAAAATGAACGGGAAACAGTGGAAATATTGTACAATAGATACGTAAGTGTTTGAATGAAAAAGCCCAGAGGGGAACTGGTACATGGTATTGTTGTCAATAGAGGCAATGATCTCAGCGAGACCCAATTTCATCAAGGATCTGGAGCTCGGCAAAGGTGGCAGATGTTCTGAAGCAGGAGGAGATCTGGACATACTTGAGAAATGGGCAGAGAGTTAGCAAATGATGTTGGAAAATGTGAGAACAGGAAATGCAGGGAAGAATGATGAGTGAAACGTAAAGAAAAGAATATACTTGTGGAGATGTGGGCGAGTGAAGCAGATTCACTGTCGGGGTGCACAAAGAGGTTAACAGACTGAGGGAATTGATGTCCCCTAAAAGTTATGTATGGGTGTACAGCCCAGCAGCCATCTTGTGCCTTGCAAGCAGGTTGCACATGAGCCACGGTCTCTAAGATATGTGCAGTTAGTTGTGTGTCAACAGGGAGGCAACGGCCTTGTGCTATTATCACTGGACTGTTAATCCAGAGACCCACATGATGTTCTGAGGACCCAGGTTCGAATCCTGCCATGGCAGACGGTGGAATTTGAATTCAATAAATATCTGGAATTAGGAATTAATGATGACCATGAATCCATTGTCGATTGTTGGAAAAACCCATCTGGTTCGCTAATGTCCTTCAGGGAAGGAAACTGCCATCCTTACCTGGTCTGGTCGACATGCAACTCCAGATCCACAGCAATGTGGGCGACTCTTAAGTGCCCTCTGGGCAATTAGGGATGGGCAATAAATACTGCCTGGCCAACGATGCCCACATCCCATAAATGAATGAAGAAAATAAAACCTTAAAAGAACTAGGCAACACACAGCACACACAAATTCGAAGCTATCCTACCCCTAAATAAACCATTATGGAAATCATACTCCAAATACCGTGTACAATCACTGCAGAACTGACACGTTTTCAATACTTCTGGATTTACTTTCTCTTTGGCCTTCCTTGACCCCTCTCCCCTGTCATTGTGCCTCCTTTCCTTTCTCTTCTCATGCACTGTGCCCTCCTGAATCTCCCAACACTGACCCTTCAGTGCTCCTTGGTACTTTCGCTCTCTGTGGCCATCCCAGGTTCAACCCCAACTTGGAGTAAACTGGTAGCTTCCCTCTTCATTCTCTGTAACACCCATTAGGGCAAACATCACACATGGCAACTTCAGCTGCCCACCTCCCACTCTCTCTCTCACACACCAGCCTTCCAGACCTGTGTGCCCAATGGCACCTAATTCTGACAATCTCCTCCTCATCCAACTTGCACCTCATAGTGCATCCCCTGTAGATCTCTGCTGAGAGGTCAACTCCCAGCATGTCACACTTGGCAATCTTTGTCTGGTAGCCTAACCTGGAGCAAATCCCTTTCATTCATCATCCTTTACTGGCCTACACTGGCTCTCAGTCAAGTTTACTCAATTTTAAAATTGCCTTTCCAATTTCATTAAAACATGCTTCAGGTGTGCATTTACAGAGAGGCATGGACAGCCATCAGACTACTCACAACGCTTCCCGGCCAATGAAATATCTTTTGAAGTGTAGTGGTAGCAAGTGCAGAATCTAGTTTGCACCCAGCAAACTCCCATAAGCAGCAATGTGATCATCTGAATTTTTTTATTTATGTCATGCCCATCAATCTTGCCCAGAGCACAAAAGACAACTGCCCTGCTCTTCTTCAAAATGCCACCAGAGAAGCTCAATAGGGTACCAGGTTTAAGTCACACATGGCTGATGACAGCTCGGGCAGTGCAACAGTTCCACAGTCAGCCTGGATTGTTGTGATCCAGCCCCTGGAATGGGGAATTGCGGCTTGAACCTGGCATTCTCAGTCTAGATGTAAATTCACAGTCCCATAGAAAGAACAGCAGGGGACCCTCCTCAGGGTTCTGGACAACCTTCATGCCCCAAACCAATGAATTCCCCTCTCTCCCAAAAATGTCCCAGACTAATTGATCCTTCATTTCATTCAGGTTTGTGGGATCTTACTGTGTGAAAAATGGCTACCACCTTATCCAACATAATGTAGAGGTGATAATGGGAACTGCAGATGCTGGAGAATCCAAGTTCGCGTTGGACTAGGGTGGACAAGGTCAGAAATCACATGGTGCCAAGTTATAGTCCAACAGGTTTATTTGAAAACACAAGCTTCTGGAGCTTGCTCCTTCTTCAAGTGTTAGTGAGAGAGGCAGTATCAGACACCGAATTTATAAGTAAAAGGTCAAAGGGTCACACCACTGAGGAGGATGTACTAAACAAACCTAAGATGCTGTTAAATCTTTAGTCAGTTAGAAGGTGTTAATTGATTAATATATATATGTAAATCCCCAAACTGCTTTGGAGTCACTGTCCTGCGAGAACTAAAGGCTTTATCAGTGTAAAGAACAGGTGACATTTTAGTTCAGACAATGCATGTTAGGTGCGAGGCTTTGTTTCGAATCTGTTGGGTTTTGGTTTGGAGTCAGGCTGGTTTCATTTGTAAAGTAGGAATTTATAAAATGTCACGTTGACTGATTGTATTTTGTTTAAAAAGCACGCAATTTATAGACAATGTATCTACATGTGTGCGCGCGTGTGTGTGTGTGTGTGACCTGTGTTGCAACGTGAACCCAAGTTCCCGGTTGAGGCTGTCCTCATGGTTACTGAACTTGGCTCTCAGCCTCTGCTTGGTGATTCTGCATTGCTGCGTATCCTGAAGTCCACCGTGGAGGACGTTTACCCAAAGGTCAAAGGCCAAATGTCCTTGACCACTGAAGTGTTCCCCCACTGGGAGGGAGCATTCCTGTTTGGCCGTTCATCTGTTGTCATAGCGTCTGCATGGTCTCACCAACATACCATGCCTCAGGACATCCTTGCCTGCAGTGTATGAGATAGACAATGTTGACTGAGTCACATGAGTACCTGCCATGCACGTGGTGGGTGGTGTTTCCATGTGTGACGGTAGTGCCCATGTCGAAGATCTGACATGTCTTGCAGAGGTTACCATGACATGGTTGGGTGGTGTTGTGGTTGAAGGCTGGGTAGTTTACTGTGAACAACGGTCTGTTTAAGGTTTGGTGGTTGTTTGAAGGCGAGAAGTTGAAGCAAAGGGAAGATTTTGGCGAGGTGCTCATCGTCATCGATAATGTGTTGAAGGCATGCACGCACACACACGGTAAATCTATGGGGTGAATTTGTATTTACAGATACATTCTATTTTGTTCAAAAAGCACACAATTTATAGACAGTCAATGTGACATTTTATAAATCCCTTCTTTAGAAATAAAACCAGTCTGACTCCAAAACAAAACACAAACAAATTCTAAACAAGGCCTCACACCTAACATGCATTGTCTGAACTAAAATGTCCACCCCAGTTCAACATAGTATGTGGGCTTTTGAAGGCAGAGCGTTGCCTACAAGGTGCTTAATGATGTTGGAGGGATGCAATTTCTAAAATTTCTTTATCTTTAATGATGTAGCTAGAATTAATTAAGGGAGACATGGCGACACAGTGGTTGGCACTGTTGTCTCACAGCACCAGAGACAGAGGTTTGATTCCAGCCTTGGATGACTGCCTTTGTGGAGTCAACACATTCTCTCTGTGTCTGCCTGGGTTTCCTCCAGGTGCTCCAGTTTCCTCCCACAGTCCAAAGGTGTGCAGGTTAGGTGGATTGGCCAAGCTAAATTGCTCCTAATGTCCAGAGATGTGCACGCTAAGTGGGTTAGCCATGGGAAATGGCTATGTCGCATGAAAAAAATTGGGAAGAATCAAACTTAAATATTTGAGATAGATTTGATTTGACGATGTAAAGTGATGATGCTGGGGGATAAGTGAAACTTTTTTTGCTGTGTGGTTTAAGGCTTTTCTAAACTGCGCTGAACATTTAGATAGCTTAGTTTGTTTTATTATATTTTTCTTCTTTTTGACTAAACTTCTTTTTATTGTTAAAGAAAATCAGTCACCTTGTGTGCTTACGGTTCAGTGAATAACAACACGTCAAAATAAAGAAACATTTACATGATCTGTCAAGCCAGGTTTTCTTCTGCAATCTACTTGTCCATCATTACCATCAGCTAGGATCTTAGCATAAGTCAGAGTATAAAATGTGCAGTCTACAAATGCATTTCTCTAAATATCCCCTCTTGACATAAAAAAATTACATGTACTGCATGACTGACAGCTACAAATTACCCAATATACATGGTCCATCAAGAAAATGATCACTCAAGAACAAAAACTATTGGCTTACTCCAGTCAGTCCCTGCACATACATTGCATCCATTGTCTTTAAAGTGTTCAGGGCTTCTAATGGCACATGTATAAGTTGTCAGTGGCTGTTTATTTTGTTAAGATTCCCTACAGTGTAGAAACAGGCCCTTCGGCCCAACAAGTCCACACTGCCCTTTGAAGCATCCCACCCAGACCCATTCCCTTATAACCCACACACGCCTGAACACGATGGGCAATTTAGCATGACCAATCCACCTAATCTGCACATCTTTGGACTGCGGGAGGAAACTGGAGCACCTGGAGGAAACCCACGCAGACACAGGGAGAATGTGCAAACTCCACACAGACAGTTGCCCGAGGCTAGAATTGAACCTGGGTCCCTGGTGCTGTGAGGCTGCAGTGCCACTGAGCCACCGTGCCGCCCAAATTTGTTTATCTGATGTCTCTTACAGTAGGTGGCAGATCTTAAAATCTACACAATTTCAGCTGTTCACTTCAGACACCATGTTTCATGTGCTAGTTGAATGGCTTGTGTTTGCATGCCTCAAACCATAAACAACTGCATAATAGGACACATGACTATGGTAAGTCATAGTGTACAAGTCCCTGCAGCCTTTGCAGAGTCATGAGAAATTGCGCACCTCAGTACCCCCTGTTGAACATGCACACTATGGGCAATTTAACCTTCTTTGCCTCCTCACTGGTCCAGAAAGATATGAAGGGGCCATCTTACCATCTCGTGGTCTGGACCCTCTGTCACGGGAAGGGAGGCTTGGCCTAACTGATGGCACTCACAGGTGGGTAACTGACACTACAAAAAATGATCACCAGTGAGCATCTGGAGGCAATGCCCACAGGGAGTGCTTGAGAGGAATGACGGCAATGTGCTGAAAGGGATAAAGAGGAGGGAGAAAGAAGTGGAAGGTTTAGTTCTAAAAGGAGGCTCACATGGAGCCGAAAGACTAGCATGAGCTTAATGGACTGAGTGGGCTGTTTCTGTCCTCTAACTGTTGAGTGAATCACCTGGTCACTAACTGCCGTTGGTATGGCTTAGTTGTGCTTGCTGCAGGTGCTGACACAGTGATGATGGAAGCTACTTCCACATGTAATTCAGTTGCTAGGAGGTACACTGTGTCACACCCTGAGGATATGAGAGGCAACACAGAAATGAGAGACATTTCCCTCTTCCAAAGGCTAGTTCAAATAAAAAATATGCTGCTATCAATCAGGAATGCTGTCAAACCAGGTTGTGAATGCAGTAAGTGGAATTTGTACTCACTCACATGACAGATTCTAACAGCCACATCTTGCAACTGACTGTCCTTGCATTGTGCTGCATTGCTTTAGCAGCTCATTATAGCTGCTGACACAGGCTCCAAATTAGATTCCTGCACAAGGCCCCAACTCTTTCTCTACACTCGGAAAGCATTTCATTGTTTTGGGAAGCACTTTAGGATGTCATGGGTACTCTGCCAGCGCAGCCTACCAGGTGACCTCCACCAACACCAACATCGCCCCTTCCCCACATAAGCTGATGCATCACTCCCAGCAACACAAGGCTCGTGTGGGCCAAAGGTACTGAACACTGTCTGACAATTCAACTGCACATCTGTGCCTGAGCCGGTCCTCACCTGATTTCAGCATCTCAAGACTCTCCAGCAGAGGGGGTGCAAATGGGAGTTACCTAGGGTGTCAATCGGAGTCAGAGTCTTTGGCTGGTGTTCTCTGAATTTCTCACACTCCCCTCTAACCATCAGCCCCATCCCCAGATCGACCCCCAGCATTAGATATGCGAGTCTCCATCATAGAGCCTCTACTGGACCCCTGTTGGCATTGGGCAACATGGCACAGGCATGACATCAAAGCTTCAAACTATAAACACCAGTTCAACAATAGCAAGGGTAAAGCCTTCAGTTATGGACCACTCTCACTGCCATCTGTGGCAGAAAAGCCATAGTCCCATTCTTTGGAAATCGCTCCATAGCTCCTCATCCTCTGTTCTCCTAATTTCTCAACATGTTTCTTCAGCTAAGTGTTCGGTAACCTAAGGTCCATGTTGCCTTAGTAACTGGCCTAGGTGCAAGGCCTCTCGTCGAGAACCAAAGTTAAGTACACTTTGTGGTGGTAGTGGCACTGCTCCCTGCCCAGTTGGATACCTTCTGCAGTAGAGGGCACCTTACAACTCTAATTCGCCACACAATTACCTGTCGTGTTAACCCCAAGCAAAAGAATGCTCAAACATTCATAGAACATAGAACAGTACAGCATTGTACAGGCCCTTTGGTCCATGATGTTGTGCCGACCTATTATCCTACTAAGATCAAACTACCCTGCATACCCTACATACCCTACATTTTACTATCCTCCATGTGCCTATCCAAGAGTCGCTTAAAAGTCTCTAAAGTATCTGACTCCACTACCACTGCCGGCAGTGCATTCCACACACCCACCACTCTGTGTGAAGAACCTACCCCTGACATCTCCCCTATACCTTCCTCCAATCACCTTAAAATTATGCCCCCTCATAATAGTCATTTCCACCCCGGGAAAAAGTCTCTGACTATCCACTCTATCTATGCCTCTCATCATCTTGTACACCTCTATCAAGTCACCTCTCATCCTTCTTCACTCCATTGAAAAAAGGTCTAGCTCCCTCAACCTTTCCTCCAGTCCAGGCAGTATCCTGGTTAATCTCCTCTGCACCCTCTCTAAAGCTTCCACACCTTTCCTATAATGAGGTGACTAGAACTGAACACAATATTCCAAGTGTGGTCTAACCAGGGTTTTATAGAGGTTTTATTTTCATACGGTTTTATTTGCCATTCCCTCTGCTACAGCCTTTCTGTGCAAAAAAGTCCCTCAAATCATCAACATCAGAAAGTCCCTCACAAAAACCGAAAAGGTTGAGCAAAGAGTGGGCACAATGTAGCACTCACTCCCATAGGGAGCAGTTGAGCGAAGTTGGATAAACCTGAGGGAGAAAGGAATCAATGGGGTGAGATGAAGGAAGATGTTGGTGGAAATTCTCTTCAAGGAGTGAATGGGCAGAATGGTCTGTTTCAGTGCAGTTGATATACTGTTAAGAATAGACTGTCGCTGGGTAAGACAGCTAATTCTCTTGAAATGCCTGAGTAATCTCCAGGATACTTCCAGGAGAAACAATAAATAAATCAAATTGTGAGATTAGTTGATTTAATTTTCTTTTGAACATTTCATTGCTTAGTTAGAAAAATTCTGGAAGGATGGGGGTTTGAGAGGAAATGGACTGTTCACTTGACAGCTCAAAGGAGATGAATAACTGGATTCAGTAAGTACTTTGCCAAGACTGTTTGTGGGGCAAGAATGAGGATTTTTTGCCCTGAACTCTTCTTGCACCACTGCAATCCTCAAGCAAACCTCTCCACGATGGGCTTGTTCCCACCGACTGCAGCCCCGTCATGCTTTCTGTCTTCAGCCACTCTGTTGTCTTGTCTGTTGGTGGGGATTGTTACCAGCCTGTGTCACAGACAGTACCACTGAGCAGGCAGCCTCTCAAGCTTGTCAAGAGGGTCTTTGCATCAATAAAAATCTCAAAACAGGACCTGCCAGTAAATCTAACAGAAGCTCCATGATCTCAACTTTCAACAGAGGCCAATCTCCTTCAGTGCATATGGGGACAAAGGGTGAGTAATTTTCCCAAATAGCTGTTGGAAGGTAGGATCACCCAAGAGATGGACCAGTAGCAGGGCATTGGGAATGGGGGGGGAGGGGGGGGGGGGGTCATGTGGCTGGACCACCAGGAGCACTTCCAAGCAGAGTTGGTGACTCTCTTTCTCATACCAATGCATGGGTCGCACAGTGATGGCTCACAGCATTAAGGACACAGGTTAACTTCCACCTTAGGGCGATTGTCTGTGTGGAATTAGTATCTTCTCCCTGCCTCCTCCCAGAGATAGTAAGAGCTGCAGATGGTGGAGTCAGAGATAAAACATTATGGAGCTGGAGGAACAGAACAGACCAGGCAGCATCAGGGGAGCAGGAAAGTTGACCTTTCGCCGAGACCCTTCTTCAGAAATGGGGAAGGGAAAGGGAGCTCAGAAATAAATAGAGAGGAGGGATGGGGCTGAGGGAGGTAGGTGGGATGGTGATAAGTGAGTGCAGGTAGGGAGTGGCAGGGATTGGTCCGTGAGGTGGGAGGGGTGGATAGGTGGAAGAGAAGACGGACAGGTCAAGGAGGCGGGGATGACAGGGAGGGTGGGTCATGGGCTGAGGCTGGGTGTGGGGATTAAAACTGGTGAATTCCATGTTTAGGCCTTTGGTCAATATGCTCCCAACGTGGTATATGAGCCTACAGCCCAATGGCCTAAACGTGGATTTAACCAGTTTCAAAATCTCCCCATCCCCAGCCTTCCCTCTTGTCCCCACCTCCTTGACCTGACACAACCTGTCCATCTTCTCTCCCACCTGTCCACTCCTCCCACCTCACTGACCAATCCCCACCACTGCCTACATGCACTCACCTATCACCATCCCATCTACCTTCCCTAGTCCCACCCCTCCTCTCTTTATTTATTTCAGAGCTCCCTTTCCCCTCCTCATTTATGAAGAAGGGTCCCAACCCGAAATATCAACTTTCCTGCTCCTGTGATGCTGCCTGGCCTGCTATGTTCTCCCTGGCTTCTCTCTCTTCTTTGACCAAAGAAGTGTGTTTATCTGTTTCATTGGCTAAGAGTCCATCTTGCTCTGTTTTCTCTCTGCAAAGAATGCTTCAGTTTTTCTTAAAAGTACCGTACAAATACAAGCTAATGTCCTTTCAGTGCGCTCTCTATTTATTATTGATTCTCTGAGTGAGACGGAGAGGCACTCAGGGCTCTTTCAGAACCACTTGCTACAAAGGATTTTTGGATAGAATTGCATGGCACAGTAACAGCCATTTGGGCCTACTAGCTGAGGCTGCAAACAAGCCTCCTCCCCATTTCATCCGATCAGTGTATTCCTCTCTCTAAAATAGTTATTTTGCCTGAGACAGCAATATCTGCATGGTTCCTGTGACTTCATGTCCTATTTGCACTGCTCATCGTGTGGTGAAAATTAGGCAATCACTTTGCCAAATGTTTCTGTTTCACACTCAAACGTGACCCTGAATTTCCTCTGTGGCTCACCACTTCCAAACCCTCTCCCATTCCCACTTAGAGCTCTCAGACTCAGGCCATTTTTGCTAAGATCCAACTAATCCTTAGGAGCAATCCCTCATTGTTCTCTGAGCTTCTGCATTAAATTCAACAAGTTCAGACCTTAGTTCTGTCTTTCTTTGCTTTCTGCCTGTTTCTCCTCTCCACGTTTAAAAGAACACAATTACAGTAGGAGTAGGCCACATGATATTTCAAGCCTGTTTGCACCATTCAATCTGATCATCGCTAACCTTGGGTCTAAACTTTCTCACCTGGTCCCTGTATCCCACAATTCCCAGACAGACCAAAACTTTTAATAAAGTCAACTATGTGGATAGACAATGATGGAACATCCACAACCCTTTGGGGTGAAGAATTCCAAAGATTCACCACCTTCTGGGTGGAGAGATTTTTTATCTCAGTCCAAAATGGCTAATCCTTTATCTTAAGACTGTGGCCCTATGTTCTAAATTCCTCAGCCAGAGGGAAACAGTCTCTCAATATTAATAAAAACCAAAAGAAATGTGAATGCTGTAAGAGACAATGGGAACTGCAGATGCTGGAGAATCCAAGATAACAAAGTGTGAAGCTGGATGAACACAGCAGGCCAAGCAGCATCTCAGGAGCACAAAAGCTGACATTTCGGGCCTAGGCCTGACGTTTTGTGCTCCTAAGATGCTGCTTGGCCTGCTGTGTTCATCTAGCTCCACACTTTGTTATCCATGAATGCTGTATATCAGGAACAAAAACAAAGTTGCTGGAAAAGCTCAGCAGGTCAGCATCTGTGGAGGAGAAAACAGAGTTAATGTTTCGGGTTGGTGACCCTTCCTCAGAACTTATCGTGGCTGGGAAAACATCAGTTTATATACAGAAAATAGGGAGGTGGGTAGGGGAGGGAGTAAGCGATAGGATAGGGCCCAAAGAGAGAAAGACAGTTGGACAGACAAAGGAGTTGCTAACGATCAGGCTGGGAGGGTGAATAATTGTTAATGGGGACTGTTAGTGACGAACAACAGGTAGTGTGTAATGGCAGGCTGTGTGGTAACAAGGCCTGGTGTGTGGGGTGGGGGGCTGGGACATGGGGGAGTTTAGGCCCTAAAATTATTGAACTTCGTATTTGAGTCCGGAGGGCTGTAGGGTCCCCAAGCAGAAAATGAGGTGTTGTTCCTCCAGCTTGAGCTGGGCTTCACTGGAATACTGTAGCAAGCCGGAGACACAGATATTGGCCAGGGAGCAAGGTGGTGCATTGAAGTGGCAGGCAACAGATAGTTCAGGGTCTTTTTTGCAAGCAGAGCATAGATGTTCTGCGAAGCGGTCGCCAAGTCTATACTTCGTTTCCCCAATGTAGAGGAGACCACATTGTGAGCAGCAAATGCAGTAGACTAGATTCTTAGAAGTGCAGGTGAAGTGTTGCTTCACCTGGAAGGTACGTTTGGGCCCTTGGATACTCAGGAGGGAGGAGATAAATGGGCAGGTGTTGCACCTTCGCCGGTTATAGGGGAAGGTGCCGTAGGGCTGTGGGGAGATGTTGGGGGTGAAGGAGGTATGGACGAGGGTGTCCCAGAGGGAACTGTCCGTGCAGAAGGCGGACAAGGGAGGGGAGGCAAATATGAGTCTTCTCTTCCCTCCTGCAAAAGTGATAGGTTCGCCCTTATCCCCACCTACCATTCCACCAGCATCCACATCCAGAATATTGTCAGACACCATTTCTGGCACCTCCAGCAAGATGCCACCACCAGACACATATTCCCCTCCCCTCCCTTGTCCCCCTTCCGCAGGGACAGTTCCCTCCAAGACACCCTGGTCCATACCTCCTTCAGCCCCAACACCTCCCCACAGCCCTACAGTACCTTCCGCTGTAACCAAGTATCCAAGGGCCCAAACATACCTTCCAGGAGAAGCAACACTTCACCTGCACTTCCAAGAATCTAGTGAGCAGCGAATGCAGGAGACAATGTGGTCTTCTCCACATTGGGGAAACGAAGTGTAGACTTGGCGACTGCTTCGCAGAACATCTACGTTCTGCTCACAAAAAAGACCCTGAACTACCTGTTGCTTGCCACTTCAATGCACCACCTTGCTCCCTGGCCAACATCTGTGTCTCTGACTTGCTACAGTATTCCAGTGAAGCCCAGCGCAAGCTGGAGGAACAACACCTCATTTTCTGCTTGGGGGCCCTACAGCCCTCCGGACTCAAATACGAAGTTCACTAATTTTAGGGCCTACACTCCCCCACGTCCCAGCCCACCACCCCACACACCAGGCCTTGTTACCACACAGCCTGCCACTACACACCCGCTGTTGTTAGTCACTAACAGTCCCCATTAACAATTATTCACCCTCCCAGCCTGATCGTTAGCAACTCCTTTGTCTGTCCAACTGTCTTTCTCTCTCTTTCGGGCCCTATCCTATCATTTACTCCCTACCCCACCCACCTCCTTATTTTCTGCATATAAACTGACGTTTTCCCAGCCACCATAAGTTCTGAGGAAGGGTCTCCGGACCTGAAACATTAACTCTGTTTTCTCCTCCACAGATGCAGCCAGACTTGCTGAGCTTTTCCAGCAACTTTGTTTTTGTTCTCTCAATATCAGTCCCGTCAATCAACCAACTCTATGTCACTCCTTTCCCGTTTTTCCACAGAAGCAAACAATCACACAGCACAGGAGGAATCCATTCAGCCCATAATTCATATGCTGGTTCTTTCAAAGCATTATCCAATTACAGTCATAGAGATATAAGCACGCAAACAGACTCTTTGCTCCAACCTGTCCCTGATAACCAGATATCCTAAATAAATCTAGTCCCATTTGCCAGCATTTGGCCCATATCCCTCTAAACCCTTCCTGTTCATGTACCCATCCAGATGCCTTTTAAATGTTGTAATTGTACCAGCCTCCACCACCTCCTCTGGCAGCTCGTTCTATACATGCACCACCCTCTGTGTGAAAAAGTTACCCCTTAGGTCCCTTTTAAATCTTTCCCCTCTCACCTTAAACCTATGTCCCTCTAGTTTTGGATTCCCTCACCCTGGGGAAAAGACCTTGTCTATTTACCCTATCCATGCCCTTCATTATTTTGTAAACCTCTATAAGGTCAGCCCTCCGCCTCCAATGCTCCAGGGAAAATAGCCCCAGCCTGTTGTCTCTCCCTATAACTCAAACTCTCAAACCCTGGCAACATCCTTGTGAATCTTTTCTGCACCCTTGCAAGATTCAGAACACGTTTCCTATGGCAGGGAGACCAGAATTGCACACAGTATTCCAAAAATGGCCTAACCAATGTCCTGTATAGCTGCAACATGACCCTCCCAACTCCTGTACTCAATACACTGACCAATAAAGACGAGTATACTAAATGCCTTCTGCACTATCCTATCTACCTGCGACTCCATTTTCAAGGAACTATCTACCTGCACTCCAAGGTCTCTTTGTTCAGCAAAACACACCAGGACCTCACCATTAAGTGTAGAAGACCTGCCCTAATTTACCATTCCAAAATGCAGCATCTTCCATCTATCTAAATTAAACTCCATCTGCCACGCCTTAGCCCATTGGCCCATCTGATCGAGATCCTGTTGTACTCTAAGGTAACCTTCTTTGTTGTCCACTACACTTCCAATTTTGGTGTCATCTGCAAACTTACTAACTATACCTCCTATGCTCATATCCAAATCATTTGTGTAAACGTTGAAAGCAATGGATGCTTTGATCCTTGAGGTACACCGCTGGTCACAGGCCTCCAGTCTGAAGAGCATCCCTCCACCATTATCCCCTGCCTTCTACCTGTGAGCCAGTTCTGTATCCAAATAACTAGATCTCCCTGTATTCCATGTGACCTAACCTTGCTAACCAGTCTATTATGACAAACCTTATCAAACGCCTTACTGAAGTCCATATAGATCACGTCCACCACTCGGCCCTCATCAATTCTCTTCATTACTTCTTCAAAAACCTCAATCATCAAGTTAGTGGAACACGATTTCCCACTCACAAAGCCATATTAACTACCCTTAATCAGTCCCTGCCTTTCCAAATACATGTAAATCCTGTCACTCAGGGCTCCTACAACAACTTGCCCACCACCAAATGACCCCAGTTTTGTCATGACCTCCAAATCTTCCCATTCCAAGTATTTAAGCAATTCTCTTCTGAAAGTTATGGTTGAATCCACTGCTATTCGTGGCAATTAATCAAAGAAATTCTCATCACCCCTCTGGTTCTTTTGTCAATCATTTTCACTGTATCTGGATGTGAGTTTGCTCGCTGAGCTGGAAGGTTAGTTATCAGATGTTTCGTCACCTTTTGTTTATTTGAAAAAATATACTTTATTCATAGAATGTACAAAAAATAAAACATTTATACACCTACCCAGTCATGCAAGCCACTCCGGGTTACCCGGGGGTACGTACACCAACTAAAGGAAAAAAAACAAAACAGAGAAAAAAAAAACAAAGCAAAGAAACCGCCCCGGCAGTCGTCACCCCGCACAGTCCCAGTTGGCCCCCTGACCAGTTGGGGAAGGCGCCAGCTGGGCCCAGTTACCAGATAGGATTCTTTTCCCTTTTCTGGACGAGGGGGCTCATACGGTGGTCTTTCCCCACCGCGCCTTGGCGGCGGCTGCCCCAAGCTTTAGCGCGTGCCTCAGCACGTAGCCCTGGACCTTGGAGTGCGCCAGTCTGCAACACTCGGTCGGGGTCAGTTCTTTCAGCTGGCAGACCAGCAAGTTGCGGGCAGACCAAAGAGCGTCTTTCACCGCATTGATGGTCCTCCAGGCGCAGTTGATGTTGGTCTCGGTGTGCGTCCCCGGAAACAGCCCGTAGAGCACGGAGTCCCGCGTCACGGAGCTGCTCGGGTCGAACCTCGACAAATACCACTGCATCCCCCTCCAGACCTCCTGCGCATAGGCACACTCCAGTAGGAGGTGATCGACAGTCTCGTCCCCCCCGCAGCCACCTCGAGGGCAGCGTGCGGTGGTGCAGAGATTCCGGGCATGCATAAAGGATCTCACTGGCAGAGCCCCTCTCACCGCCAGCCAAGCAATGTCCTTGTGCTTGTTTGAAAGTTCTGGCGATGAGGCATTCTGCCAAACGACTTTGGCAGTCTGCATGGGGAACCACACGACGGGATCCACCCTCTCCTTTTCCCGAAGGGTCCTGAGGATACTACGTGCTGACCACTGCCTGACGGCCTTGTGGTCAAAGGTGTTTCCTTTCAAAAATTTCTCCACAAAGGACAGGTGGTACGGAACGGTCCAACTACTCGGAGCGTTCCGCGGCAACGAGGCCAGGCCCATCCTTCGCAACACCGGGGACAGGTAGAACCTCAGTAAGTAGTGACACTTGGTGTTTGCGTACTGAGGATCTACGCACAGCTTGATGCAGCCACACACAAAGGTAGCAGTCAGGGTGAGGGTGGCGTTCGGTACGCCCTTTCCCCCATTTCCCAGGTCTTTGTACATGGTATCTCTGCGGACCCGGTCCATCCTCGACCCCCAAATGAAGTGGAAGATGGCCCGGGTGACCGCAGCGGCGCAGGTCCAGGTAATAGGCCAGGCCTGCGCCACATACAACAGTACCGAAAGCCCCTCGCACCTGACAACCAGGTTCTTACCCGCGATGGAGAGGGACCGGAGCGTCCACCTGCCCAGCTTCTGCTTAAATTTGGAGATACGCTCCTCCCAAGTCTTAGTGCATGCCCCAGCTCCACCAAACCAAACACCCAGCACCTTCAGGTAGTCTGTCCTGACGGTGAAGGGGATGAAGGAGCGGTCGTCCCAGTTCCCGAAGAACATGACCTCGCTCTTACCCCTATTGACTTTGGCACCCGAGGCCAGTTCAAACTAGCCGCAGATGTCCAACAGCCTACTCACCGACCGACGATTGGTGCAGAAGACGGCGACATCATCCATGTACAGGGAGGTCTTGACCTGAAGGCCTCCGCTGCCTGGGATAGTCACGCCCTTCAGGCTCACGTCCTTCCTGATGGAGGCGGCGAAGGGCTCCACACAGCACACGAACAAGGCAGGAGAGAGCGGGCAGCCCTGCCTGACTCCAGATCTAACAGGAAAACTGTCTGATTCCCACCCGTTGATCGAGACTGCGCTAACGATGTTAGCGTAGAGCAGCCGGATCCAATTGCGGATGCCCTCCCCGAACCCCAATTTGGAGAGGACGTCCCTCATGTAAGCATGAGAGACCCTGTCGAAGGCCTTCTCCTGGTCCAGGCTGACGAGGCAGGTGTCCACCCGCCTGTCCTGTATGTAGGCGATCGTATCCCTGATGAGCGTGAGGCTCTCAGCGATCTTCCTGCCCGGCACAGCACAGGTTTGGTCAGGGTGAATCACTGACTCCAGGACAGACCTGACCCGGTTGGCAATGACCTTGGCCAGGAATTTGTAGTCCACGTTCAAAAGTGAAATGGGACGCCAATTCTTAATTTCTTCCCTCTCCCCCTTCCTCTTGTAAATGAGGGTGATGATGCCCTTCCTCATGGACTTGCACACTTCCCCTGCCCGAAGTGCACGATCGTACACCTCCAGCAGGTCCTGGCCGACCAGGCCCCACAGAGCGGAATGCAGCTCGACCGGTAAGCCGTCGCTTCCGGGAGTCCTATTCCTCTGCAAGGACTTGAGGGCTCTGGCCAGCTCGTCCAGGGATATCGGCCGGTCCGGCCACTCCCTCGTGCCGTCGTCTAAGACCTCCGTGATAGACGACAGGAACGATTCAGAGGCCGTGCTGTCCGTGGGCTTCGTGTCGTACAGTCCGGCATAGAAGGATCTGCTGATCCTCAAAACGTCGGGCCGAGACGACGTCACCGAGCCGTCGTCCTCCTTCAGCCGGCTAAGCCCAGAGCTCTCTTTGAGCACCTTCTGAAAGAAGAAACGCGAGCACGTCTTGTCCTGCTCCACGGAGCGGACCCTGGACCGGAAGATTATCCTGGAGGCCTCCGCAGCGAAGAGCGAGGCTTGCTGGCCCCTCACCTCGCGGAGGTCCTCCGTGACATCGACCCCCATCAACTGCAGAAGGAGCAGGTTCTGCACCCTTTTCTGGAATCGCGACAGCTTTCCCCGCCTCTCTCTTGCCTTCTGAACACCCTTGAGGACAAAGAACCTCTTGATGTTCTCCTTCACCGTCTCCCACCAGTCGCCTGGAGACTCAAAGAGGGGTTTCACGGTTCTCCAACCGGCGTACTCCCTCTTAAGCTCCTCGACATTCTCTGGGGTCAACAGAGTCGTGTTGAGCTTCCACGTCCCCTTACAGGATGACCAGCCGGCCGGCCTGTAAGTGACAGTCGGCCAACAGGAGGCAGTGGTCAGAGAAGAACACCAGCTCGACACCGGTGGACCTGACCGAGAACGTCCGTGACACAAACAGGAAGTCTATCCTTGAGCGGATAGACCCGTCTGGCCGCGAACAGGTGTACCTCTGCTGCACTCTGTCTGCAGGGGTGCTGTAGACGTCAAGCAGCTTGGTGTCCTTCACCGTGCCCATCAGGAATCTGGACGTGACGTCCAGTTGAATCCCCCCACCCGCTGTCCCCACGCCGGATCTTCCATCTGCATCAATGATGCAGTTGAAGTCTCCGTCTAGGATGACCGGCCTGGACGTAGCCAGCAGGGGTGGAAGCCGCTGCAGGACGGCCAACCGCTCACTCCGTACCGCTGGGGCGTACACGTTGATCAGCCTCAGGGGAGCGTTCCTGTAGGTGATGTCAGCCACTAGGAGGTGCCCCCCCACCACCTCCTGAACTTGAGAGATGGTGAAGTTGCGCCCCCGCAGCAGAATAGCCAGGCCCGAGGAGCGACAGCCGTTACCCCCCGACCAGATCGAAGGCCCACAGGTCCAGGCGCCGGACCATTTCCCGTACCTGCCGAGGTGCGGTATCCCGCACTCCTGCAGAAACAGGAGGTCCGCCTCGATGGTGGTCAGGTAGGCCAACGTGGACACACATCTCGCGGTTGACTTGACGCTGCGCACATTAATGCTCGCAATTCGTACCCCCATTGTGGGCAGTGACCGCAGTACCCTCCCCAAGTCCAAGGTCCAGCCCCTCCATCTGTCCCTTCATGCCCATTGCCCGGGCTAACTGCTGGACGCTCTCCGGGCTCAGGAAACCGTCCGTGCTGCCTTCCAGGTGGCATCCCCCCGTCAGGGGTGCGGAGGCAGGAGGGTCCGGCTCCGGGTCAGGCTGGGGACGTGCTGTTTCCTCCTTCCCGCCTGGAAGTTCCGGGGGGCCCTCCAGTGCTCCAGCGGCACTTGACTGGGTGTCGGAGTGAGCCTCAGGACGCCTCCCATCACCTGGAAGCGGGGTGCTGCTTTCCTTCCCCCTCGAGACCTTTAACTTCTGCTTCGGGTGGGCCCTCTCCGAATCCTCCTCGTCAGAGGAGCTCTTATAGCCCCCCTGTAGCTGCCTCTTCCCGCCTGATTGTTGCGGTTCCTGGGCCCGTCGACGCACCTTCCTCCTCGCTTTCCGGACTGTAGTCCACTCCCCTGGGTCGCCTGTCGCCGCCTCCATTGGCTCCGGGTTGTCGGGGGGGATCGGAGCCTGCAGGGGTGCATTGCTGGCCTTGGGCCCATCCTGCACGGCCTGGCCCTCCTCCACATTAGTGGGGTCCTTGCTGGGCCCTGGTGCCTTCCTCTCCTCCGGGGGGGCTGGCCCCGCATTTCCCCTGCCGGCGACCTGGGCGTCGGTGGTACCCCGCTGCGGGCATGCCCTATAGAAGTGGCCCGCTTCCCCGCAAAGGTTGCAGCTTCTCTCTCGTGGGCAATCCTTTGCAAGGTGTCCCTCCTCCCTGCAGTTCCTGCAGATGGTGGCTTTGCAGTCGGCCGCCATGTGACCTGACCTACCACAGGCATGGCAGACTTTAGGTTGCCCTGCATAGGTCAGGTAGCCCCTGCTCCCGCCGATCGCGAAGCTGGACGGTGAGTGTCCGACATTCCCGTCTGCGCCCATCCTCAGCGTCACCTTGACCTGCCTCTTACTCGTCCAGATGCCAAAGGGGTCCACGATGTCAGTTAGGTCCCCTTCCACCTTCACATACCTTCCGAGGAAGGTCAGGACATCAACTGCTGGCACATGCGGGTTGTACATGTGTACAGTCACCATACGGCTCCTCTGTGCTGGCATCACAAACAGTGGGATAGTGGTCAATACAGAGAGGGGGCCCTCACCTCCTTTCTCCTTGAAAACCTCCAGGAAGCGCTCGCAAAGCTTGGCTCTCCGGAAGGTCACATCGTAAAAACCTCCTCCGGGGAAATCCAGCAGGCAGTAAATGTCCGCAGCAGCGAACCCACAACAGTCCAACAGGACCCTCTTCACGAAGAAAGTGCGGTCCACAGGTACACCTTCATCCACCTTCTTTACAGAAACACGGATGGTGTTCCGGACTCCCTGACCTGGGGCACGAGCACTTGCCGCAGCCATCGTTGCAGGTTGGCTGCTCCCCTGAACCAGCGTTAGGCCGAAGCCAGCATTAAGATCCACTGGTCGCAAGGGTGCACAGCCAACCCGACGTCCTCCTTTCACCTCCAAGATAGCACTCTCCTCCTCTCGGTCCACAAGAGAGTGGGTCTTTATTGTGTTCCAGATGTAAGCTGGTTCACTGAGCTGTAAGGTTTGTTCCCAGACAATCAGTCACCATTCTAGGTAACATCAACAGTGAGCGTCCGACGAAGCGCTGGTGTTATGTCCCGCTTTCTATTTATCTGGTTAGGTTTCCCTGGGTTGGTGATGTCATTTCCTGTGTTGGTGATGTCATTTCCTGTTCTTTTCCTCAGGGGATGGTAGATGGGCTCCAAATCAATGTGTTTGTTGATGGAATTCCGGTTGGAATGCCATGCTTCTAGGAATTCTCGTGCATGTCTCTGTTTGGCTTGTCCTAGGATGGATGTGTTGTCCCAATCAAAGTGGTGTCCTTCCTCATCTGTATGTAAGGATACTAGTGATAGTGGGTCATGTCGTTTTGTGGCTAGTTGATGTTCATGTATCCTGGTGGCTAGCTTTCTGCCAGTTTGTCCAATGTAGTGTTTGTCACAGTTCTTGCAAGGTATTTTGTAAATGACGTTTGTTTTGCTTGTTGTCTAGATATGGTCTTTGAAGTTCATTAGCTGCTGTTTTAGTGTGTTGGTGGGTTTGTGGGCTACCCTGATGCCAAGAGGTCTGAGTAGTCTGGCAGTCATTTCGGAAATGTCTTTGATGTAGGGGAGAGTGGTTATGGTTTCTGGGCACGTTTCATCTGTTTGCTTGGGTTTGTTGCTGAGGAATCGGCGGACTGTGTTCATTGGGTACCCGTTCTTTTTGAATACGCTGAATAGGTGATACAGGAAAACAACACATACGGACCAAATGCTGAACTACAGGAGCAACCATCCCAACACCCACAAACGAAGCTGCATTAGAACATTATTCCAATGAGCCACCACACACTGCAGCACAGAGGAACTACGCAGAGCAGAAGAAAATCACCTATACAGCGTATTCAAAAAGAACAGGTACCCAATGAACACAGTCCGCCGATTTCTCAGCAACAAACCCAAACAAACCCACCAACACACTAAAACAGCAGCTAATGAACTTAAAAGACCCTATACAGACAACAAACAAAACGAACGTCATCTACAAAATACCTTGCAAGAACTGTGACAAACACTACATTGGACAAACTGGCAGGAAGCTAGCCACCAGGATCAATGAATATCAACTAGCCACAAAACGACATGACCCACTATCACTAGTATCCTTACATACAGATGAGGAAGGACACCACTTTGATTGGGACAACACACCCATCCTAGGACAAGCCAAACAGAGACATGCACGAGAATTCCTAGAAGCATGGCATTCCAACCGGAACTCCATCAACAAACACATGGATTTGGAGCCCATCTACCATCCCCTGAGAAAAAGAACAGGAAATGACATCACCAACACAGGACATGACATCACCAACCCAAGGAAACCTAACCAGATAAATAGAAAGCGGGACATAACACCAGCGCTTCGTCGGAGGCTCACTGTTGATGTTACCTAGAATGGTGACTGATTGTCTGGGAACAAACCTTACAGCTCAGTGAACCAGCTTACATCTCAAACACAATAAAGACCCACTCTCTTGTGGACTGAGAGGACGAGAGTGCTGTCTTGGAGGTGAAAGGAGGACGTCGGGTTGGCTGTGCACCCTTGCGACCAGTGGATCTTAATGGTGGCTTCGGCCCAACGCTGGTTCAGGGGAGCAGCCAACCTGCAACGATGGCTGCGGCGAGTGCTCGTGCCCCAGGTCAGGGGGTCCGGAACACCATCCGTGTTTCTGTAAAGAAGGTGGATGAAGGTGTACCTGTGGACCGCACCTTCTTCGTGAAGAGGGTCCTGTTGGACTGTTGTGAGTTTGCTGCTGCGGACATTTACTGCCTGCAGGATTTCCCCGGAGGGGGTTTTTACGATGTGACCTTCCGGAGTGCCAAGCTTTGCGAGCGCTTCCTGGAGGTTTTCAAGGAGAAAGGAGGTGAGGGCCCCCTCTCTGTATTGACCGCTGTCCCGCTGTTTGTGATGCCAGCACAGAGGAGCCGTATGGTGACTGTACATATGTACAACCCACATGTGCCAGCAGTTGATGTCCTGACCTTCCTCGGAAGGTATGTGAAGGTGGAAGGGGACCTAACTGACATCGTGGACCCCTTTGGCATCTGGACGAGTAAGAGGCAGGTCAAGGTGACGCTGAGGATGGGCGCAGACGGGAATGTCGCA
This sequence comes from Stegostoma tigrinum, assembly GCF_030684315.1. NCBI lineage: Eukaryota > Metazoa > Chordata > Chondrichthyes > Orectolobiformes > Stegostomatidae > Stegostoma > Stegostoma tigrinum. The sequence continues at coordinate 15,364,052 of NC_081404.1, forward strand.
CACCCACCGTCCAGCTTCGCGATCGGCGGGAGCAGGGGCTACCTGACCTATGCAGGGCAACCTAAAGTCTGCCATGCCTGTGGTAGGTCAGGTCACATGGCGGCCGACTGCAAAGTCACCATCTGCAGGAACTGCAGGGAGGAGGGACAACTTGCAAAGGATTGCCCACGAGAGAGAAGCTGCAACCTTTGCGGGGAAGCGGGCCACTTCTATAGGGCATGCCCGCGGGGTACCACCTACGCCCAGGTCGCCGGCAGGGGAAATGCGGGGCCAGCCCCCCCGGAGGAGAGGAAGGCACCAGGGCCCAGCAAGGACCCCACTAATGTGGAGGAGGGCCAGGCCGTGCAGGAGGGCCCAGCCCTGCAGGATGGGCCTGAGGCCAGCAAAGCACCCCTGCAGGCTCCGATCCCCCCCGACAACCCGGAGCCAATGGAGGCGGCGACAGGCAACCCAGGGGAGTGGACTACAGTCCGGAAAGCGAGGAGGAAGGTGCGTCGACGGGCCCAGGAACCGCAACAATCAGGAGGGAAGAGGCAGCTACAGGGGGGCTATAAGAGCTCCTCTGACGAGGAGGATTCGGAGAGGGCCCACCCGAAGCAGAAGTTAAAGGTCTCGAGGGGGAAGGAAAGCAGCACCCCGCTTCCAGGTGACGGGAGGCATCCTGAGGCTCACTCCGACACCCAGTCAAGTGCCGCTGGAGCACTGGAGGGCCCCCCGGAACTTCCAGGCGGGAAGGAGGAAACAGCACGTCCCCAGCCTGATCCGGAGCCGGACCCTCCTGCCTCCGCACCCCTGGCGGGGGGATGCCACCCGGAAGGCAGCACAGACGGTTTCCTGAGCCCAGAGAGCGTCCAGCAGTTAGCCCGGGCAATGGGCATGAAGGGACAGATGGAGGGGCTGGACCTTGGACTTGGGGAGGGTACTGCGGTCACTGCCCACAATGGGGGTACGAATTGCGAGCATTAATGTGCGCAGCGTCAAGTCAACCGCGAGATGTGTGTCCACGTTGGCCTACCTGACCACCATCGAGGCGGACCTCCTGTTTCTGCAGGAGTGCGGGATACCGCACCTCGGCAGGTACGGGAAATGGTCCGGCGCCTGGACCTGTGGGCCTTCGATCTGGTCGGGGGGTAACGACTGTCGCTCCTCGGGCCTGGCTATTCTGCTGCGGGGGCACAACTTCACCATCTCTCAAGTTCAGGAGGTGGTGGGGGGGCGCCTCCTAGTGGCTGACATCACCTACAGGAATTCTCCCCTGAGGCTGATCAACGTGTACGCCCCAGTGGTACGGAGTGAGCGGTTGGACGTCCTGCAGCGGCTTCCACCCCTGCTGGCTACGTCCAGGCCGGTCATCCTAGACGGAGACTTCAACTGCATCATTGATGCAGATGGAAGATCTGGCGTGGGGACAGCGGGTGGGGGGATTCAACTGGACGTCACGTCCAGATTCCTGATGGGCACGGTGAAGGACGCCAAGCTGCTCGACGTCTTCAGCACCCCTGCAGACGGAGCGCAGCAGAGGTACACCTGGTCGCGGCCAGACGGGTCTATCCGCTCAAGGATAGACTTCCTGTTTGTGTCACGGACGTTCTCGGTCAGGTCCACTGGTGTCGAGCCGGTGTTCTTCTCTGACCACTGCCTCCTGTTGGCCGACTGTCACTTACAGGACGACCAGCCGGCCGGCAAGGGGACGTGGAAGCTCAACACGACTCTGTTGACCCCAGAGAACGTCGAGGAGCTTAAGAGGGAGTACGCCGGTTGGAGAACCGTGAAACCCCTCTTTGAGTCTCCAGGCGACTGGTGGGAGACGGTGAAGGAGAACATCAAGAGGTTCTTTGTCCTCAAGGGTGTTCAGAAGGCAAGAGAGAGGCGGGGAAAGCTGTCGCGATTCCAGAAAAGGGTGCAGAACCTGCTCCTTCTGCAGTTGATGGGGGTCGATGTCACGGAGGGCCTCCGCGAGGTGAGGGGCCAGCAAGCCTCGCTCTTCGCCGCGGAGGCCTCCAGGATAATCTTCCGGTCCAGGGTCCGCTCTGTGGAGCAGGACGAGACGTGCTCGCCTTTCTTCTTTCAGAAGGTGCACAAAGAGCTCTGTGCTTAGCCGGCTGAAGGAGGACGACGGCTCGGTGACGTCGTCTCGGCCCGACGTTTTGAGGATTAGCAGATCCTTCTATGCCGGACTGTACGACACGAAGCCCACGGACAGCACGGCCTCCGAGTCGTTCCTGTCGTCTATCACGGAGGTCTTAGACGACGGCACGAGGGAGTGGCTGGACCGGCCGATATCCCTGGACGAGCTGGCCAGAGCCCTCATGTCCTTGCAGAGGAATAGGACTCCCGGAAGCGATGGCTTACCGGTCGAGCTGTATTCTGCTCTGTGGGGCCTGGTCGGCCAGGACCTGCTGGAGGTGTACGATAGTGCGCTTCGGGCAGGGGAAATGTGCAAGTCCATGAGGAAGGGCATCATCACCCTCATTTACAAGAGGAAGGGGGAGAGGGAAGAAATTAAGAATTGGCGTCCCATTTCACTTTTGAACGTGGACTACAAAATCCTGGCCAAGGTCATTGCCAACCGGGTCAGGTCTGTCCTGGAGTCGGTGATTCACCCTGACCAAACCTGTGCTGTGCCGGGCAGGAAGATCGCTGAGAGCCTCGCGCTCATCAGGGATACGATCGCCTACATACAGGACAGGCGGGTGGACACCTGCCTCGTCAGCCTGGACCAGGAGAAGGCCTTCGACAGGGTCTCTCATGCTTACATGAGGGACGTCCTCTCCAAATTGGGGTTCAGGGAGGGCATCCGCAATTGGATCCGGCTGCTCTACGCCAACATCGTTAGCGCAGTCTCGATCAACGGGTGGGAATCAGACAGTTTTCCTGTTAGATCTGGAGTCAGGCAGGGCTGCCCGCTCTCTCCTGCCTTGTTCGTGTGCTGTGTGGAGCCCTTCGCCGCCTCCATCAGGAAGGACGTGAGCCTGAAGGGCGTGACTATCCCAGGCAGCGGAGGCCTTCAGGTCAAGACCTCCCTGTACATGGATGATGTCGCCGTCTTCTGCACCGATCGTCGGTCGGTGAGTAGGCTGTTGGACATCTGCGGCTAGTTTGAACTGGCCTCGGGTGCCAAAGTCAATAGGGGTAAGAGCGAGGTCATGTTCTTCGGGAACTGGGACGACCGCTCCTTCATCCCCTTCACCGTCAGGACAGACTACCTGAAGGTGCTGGGTGTTTGGTTTGGTGGAGCTGGGGCATGCACTAAGACTTGGGAGGAGCGTATCTCCAAATTTAAGCAGAAGCTGGGCAGGTGGACGCTCCGGTCCCTCTCCATCGCGGGTAAGAACCTGGTTGTCAGGTGCGAGGGGCTTTCGGTACTGTTGTATGTGGCGCAGGCCTGGCCTATTACCTGGACCTGCGCCGCTGCGGTCACCCGGGCCATCTTCCACTTCATTTGGGGGTCGAGGATGGACCGGGTCCGCAGAGATACCATGTACAAAGACCTGGGAAATGGGGGAAAGGGCGTACCGAACGCCACCCTCACCCTGACTGCTACCTTTGTGTGTGGCTGCATCAAGCTGTGCGTAGATCCTCAGTACGCAAACACCAAGTGTCACTACTTACTGAGGTTCTACCTGTCCCTGGTGTTGCGAAGGATGGGCCTGGCCTCGTTGCCGCGGAACGCTCCGAGTAGTTGGACCGTTCCGTACCACCTGTCCTTTGTGGAGAAATTTTTGAAAGGAAACACCTTTGACCACAAGGCCGTCAGGCAGTGGTCAGCACGTAGTATCCTCAGGACCCTTCGGGAAAAGGAGAGGGTGGATCCCGTCGTGTGGTTCCCCATGCAGACTGCCAAAGTCGTTTGGCAGAATGCCTCATCGCCAGAACTTTCAAACAAGCACAAGGACATTGCTTGGCTGGTGGTGAGAGGGGCTCTGCCAGTGAGATCCTTTATGCATGCCCGGAATCTCTGCACCACCGCACGCTGCCCTCGAGGTGGCTGCGGGGGGGACGAGACTGTCGATCACCTCCTACTGGAGTGTGCCTATGCGCAGGAGGTCTGGAGGGGGATGCAGTGGTATTTGTCGAGGTTCGACCCGAGCAGCTCCGTGACGCGGGACTCCGTGCTCTACGGGCTGTTTCCGGGGACGCACACCGAGACCAACATCAACTGCGCCTGGAGGACCATCAATGCGGTGAAAGACGCTCTTTGGTCTGCCCGCAACTTGCTGGTCTGCCAGCTGAAAGAACTGACCCCGACCGAGTGTTGCAGACTGGCGCACTCCAAGGTCCAGGGCTACGTGCTGAGGCACGCGCTAAAGCTTGGGGCAGCCGCCGCCAAGGCGCGGTGGGGAAAGACCACCGTATGAGCCCCCTCGTCCAGAAAAGGGAAAAGAATCCTATCTGGTAACTGGGCCCAGCTGGCGCCTTCCCCAACTGGTCAGGGGGCCAACTGGGACTGTGCGGGGTGACGACTGCCGGGGCGGTTTCTTTGCTTGGTTTCTTTTTTCTCTGTTTTGTTTTTTTTTTCCCTTTAGTTGGTGTACGTACCCCCAGGTAACCCGGAGTGGCTTTCATGACTGGGTAGGTGTATAAATGTTTTATTTTTTGTACATTCTATGAATAAAGTATATTTTTTCAAATAAAAAAAAGGTGACAAATCGTCTGAAAACTAACCTTCCAGCTCAGCGAGGAAACTCACATCCAGAACCTCAACCTGAGCTACAAATCTTCTCAAAACTCATCTTCACTGTATATCCCCTGATTTCCAATCCTCCTGTCAACAAAATCATTTTCTCAAGTATTTATTATACCAAAATTCTTGAAGATTTGCAACACCTCAATGAAATCTCCTCTGAAACTTCTCTCCACCTCAAAGGCCCTAACCTCCTTCCTGAAGGTATGAATTTCTTTTGTAAGTACGTTGACAGGTCTCAAATCTTTTATAAACCTGCTCTGCTCATCAGTCATCTGTGTTCTGGCGGTGTTTGTTTGCTTATCTCTGGCAAACAGCCTTCACATTCAGGAACACAGAAACCAAAGCAGCAGTCCGTTCAGCCCCTTGAACTTCTTCCTACCATTCAATGAAATCATGGCTGATCTGCATCTGAACTTGCACTGCTTGCCTTGATTTTTGTGATGGTTATTACCCCTTGCCCAAACTATTATCAATTGGACAGATTTCAAACTTTCTCTGTGGGAGGAGGTGTTTAATTACATCATCCCTATTCAGGGTAATAGTCTGCCCCATCCCACCCCCCTTCCATACCCTCAGGCTGGAGAAAACAACTGAGGATCACCCTCCCCCCACTGACACATTGTCGTGCCTGCCATTTCATAGATTTTGTGCAAATGTTTGACGGAGCAAGTCAAGAGAAAACCCTCAACAGGAAAACTTTTGCAGCTTTTCACCCCAGTTTCGGGTCTTTCTCAGTACATTCACAAATAGAAAAGACTGGTCCAGTTGTAGGAGGCAATCCACGAACCACAGAGCAAACAACAGCAAGGAGGCTAGCTGACACTCTGCACACAAAGGCTTTTGGCCTTGCCTGAAGTAAAAACCACATTTGTTTCCTGTGTTCAGTTTGGACACCGCATCTCAGAAAGGAGATGTTGGACTTGGCGAGGCTGCAACACAGAATCACCAGTACGATCCTGGGGCTACAGGGCTTAACTTGTCAGTGCCTAATAGCAAGGGATTTAAAATCAAATACAAACTTGTTGACAGATTTATTCAAATGTCTTCAACTAGGGGTAAATTACAAGGCTAGGTTGCACATTCTTTGGAAGCAGCGGGTCATCAACAGATTTTACACATGTTGAAAATGCTGGAGAAACCCTGCAGATCTGGCAGCATCTACGGAAAGAGAAACAATTAACATTGAGTCTAATACAACTCTTCTTTACGACTAATACTGCACTCAAAACGTTAACACTGTTTCTCCCCACAAATTATATAGTCTTGGCTTGTCTTTTCTTGAGTATTAATGACTGTGGAGCCTGAGATTCGATTGAAAGTTTCAAAACTGATATGGACAAATGTTTGTGGGGCAGGGTTACTAGGGGTTAGAGAAACACAGCAAGTAGACGGTGTTCAGATATAGATTGGCCATGACCTAATTTGAAATCTGGAACAGGCTTGAGGAACTGAATGGTCTTTTCCTGTTTTGATTTCTGTTTCTACGAAAGGTGGTTAGCTGCCCTGCATCAGCTAACAGCAGAAATAGGTACCAGTGACTGAAAGGCATGTCTCATGTCTATGTTGCCTAGGAGGAATTCTTGGCAAGCCAATAGGAGGCTTGCGAAGATGTGCCACCTAAACGTTTATGTTGCCAACTTAAGCAGCCTATTGGGTTTGGGCATTCAATTTTGGAGAGGTTGTGTTTAAAATACTGACTCTGGTTGGGTTCCATGGATGGCAGCAACCCTCTAACAGCCCATTTCAATGACCATTCTTCACCTGTTATCCCACATGGTGTCCAACTGCTCAACCACAGTGGGCTTTGTTTCCCAGCCTGGTCCTGTCACCAGGCAACCTATCATTGCCAGCCAAAACCACAATGGTCCTGGCAGGTCATCTTTTTCTGGTTGATGTATCTCAGTTTCAAATGAGGCCATGACATTCTCAAATTATCATGAGAAGGGGTCTGTAATTACTTTTTAATCTATTTATTAACACAGACAAAGAAAACAGACATTTGCCCTAAATCACAGATTGATGATTTAGCTGTTGCTACCCGCCATCTTTCGGTGAGCTGTGAATCTTTCTTCGAGGCGTTTGCCACCCCCTGGTACAGAGTGACTCATTTACGCTTATTCTTAATAAATGGCTTCTACATTCAAGGGTTCTCATGTCCGATATTCCTTACGACTTCATCAGATTGGGTGGAATTTAACACAGACTTCAGCATTAACCCTTTCAGAACCATTGCTGTATAATGTAGAGTAAAGGAAACCTTGTTTGGCCTCTGCCAGTCTCAACCCTCATTGACTATTGTACAATGTGCAATCACTTACATCAGAAAGTCTGTTGGTGAGGGGCAGAGCTGGATCCAATTACGCACTTTTATACCCACTGACTTACAGAGGCGCATATTGCAAGCATGCATCTCCTCACGCAACATCCACACTTCCTTTTTATAAGACCATAAGACATAGGAGTGGAAGTAAGGCCATTCGGCCCATCATGTCCACTCCGCCATTTAAATCATGGCTGATGGGCATTTCAACTCCACTTGCCTGCACTCTCCCCGTAGCCCCTGATTCCTTCTGAGATCAAGAATTTGTCGATCTCTGCCTTGAAGGCATCCAACGTCCCAGCCTCCACTGCACTCCGTGGCAATGAATTCCACAAGCCTACCACTCTCTGGCTGAAGAAATGTCATCTCATTTCAGTTTTAAATTTACCCCCTCTAATTTTAAGGCTGTGCCCAACAGTCCTAGTCTCCCCGCCTCACGGAAACAACTTCCCAGCGTCCACCCCTTCTAAACCATACATTATCTTGTAAGTTTCTATTAGAGCTCCCCTCAACCTTCTAAACTCTAATGAGTACAATTCCAGGAGCCTTAGCCGTTCATCATACGTTAAACCTACCATTCCAGGGATCATCCGTTTGAATCTCCGCTGAACACGCTCCAGGGCTAGTATTGTCCTTCCTGAGGTGTGGGGCCCAAAATTGGACACAGTATTCTAAATGGGGCCTAACTAGAGCTTTATAAAGCCTCAGAAGCACTTCGCTGCTTTTATATTCCAACCCTCTTGAGATAAACAACAACATTACATTTGCTTTCTTAATTACGGGCTCTACCTGCAAGTTAACCTTTAGAGAATCCTGGACCAACACTCCCAGATCCCTTTGTACTTCTGATTTGCGAATTTTCTCACCATTTAGAAAATAGTTCATGCATGATTCTTTTTGCCAAAGTGCAAAACCTCACATTTACTCACATTGAATTTCATCAGCCATTTCCTGGACCATTCTTTTAAACTGTCTAAATCTTTCTGCAACTTCCCCACCTCCTCAGTACTACCTGCCTATCCACCTATCTTCATATCATCGGCAAACTTCGCCAGAATGCCCCCAGTCCCTTCTCCAAATCATTAATGTATAAGGTGAACAGCCATGGCCCCAACACTGAACCCTGCGGGACATCACTCGTCACTGGTTGCCATTCCGAAAAGGAGCCTTTTATCCCAACTCTCTGCCTTCTGTCAGACAGCCAATCTCAATCCAAGCCAGTAGCTCACCTCGAACACTATGGGCCCTCACCTTGCTCAGCAGCCTCCCGTGAGGCACCGTATCAAAGGCCTTTTGGAAGTCTAGATAGATAACATCTACTGGGTTTCCCTGGTCTAACATACTTGTTAGAATTCTTTGAAGAGGTAACAGGTTTGTCAGGCATGACCTCCCCTTCCTAAATCCATGCTGACTTGTTTTAATCTGACCCTGCACTTCCAGGAATTTAGAAATCTCATCCTTGACAATGGATTCTAGAATTTTACCAACTACTGAGGTTAGGCTAATCAGCCTATAATTTTCCATCTTTTGCCTTGATCCTTTCTTAAACAGGGGTTACAACAGCAATTTTCCAATCATCTGGGACTTTCCCTGACTCCAGTGACTTTTGAAAGATCACGACCAAAGCTTCCGCTATTTCTTCAGCCACCTCCCTCAGAGCTCTAGGATGTAACCCATCGGGGCCAGGAGATTTATCAATTTTTAGACCTTTTAGCTTTTCTAGCACTTTCTCTTTTGTAATGCCTACCATACTCAACTCTGCCCCCTGGCTCTCCCTAATTATTGACATACTGTTTCATGTCTTCCACTGTGAAGACTGACGCAAAGTACTTATTAATTTCTTCAGCTATTTCCTTATCCATCACTAGCCTTCCAGCATCAATTTGGAGCAGCCCAATATCTACTTTTGCCTCTCATTTGTTTCTTATGTATTGAAAGAAGCTTTTACTATCATTTCTAATATTACTCGCTAGCCTACCTTCATATTTGATCCTCACCTTCCTTATTGCTCTCGTTGTTATCCTCTGTTTGTTTTTGTAGCCTTCCCAATCTTCTGATTTCCCAGTGCTCTTGGCCACTTTATAGGCTGTCTCTTTTTCTTTGATATATTTCCTGACTTCCTTTGTCAGCCATGGCTGTCTAATCCCACCCCGGATAATCTTTCTTTTCTTTGGGATGAACCTCTGTACTGTGTCCTCAATTACACCCAGAAACTCCTGCCATTATTGCTCTACCGTCTTCCCCGCTAGGCTCTGCTTCCAGTTGATTTTCGTCAATTCCTCTCTCATGCCCCTACAATTACCTTTATTTAACTGTAACACCATTACATCCGATTTTGCCTTCTCTCTTTCAAACTGCAGACTGAACTCTACTATATTATGATTGCAGGGACACAACATTGTTGCCTTCGGTAACATAAGCCTGAGGCATGCCCTTCAGTTACTTATACCTGTTTCTGCTATTAGCTGATGCAGGGCAGTTAACGACATGTAGAAACAGAAATTGAAACAGGAGAAGAACATTCAGAACCTCAAGACTGTTCCAGAATTCAAATTAGATTGTGGCCAATCTGTACCTGAACTCATCTTGTCATGCCCAATGGAGAAGAAAAGGCCAATGCAGTGGCATTAAACAACACCCCTTACCTGTGCACATCCATGGAATCCACTTTGCCCAGGCATGGGGTCCCATTGTTTCTTGATCTCAAGCCCTTAATAGCTCAAGTGGAGGAAGGCACAACAGCTTAGCATCTCAAAGAGGGCAGGCCTGTTATCCAAGGTCTCCTACTAGTCTTAGTAACAACTTCTATCTTACCAATATCAGAAATCAGATGATACCAGGTTATAGTCCAACAGATTTATTTGAAATCACAAGCTTTCAAAGTCATCAGGTGAAGTGAGAGAGAAGCACACAGGCACAGAAGTTATAGACAAGGAGATCAATGGGCAGAGAGATCAAAAGATCACACAAATGGTGAGAGTGGAGGGTTGACAGGCTGAAGAAAAGGTCTCTGCAAGAGATCAATAGTGTCAAACAGTGTGAGTAAAGTGTCAACAGCTGAATAACAAGCAAAGGATGATTCAGAGGTATTCTTCAGGCAAGTGAAGTTCTGGGATTCTTCCACAAACCCCAAGATGTCAGCAGCGAGCCCAAGGAGACAATGCATGAACCGGAACAGTTAACTGAGAGATCCGCAGTGTAACAACCAAACAAGAAAGAGCCGAGTTGGACCCCTGCAGAAGGCCACTGCCCTCAGCTCGACATGTATGCTCAAGCTGTCAGGAGATGCGTTAATGCCAGATTTATCAGCCACGCTCACAGGATAGCGCAGAACGTCACAACGCAATGCTATCCATGCTCTCAAGGCCAATCGCAAAATTGTCAACAAACCAGCAAAGGAGGAACTACTGTCATACAGAATAAAACAGAATACTGCAAAGAGACGCACCAACAACTGAACAACCAGGAATGTTAAAACAACTACCTACTGATCTGTCAAAGAACACACCCATCAACTGAACAGGCAGATCAAGACCTTTCATCAAGACCTTCAGAGTCTTGTCGACTTAGGAGGCTTCTACTGTCTTCCGAAGATACACAAAGCCAACACACTTGGATGGCCAATCATACCAAGCAACAGGACCCCGTGTGAGAACTTCTCTGGCTATGTCAAAGGTATTTTGAAACCCATTGTACAAAGGAACCCCCAGCAACACTACAGACTTCTTACAGAAACTCAGCATTCACAGACCAGTCGAATCAGGAATATTTTACATCACAATGGACATTTTAGCGCTCCACACCAGCTTCTCCCACGATGACAGCATTGCCAACAGCCTCGGTTCTCAACATCAACAACTGCCAATTTCAGGATGCCATCCTACAACTTTTCATCCTCGACCACAATATCTTCACCTAGACGCACGGAACAGCCATGGGGACAAAATTTTCACCTCAATATGCCAACATTTTCAAGCGCACATTCCAGCGAGACCTCTGACCAATGTTATACACCAGATACATCAACAACATTTTCTTCCTTTGACTCATGGCGAGGAATCACTGAAACAACTACAGAGCGATATCAGCAAGTTTCATCCTACCATCAGACTTATCATGGGTTACTTTTCAAAATTGGTCTCATTCTTGGACACACGCATCTATGTCAAGAACGGACACCTCAAGACCTCAACCTACTGCAAGCCTACGGATAACCTCATGATGCTGCAGTTCTCTAGCTTCCATCCTGAACATGTTCAAGTGTCATCACCCTTGGACAAGTCCTGCACCTACACAGGATCTTCTCAGATGAGGAATGTGACGGATACCCTCTTGGATACCCTTTTGAAGGATGCCCTCATAAGGCCGGGATATGATGCTCAACTCATCGATCACCAGATGTGACGCATCACAGCTAAGAACTGCAATGATCTTCTCAGAAGATAGACATGGGATCAAACCAATAAATGTCCAGTACTCCCTCGGAGCAGAGAGACTACATCATTGTTCTTCGCAGCTTTCAACATGTCATTGATGATGATGAGCATCTCACCAAGATCATCCCCACACCTCCACTTCTCACCTTCAAATGATCACCAAACCTTAAGCAGCCCATTGTTTGCAGCAAACTACCCAGCATTCAGGACAACAAGGACCACAACACTATATAACCCTGCCACACATGTCAGATAATCAATATCAATACTACCACTACACATGGGAACACCATCCACCTCATACACAGCAGATACTCACGTGACTTGGCCAATGTTGTCGATCTCATACGGTGCAGGCAAGGATGCCCCAAGGCATGGTATATTGGCAAGACCATGCAGACGCTTTGACAACGGATAAATGAGGACACTACACAACAACTGCCTGACAGGAATATTCCCTTCCACTCAGGGAACACTTCAGTGGTCAAGGACATTCAGCTTCTGATCTTTGGGTAAGCGTCCTCCAAGGCAGCCTTCGAGATACACAATAACACAGAATCACTGAGCAGAAACTGATTGCCAAGTTCTGGCCTCGACCATGATCTTGCGTTCATGTCTCGCTACAGGTGACCCCACCATACTGTTCTAGAACATAGAACATAGAACACAGAAAAGTACAGCACAGTACAGGCCCTTCGGCCCACGATATTGTGCTGTGAAATAATCATAATCCAAAAATAAAATAACCTAACCTACATTCCCCTCAATTCACTGCTGTCCATATGCATGTCTAGCAGTCGCTTAAATGTCACTAATGACTCCACTTCCACACTATTCCAGGCGCTCACAACTCTCTGGGTGAAGAACCTCCCTCTAACGTCTCCTCTATACCTTCCTCCTAACACCTTAAAACTATGACACCTCGTGGCAGTCAGTCCTGCCTGGGGAAAAGTCTCTGGCTATCGACTCTATCCATGCCTCTCATTACCTTGTACACCTCGATCAGGTCACCTCTTTTCCTCCTCTCCAGTGAGAAAAGTCCGAGCTCAGTCAACCTCTCCTCGTAAGACAAGCCCTCCAGTCCGGGCAGCATCCTGGTAAACCTCCTTTGCACCCTCTCCAAAGCCTCCACATGTTTCCTATAATAGGGCGACCAGATCTGGGCACAATATTCTGAGTGTGGTCTCACCAGGGTTTTGTAGAGCTGCAGCATAACCTCGCGGCTCTTAAACTCGATCCCCCTGTTAATGAAAGCCAAAACACCATATGCTTTCTTAACAACCTTATCCACTTGGGTGGCAACTTTGACTGAGCTATGCACTTGAACACCGAGATCCCACTGTTCCTCCACACTGCTGAGAATCCTGCCTTTAATCCTATATTCAGCATTTAAGTTCGACCTTCCAAAATGCATCACTTCGCATTTATCCAGGTTGAACTCCATCTTCCATTTCTCAGCCCAGCTCTGCATTCTGTCAATGTCTCACTGAAGCCTGCAATAGCCCTCGATACTATCAACGGCACCTCCAACCTTTGTGTCATCAGCAAACATACTAACCCACCCCTCAACCTCCTCATCCAAGTCATTTATAAAAACTACAAAGAGCAGAGGCTCAAGAACTGAGCCCTGCGGGACACCACTCAGCACTGACCTCCAGGCAGAATACTTACCATCTACAACCACTCTCTGCCTCCTGTCAGCCAAACAATTCTGAATCCTGACAGCCAAATCACTCTGTATCCCATACCTCCTGACTTTATGAATGAGCCTACCGTGGGGAACCTTATCAAATGCCTTGCTGAAGTCCATATCTGTAAAATCTTCCTTACTGTCCTGCTTTAATATCATCACCTTGATAAATTGTTATGATCTCTACCTTAATTAGTTTGTACAGTTTTGGATTACTTATTACTTTGGTTGGACCCTCAGCATGCAACTCTTACACCTATTATGTTATTGTGCTCCTGAGATGCTGCTGGGCCTGCTGTGTTCATCCAGCCTCACATTTTATTATCAATGTTATTCCAGTCATTTGGTCTGTCTCGAGCACCACTTTATTTTAAATTTTTTGTAATCTCTGCCTCATTTAATTGGATTATCGGTCATCCCATTGATTATTATTCAGCTGTTGGCACTTTACTCACACCATCTGACACTCTTGATCACCTGCAGATATCTATCATTCAGCCTGTCAGCCCTCCACTCTCACCATTTGTGTGATCTTTTGATCTCTCTGCCCATTGACCTCCCTGTCTATAAATTCTGTGCCTGTGTGCTTCTCTCTCATTTCACCTGATGAAGGGGAAAGCTCCGAAAGCTTGTGATTGCAAATAAATCTGTTGGGTTATAACCTGGTGTCATCTGATTTCTGACTTTGTCCACTCCAGTCCAACACCTGCACTTCCTCATCATATCTTACCAATATAACTTGTACTTGATTACTATGGAATAAACAGCATCTTGTTTAAGTCAAGAACCTCTTCTTATTAAACCACCTAATGGATTTCCCCTGTCACAATGATCAAAGCAGGTCTTGTAGATCGCAGCCTAAAAGATGTTGGCACAAATTTACCTAACAATGAAGTCCAGTACATTCACACAACATGATACCACAGGTAGGCATCTGAAGATTTAGTTTAGACAGACCATTACAGCATACGGCACTGCCCACATTCAGATCAACAAGTGTCATTTAAGTTTCTCGACACAAAATGGCACCCGATTTGGGAACATAAGAAATAGGAGCAGGAGTAGGCCATCCACCTGTTCAAGACTGCTATACCAATCAATGAGATCTTGATTGATTTTCTACTTCAGCAGCATTTTCCTACATTCTCCTACATTCATGATGTTTTTAGCAAGTAGAAATCTATCAATTTCAGTCTCAGTCTCAGACGGACTCAATGACTACGCCTCCATAACCCTCTGGTGTACAGGATTCCAAAGATTCACCACCCTCAGTGAAGAAAATTCCTCATCTCAGTATTTCAGTCTGAAATGGCTTAGTCCTTATTCTGAGATTATGTCTCATGGTTTTTGCACTCCCTGCTGTGCCCTGCCTGTCCCTATAGTTTGATGGGCATAAAAATGAGCTTGGGAGAAGAGAACAGTCAGGAAGCACCGTCCTGTGGGTGAGGGGCAGGTGTTGAGGCACTGCTACAGACTGCAGTTGTTCGCAAAAATCCACTGTTGGCGCAGACTTTCAAACAGACATCACAGTGACAAAATGCAAGCTGCTCTGCCTTGCAGCCAGCCTGGGAAGTAGGCTTCAACTTTCCAACTAGAATTGGGGCCTTTGCCATTCCACTGTCCTCACGAACTTTCCCCAGAAATTGGAGTCAATTACTGAGTGGCAAAAGACACAATTCCCTGTGTAATGTGCTCCCAGTTCCACAGCAATGCTACAGGGTGATTTGGACAAATTGAGTAAGTGGGCTGATGACGTATAATGTGGATAATGTGTGTGGTTATCCACTATGGGGGCAAATAGAGGAAAGCAGATATATTTGATGTGAAGTACCAATGCTGTTTCTCTCTCCACAAAGGTAGTCAGACCTGTTGAGTATTTACAGAATTTTTTGTTTTCATTTCAGTCAGTGGAAAAGTTTTCTTGTGCTACTAAAGCCAAAGAGGATTGATGTTATCAGTTATTATTATATGTAATATTTCATTTAAGAGTCGTGAGATCTTGTTGCAGCTCTATAAAACTTTGGTTAGACCGCACTTAGAATACTGCGTCCAGTTCTGGTCGCCCTATTATAGGAAAGATGTGGATGCTTTGGAGAGGGTTCAGAGGAGGTTTACCAGGATGCTGCCTGGACTGGAGGGCTTATCTTATGAAGAGAGGTTGACTGAGCTTGGTCTCTTTTCATTGGAGAAAAGGAGGAGGAGAGGGGACCTAATTGAGGTATACAAGATAATGAGAGGCATAGATAGAGTTGATAGCCAGAGACTATTTCCCAGGGCAGAAATGGCTAGCACGAGGGGTCATAGTTTTAAGCTGGTTGGAGGAAAGTATAGAGGGGATGTCAGAGGCGGGTTCTATACACAGGGAGTTGAGAGAGCATGGAATGCGTTGCCAGCAGCAGTTATGGAAGCAAGGTCACTGGGGACATTTAAGAGACTGCTGGACATGCATATGGTCACAGAAATTTGAGGGTGCATACATGAGGATCAATGGTCGGCACAACATTGTGGGCTGAAGGGCCTGTTCTGTGCTGTACTGTTCTATGTTCTATGTTCTATGTTCTATGTTCTATGTTCTATTATCTAAATGGGGATAGATTGGGAAAGAGAGAGATACAATGAGAACTGGGTGACCTTGTACCCAGTTGCTGAAAGTAAACATTAAGGTGCAGCAGGTGGTGAAGAAGGTAAATGGACTGTTGGCCTTCACAGCAAGATGATTTGAGTCCAGAAGCAGGGATGTCTTGCTGCAATTGTATAGGGCCTTAGTGAGAGGAAGGATTGCAACAAAGACTGATTCCTGGGATGGCAGGACTGACAGATGAAAAGACATTGGATCAGTTAGCACTATATTCACTGGCGTTTAGAAGAATGAGGGGGGAATCTCACAGAAACTTATCAAATTCTAATAGGCCTAGACATGGTAAATGGAAGAGAGATGCTCCCAATGACCAATGTCACAATCCAAGGATACAGGTTAGGCCATTTAGGACCAAGATGAGGACAAATGTCTTCACCCAAAGGGTGGTGAGCCTGTGGAATTCTCTGCTACAGAAAGTGGTTGAGGCCAAAACACAATGTTTTCAAGAAGGAGTTAGATACAATTCTTAGGGTGAAAGAGATCAAAGGGAGAAAGCAGAAACACAGAACCGAGTTCGATGATCAGCCATGATCATACTGAATGGCAGAGCAGGCTCAAAGCTCCGAATGGCCTATTCCAGCTCCTGGTTTCCATGTTTCCACTGCCGAAGCTTTCCTTCAAAAATGGAGACCGTATTTTCAACAGACTTTTTTTTAAAAAAGACCTTTGTGTGTCGTCTCACCTCATGAGTATTAAAAGTGCCATTGAACAATTGCATGCAGTTTTCATGGCATTGAGTCCACACACATTTAACCCCAATTACTTCATTTTGTCATAATTTGCAGGTTAAAAAAATAATCAAGGGTCACTCCCAACCAGATCTGTCCTTTTGTTCGGGGTGGTGGAAGGACCTAGTAGGACTTTCCCCCATCTCCACTGGAGATTTTGCCCCACCCTGCAGAGTCCTGGAGGTGAATCCTGAACTTCTGAAAATTCTCAGTCCATCCTGGAAGATTGCGAAAGTCACGTCGTGGGAGGTTACCAAAGTTCTTCGGGTTGAGAGGCCAACCAGCTCACAAGGCATTTTGAAAAGAATTTGCACTCAGAACGCTGCCTTTTCGTTTCAATTTTTGGTCCAAGTTCAGGCTGGATTGCCTTGCTCATACCAGGCATACCACTCAGTGGGTATGTGCCCCCAAGACCCTTCAGTTGTCACAGCAGCAAAGAGAGAGACAAAGATAGAGTGCCCTCAGAATCAGTCTAGGCTTCACGAGACTGGAAGTGATGGCTGTCACTGGAGGGGTGTCTGAAAGGCAGTGACGGTGCCATGGGGTGCTATTTCCCATCACTGGCAATGCTCACTTTAATGAGCACAAAAGATGCCCCATGCAAAAATGCTGATGATAAACTGGAGAAGGGGATAGAAATAATTACATTAATCCCAAGATCATTCTATTTGACTGAAGAGAAACAGGCAGTTTAGCCCTTCCAGAAACTTCTGCCATTCAATGTGATTATAGCCACTCTTCAACCTCAGACAGATATTCATGAGAGGTTTTTTGATTTGCTTCATGCCCAGAATATGGATAGTTGCAACTTTTGACTTTCCAGGTTGCCTCTCATCAACTCCAAGGAACACAGGCCCTTTCTACTGCATTGGGTTAGAAAGTGAGATATAATGACATCACTATCAGCCTTGTTGGATTTAAGGGAGCCAGGTCAATCCTCAGATCCTCCAGCATGAACCTCAAAGGACACAAAGGACACAGTCAGTTGGTTTCTCTGTGATAATGGCAGAGGCAGCAATGTTAGCACATGTACAGGCCCCATCATTGGTCCTTTATTTGATTGCAAAGAGAACAAAGAATATTACAGCACAGGAACAGGCCCTTTGGCCCTCCAAGCCTGCACTGATCGAGATCTTCTGTCTAAACCTGTCAACTATTTTCTAAGGGTCTGTGTCCATTTGCTCCCTGCCCATCCATGTACCTGTCCAGATATATCTTAAAAGACACTACTGTGTCTGCGTCTACCACCTCCGCTGGCAATGCGTTCCAGGCAGCCACTACCCTCTGCGTAAAGAACTTTCCATGCATATCTCCCTTAAACTTTCCTCCTCCCACTTTGAACTCATGACCCCAGTAATTGAGTCCCCCATTCTGGGAAAAAGCTTCTTGCTATCCACCTTGTCTATACCCCTCATGATTTTGTAGACCTCAATCAGGTCCCCCCTCAATCTCCGTCTTTCTAATGAAAATAATCCTAATCTACTACACCTTTCATCATAGCTAGCGCCCTCCATACCAGGCAACATCCTGGTGAACCCCCTCTGCACCCTCTCCAAAGCATCCACATCTTTTGGTAATGTGGCGACCAGAACTGTACACAGTACTCTAAATGTGATCGAACCAAAGTCTTATGCAACTGAAACATGACCTGCCAACTCTTGTACTCAATACCCCGCCCACTGAAGGAAAGCATGCCATATGCCTTCTTGACCACTCTATTGCGAGTTGTTTTGGTGCATCATGCCACGCTAACACTACAATCAAAGCATACATTGTCACATTTCTGTATTGCTGCACAGAAAGATACAGGGCTAAACAAAGACAAAAGGGATAGGCTGCAGTCCTCAACACGTGCCATTCTGAGGCCATGTTACGAGGGTGCCCATCACTTTGAAAACCTCCCTCCCAAATCACGTACCCCCTTTCACAGCCTCAGCATCATACCCATACCTCATATTCTGAGCTCTAATTGATACCCAGTTGTGAGAGAGAGGCAAGTAATTAATCAGATAAAGACTGGAACTTTAAGCATGGTCAGGGATTTGAAAGTTGCAACATTTTGAGAGATTTATTCAATTCATGATCATTGCTGTTAGCAAACTGCACACACCTGAGCAGTGCCCAGTCATCACAAGAATGTCTCAAGTTCACCTCTCCTCCAGTCCCGTAGGATCATTTAAAGTGCACAAAGTACTTACGGTTGGCAGAGCATGACAAGGTCCTGGTCGGTCGTACCAGGGTGAAGCCCACGGATGTAGAGGTTGGTTTTACTCAGTTGCTCCCCTCCAACGCTACTGCTGTTACTGCTGCTGTTGGTGCTGGGACTGGGCGGTGCCATCTGCTGGGCAGGTGGGGCATAGGGCTGCTGAAAATACAAAATCCGATTCCATTACCTGCTGGGAAGTCAAAATGAGAGAAAGTCCTGCCTACTTCAGAGTTCAGGTGGCAAGTACTCTGCCAGGAATGGGGGCAGACAACACAGGAAGAGGTGCCAATCTTGGTGAGTGAAGTCTGTTCAAGGTGCCTGTCAGATGTCGGAGATAAAGTGGGACACCAAGATTGGGAATGCCAGCTAACATTACACCTCAGGATTTGGGACCAAGTGTGATTCACAATCATTAATAGTATGCCAATTATATTGTTAAGGGCATTGTTAATTAAGCACCCTGAGCACTGATAAAAGAGAGACTGGGATGCAATGGTCGTGTCAGGGAATTAAAAAAGACACTGGTGGCCCTCTTATGACACGGTGGTAGTGTCCCTACCCCTGGGCTGGCAAACCTGGATTTGAGTCCTACCTGCTGTAGAAGTGTATAATTATATCTCTGAACAGATTGTTTAGAAAAATAGGTTAAATAAATTTAAAATCAACAAAGAGAGACTTCTGGGATACTGAAGTAGCAGATTAGAGGCAGACATGTGTAATGCTGAATTCTATGAATAGGCCAACTGTCAAGAAAAGGAGGTGTGTCTAGTTTCATCCTTCCTACATTTCAGCTTGGGATGCATTTATCATTGATGACATATTTCACAGGCTTGTATCAAACATACAGCACAGATACAGACCATTCAACCCATCTGCTCCATACCAGTACTTATGCTTCACTCAAGCCTCCCCCATCGCACCCACAAGCCCCACTCTCAATATCCCTCCATTCCCATCTATTGATGCAACTTCCCCTGAAAGAGATCTCTGTTTGCCTCCCATATTCTCACCACTCTCAGCTGAGTGAAGCTATTTCTGGTGAATGCCTAATTGAATTTAGGAGTGATCATGTTACATTTCTAGCCTCAAAGTTTTGGGCTCCATGTAATTGGAAACATCTTCTCCACACCCAAATGACTGAACTTCATAATCGTGAAGGCTTCCATCAGTCCCATTAAACATTTGTTAATGAAACTCAATTATGAGGTTACCTCTCTACCAATTGTCTCAACTGATCAGATTTATAGCACAGAAACTGATGTGCATCGTATGGTACTGATAACAAGTCCGAGGTTCAGCAACGGTGCATCCCTGAGGAAGAGTTATTTTACAATAAATCTGCCTACTGACATCTCCCAAGTGCTAATTAACAACTGAAAATGGTGATATCTTCAAACCAAATTATTAGAATTATAGAATTGTTATAATGCAGGAGACCATTCAGCCTGTCATGTCAGCACTGGTTCTATCCCCTGGTCCCAATTTCCCGCTTTTATCCTGCATACCATTTCTATCCAAATAACCATCCAATCCCCTCTGGAATGCCTCAATTGAACCTGCCTCCATGACATTTCCAGTCAGTGCATTCTAGACCCTAGATACGCGCCTGGGTGAAAATATTTTTCCCTCATATCACCCTTCCTTCATTTGCACATCACTTTATATTTATGCCTCTCTTGTTCTTGTTCCTTTTACATGTGAGAACAGCTTCTCCCGATCTGCTCTGTCCTGCCGCCGCTCATGGTTTTGAACATCTCAATCAGATCTCCTATCATCTTTCTTCTCTCCAAGGAGAACAGTCCCAATTTCTTCAATCAATCCTCCTTACTGAAGTTTCTCATTCCTGGAATCATTCTTGTAAATCACTTCTGCACTCTCCCCAATGTGCTTTCGTATCTTTCCTATAATGTGGCACCACAACAGTATACAATCCTCCAGCTGAGGTCTCCAAGTCTCTTCTACAAGTTCAACATTACTTCCCTGCTCAGATAAGATCCTAGGATGGAGTTCACGTTACAGTCCTCATCGCGATTCAAATCACTGTTTCCTCTACTCCTATTGCGTCAGCTATGGCTCAGTGAGTAAATAGGCTCATCTTGGAATTAAAAAGACTGTGGGTTCAAGCCTCCCTTGAGGATAAAAATTGAGGTTCACACTCCCAGTGCAATCCTGAAGGAGTGCTGCACTTCCAGAGATGCTGCTCTTTTTCCTTGATTTGAAATATGAAATCCAAGGCTCTGTCTACTTGTCAGAAAATAGGAGCAGGCCCCTTGAACCTGCTCCACTCTTCGATAAGATCATGGCTAATCAGATTGGGGCCTCAAGTGCATATTTCTCTCTGCCCTGTAACCCTCGTCACCTCCATTAATCAAAAATCTAACTCAGCCTGCACTGGTCTCTGGGAAAGAGAATTCCACAGACCAATGATCATTTGAGAAAAGAAACAAAAGCCATTCATCTCCTTTTTAAACAGATGGCCCCTTATTTTTAAAACAATGTCACCTCACTCCAGTTTCTCCCACAAGGGGAAACATCCTCTCAGCATCCACCCTGTCAAGTCCCCTCAGGATCTCACAGTTTCAAGAATATGACACGATTCAGAGTCAAGGAGTTCCGCTTATCAAAGCTGGTCCCTCAATGAACACCAGCTGCAAAGACAAAAATCTACAAATGCAGTAAACTTGAAATAAAAATGAGCAATATGCAACCAAGTCAGACAGAATGTCTGAGAGAGAAACAGTCTTAAATTATCAGTTGAATGGTCTTTTGCCAAGGTATTGACCGGACAGGTTCATTTCAGCTTTCTCTCCACCAATGCTGTTAGACTGCTTAATATTTCCAGTATTGTCTAATTCCATTTCACCAAAACATCATGGTAACTTTATTGTTTGTGGGAGCTTGTGTGTGTCAATCAGCAACTGCTTCTCAAACATCACAATTGTGGCTACATTTCAAGAAAGAAACTTCATTTGTAATCTGTCATGTGGTTACGAAAGGCACGACATAACTTATGTTTTTAAAGTAATGACTAATGCCAAAGCATGTTGGCACAACAACGAATCAAAATATAGAAGGGAGATAGAAGACTTGGTGACACGGTGCAATAAGAACAACCTCTCTCTCAACGTCAGCAAAACCAAAGAACTAATCATTCACTTCAGAAAGAAAGGAGGAGAACACGCCCCCATCTACATCAATGGAACTAAGGCTGAAAGGATGGAGAGAATTAAGTTCCTTGAAATGACGATAACTTTCAACCTGTCTTGGACTTCCCACGTAGATACAATGGTCAAGAAGGCACAACAATGCCTCTTCTTCCTTAGGCAGCTCAGGAAATTTAGCATGTCCATTGGGACCCTCACAAACTTCTACAGATGCACCATTGAAAGTGTACTGTGCGGGTGCATAGCTGCTTTGTATGGCAACTGCTCGGCCCAGGACTGTAAGAAACTACAGAAGGGAGTATGCACAGCCCAGACCATCACAGAAGCCAACCTTCCATCCATGGACTCCACTTACACAGCTCGTTGCTGCAGAAAGGCTGCCAACATCATCAAAGACCAATCGCACCCTGGTAATGATCTCCTACAATCTCTTCCATCAAGCAAACGATACCGAAGCTTGAAACATACACCAGCAGCTTCAGGAACAGCTTCTTGCCGGCTGTTATTAGACTGACAAATGGACTCTCCAGCCTCAAATAATGCTGATCTTGCTAACGTGGATCTTGCCTAGCGCACGCCCTGTGCAATGTAACCTGTATGCCTCTGTCTAAATTTTTTTTACAACCTTTGATCTGTACATCCATGCTAACTGGGATCTGCATGTTTTGCACATAAACAAAGCTTTTCACTGTACTTCAATACAAGTGACAAGAAATCAAATCAATCAATCAATTAAACCTCAAGTGGTCAATCTATTGGCACAAGCTCGATAATTAGTGTCATGGGACTTGACATGGCTGCCTGTCAAATTTCAGGCAGGCTGTTGGGTTAGGAAGCATTTGTCTGTAATGTGCATCTCTGCAAATAAATGCTAATGAAAGTGTGTAGGGATTGGTCCAGTTCTATGCTTCACCACCTAGCTTTCTAGATTATAACACCATGCACTGAAACAAGAACAGGATTTCAAGACTTTTACAATCTTCTCAATGCTAGTTCCTTATGTCATCCTTCTTTTATCTTCCTCTTCATGGCTGGAAGTAAAGATCACATTAAGCTACTAGTTACTAAGTATCCTTAATCTTTCAAGCTGTACCTTTGCTTGGCATTTTCCCCAGGGTCACCAACTATGATTGGGCATATTCCTGCAAGTCTCAATACATGCCCTGCTGTCTCCCAACTACCTCATCCACTCAAAAAGCCTTTCTTTTCATACCCCTGCCCCCAGCATCAGGAACATGATTGCAGAGAGACCAGGGTGTTCTGTCTATCCATCCTAGAATTTGCTCACAGCAACTTCCAGGATGATAATGTTCAATTCCAGGGCAATCCTGGAGAATTGATGACAAGAGATTGTCCCGAATAATACAGCCAGGAGTTGCTGCATGTGAAGGAGCACATGCATGGAATCACAGAATAGCTTACAACACAGGCATTTGACTCACTGTGTCCATGTCAGCTCATTGCAAAAGCAACTCAGTCCTACTCCCACATCCCTGCAAAATGTATTCTTTTCAGTTTCCTGATTCCCTTTTGAAAGCCTCAATTGAATCTTGCTCTCCCATACTTTCAGATAGTGCATTCCAGATTCCGAACACTCACTGTGTAAACAAATTTGTCTTCATGTCATCATTTCTGCTTCCTTTGCCTGTCACCTTAAATCTGTGTGCCCTCATTCTCAGTCCTTCCACCAATGAGGACAGTTTCTTCCTATTCATTTTGTGCGGTCCCTCATGATAACTGACCAAATCTCCCTCTCAAGCTATCCCTTTACTACAATCAGTCTCAATTCTGTTAATCTTTCCTTGTCACTGGTCACTCATTCCTTGAAACATTCCTGAATTTTGTTTTTGTTTGCAAACTAGTGTTTTACATCTACCATGGGGTCCAATGGTGGCTCAATGGGTAAAAGGCCACCCAATGTAAAATTAAGACTTGCAGTTCAAGAAGCTCTCTATTCATCAGCGATGATGACAGGGCAAGTTGTTTAAGAAAATCAGCTAATTTTGAGTTTGATCACCTGTACATAATGCTGGTGTTTGCATCTAGTGAGGACACCATTTTCTTCTGCCATGATGGTCAAATGGTCTGATTGCATCTGTGACCAATGAGACTGCCTTGCTGAGATGGAAGTAAGAGAAACCGCTTGCATTTAAATAGCACCCTTAGCTTCAACAAAGACCCCAGGAATATTATCAGTCAAAAGGTTGATGCCATGTCTCATCAAGAGATAGGGCTAAAATCAGAGGGTTTTCCCTGTGCCTATTAAACTATAGCCCAAAATCAGCATGACAAAAATGCCATAACCAATTTGGTCTGGATAGGCCGAACAACAGAGTGGTGAGCATGACGCTTCTAGGATCCGGGAAGATCAGCTCCAGAAACTGGACTTTGTGAGTGTCAGTTCATGGATAGAAGCCCACCAGGAACATCAAAAAAACTGCGGGTACAACTCATTGGCTCCCCTACAACGGAGAATTGGTGGCAATTGCTCAATTGTTCCCTGCTTTGGGCCTAGTCAGGGCCTTGGGTTTTATTTAAACAACGGGGGATGTAAACTTCCAGAATGAGGCAATGATTCAACATCAATCGCCAAACTGTGACAACCAAATTTCTTGTAGTGCCAGTGATAATACATGTCTAAGTGCCTCAAGACGTGTTAAACCATGTCTTCCATCTGAGTAAAGTGACTGTTGTTGCGTGGGCAAACATTTATGTCAACTCAAAATCTACCCCCCCCCCACCCCCCACCCCCCCGCTCAAACAGCACTGAAGATGTGGAAAAACTGCCCTTCCGGTCAGCGTAGGATTCAGGGAGACATGTTGACCAGAAGGCTATGGGATCTTGCTCCACACAAAACAGATGCTTGCTCTTCTTTCAATACTGCCAATGGGCCTTTCCCAACATCCTCCCGGATCACAGGAGTAGAAGCTAGTGCCTCAGTCTGAAAAATGAAGGCAATCTCAGCAGGAACTTGGTTGAGACAGTCAAATCCCTTTTAAAAATAGACCCACTCAGATGGGAAGTGATCTCACAATGGACAATGGATTAAACCTCACAGAGGTACAAAGGCAAGAGTGTTAAACCCGGTGCAATATCCAGTGACTCCCTTCTCCACATCAGTGCTTTCCTGGAAACCTTGAGGTCTGTTTGTAATATTGGCAAACAACAAGGTGCAGTTACACTCTGTCTTTAGCATTTCTCAGGGACTGCTGCTGGGCAATATTAGAGTCACATAAGGAAATGATGTGGAGGTGCTGGTGTTGGACTGGGTGAACAAGGTCAGAAATCACACGACACCAGGCTATAGTCCAACAGGTTTACCTGAAAACAGAAGCTTTCGGAGCGTAGCCTGACAAAGGGGCTATGCTCGTAAGTTTGTGCTTTCAAATAAACCTGTTGGACTATAGCCTGGTGTCGTGTGATTTCTAACCTTGTTCACAAACGCACACACCAGGACAGGTAACCAAAAGCTTGATCAGAGATATTCCATTTTAACAAGCATCTTAATGAATGCAAGACTTGCGTTGAAATAGTGCCTTTCACAACATCTGGATACCCCCAAAATATTTCACAGGCAATTCAATATTTTTTCATGTGTTGTGACTGAAGCTTTAGTTAATTAGGAAGCACAGCAACCAACTTGTGCATAGCAAGCTCCCACAAATCGGAAAATAATAACCAGACTATTTCTTTTTCAGTGATTGAGGAATAAATAGTGTACAAGCCAGAGAGGCAGAGAAGGAATTCCAGAGGGTTTTGATAGCTGAAGACACAGACACAAATGAACAATCGGTGCATATGCCAATTCCCTGTCTGCTATTTGAATAGGGCTGATAACACTCTTGTTAAGATAATGAACAGAGGAATGTCATGGGAATGCATCAAGCAAGTATCTCAAATGGTAAACTCCAGCAGTGTCCATTTGTTCAAGAACTGCTAGCATTGGACGGAATCCCTGAAGAAGTGATGAAAGGGGCTTGCAACATAAAGGCACAAGAGAAGTGATTAAGAGTTGCACAGGAGACAGAATTGCCAGAAAACATTTCGAGGAGCCCAATGTTTCATCCCATTGGACAAGAAGAAAACAAGACAAAATGTGAAAAGATGTTATGTCATGAATTTAAACTCACCTGCATCTTTCTGTGATAATGGGAACTGCAGATGCTGGAGATTCCAAGATAATAGATGAAGATGAGGGAACATCACACCTAGGTTCACTGCTTCTGATCATTGTCCAGAAAAGCCCCCCGTCCTCAACAGCCCTCTCTCATCACCACCTGACAGTGGAAGTGGCGAGTGAGCGTCTGAACAGGTTTACTCCACAGCCAAATAGCCTGACCACACATGCACTAGACCTGCACAGCAGTGAAGTAACACGACATCTGAGTTGCAAAGCAAGAATGTGGATGCAATAAACGTACAGGAATATCTTTGCAACTGAGGAAATTGAATGACAAGAATCAGCAAAGAAAGTGATGCTTGATTAGCCTGTCAAAGTCAGGACAAGGTCAGAAATCACACAACACCAGGTTATAGTCCGACATGTTTAATTGAAAACACAAGCTTTCAGAGTGTAGCCCATTCGCCAGGTGATGCTTGAGACGGGCATCACAGTGACACCGTGCCCCAAGACAGCCACTACAGTGACGCTGAACCCTGAGATAGCCATCACAGTGACACAATACCCCAGGTCAGGCAAAGTGACATTGTACCCCGAGGCAGGTAGAGTGATACTGTCTGCTGAGGCAGTCACCACAGTGACACTGTACCCTGAGACAAGCATTGGAGAGATGCTGTACCCTGAGACAGGAATCAGCATGATGCTATACCCTGAGTCAAGAATCACAGTGACAGCCTATCCTGAGATAGCCACCACAGTGACACTGTACACTGAGACAGCTATCACAATGACATTGTAGCCTGAGACAGGCGTCAGAGTGACAATGTACCCTGAGGTAGCCACCACAGTGACACTGTACCCTGATACAGGAATCAGTAATGCTCTTCCCCAAGACAGGCAAAGTGACACAGTACTCTGAGATCGCGACCACAGAGACACTTCACCCAGAGACAGTCACCATAGTCACAATGAATTCTGAGACAGGAAGAGTGACAATGTACCCTCAGTAAGGTATCACAGTGACACTGTACCCTGAGACCACCACCACAGTGACACTGTACCCTGATATATGCAAAGTGATGCTATACCCCTAGTCAGGCAGCACAGTGACACAGCCACCACAATGACATTGTACCGAGACAGCCAGTGACACTGTACCCTGAGACAATCACCACAGTTACGTTTTGCATCTTTCTGTGGTAGCTTCAGAACTGAAACTGGTCTCTGTCATCAAGATGAAGATGAGGGAACATCACACCTAGGTTCACTGCTTCTGATCATTGTCCAGAAAAGCCCCCCGTCCTCAACAGCTCTCTCTCATCACCACCTGACAGTGGAAGTGGCGAGTGAGCGTCTGAACAGGTTTACTCCACAGCCAAATAGCCTGACCACACATGCACTAGACCTGCACAGCAGTGAAGTAACACGACATCTGAGTTGCAAAGCAAGAATGTGGATGCAATAAACGTACAGGAATATCTTTGCAACTGAGGAAATTGAATGACAAGAATCAGCAAAGAAAGTGATGCTTGATTAGCCTGTCAAAGTCAGGACAAGGTCAGAAATCACACAACACCAGGTTATAGTCCGACATGTTTAATTGAAAACACAAGCTTTCAGAGTGTAGCCCATTCGCCAGGTGATGCTTGAGACGGGCATCACAGTGACACCGTGCCCCAAGACAGCCACTACAGTGACGCTGAACCCTGAGATAGCCATCACAGTGACACAATACCCCAGGTCAGGCAAAGTGACATTGTACCCCGAGGCAGGTAGAGTGATACTGTCTGCTGAGGCAGTCACCACAGTGACACTGTACCCTGAGACAAGCATTGGAGAGATGCTGTACCCTGAGACAGGAATCAGCATGATGCTATACCCTGAGTCAAGAATCACAGTGACAGCCTATCCTGAGATAGCCACCACAGTGACACTGTACACTGAGACAGCTATCACAATGACATTGTAGCCTGAGACAGGCGTCAGAGTGACAATGTACCCTGAGGTAGCCACCACAGTGACACTGTACCCTGATACAGGAATCAGTAATGCTCTTCCCCAAGACAGGCAAAGTGACACAGTACTCTGAGATCGCGACCACAGAGACACTTCACCCAGAGACAGTCACCATAGTCACAATGAATTCTGAGACAGGAAGAGTGACAATGTACCCTCAGTAAGGTATCACAGTGACACTGTACCCTGAGACCACCACCACAGTGACACTGTACCCTGATATATGCAAAGTGATGCTATACCCCTAGTCAGGCAGCACAGTGACACAGCCACCACAATGACATTGTACCGAGACAGCCAGTGACACTGTACCCTGAGACAATCACCACAGTTACGTTGTATCCTGAAATAGGCAGAGTGATGTTGTATCCTGAGACAGCCACCACAGTCACACTGTGCCCTGAGACAGTTACCAGAGTGGTGCCATATCGTGAGATAGGCAGTTACACTGTGCCCTGAGACAGTCACCACAGTGAGTGTACCCCGAGACAGTAACCACAGTGACACTGCACCCTGAGACAGCCACCAGAGTGGATTTTAAAACCTTTGTTTCAAATTCCCTAGTGAAGGTTTCAGCAGAATTGCACTCACCACAGGCGTGAGCACCTGGGGGCCTCTGGGTCCCTGGGGGCCTCTGGGTCCCTGGGTCCCTCCCACGTGTTTGTTGTAAGCTTCAGTATGCAACAGGAATACAGTCGCTTCCTGCTGACGTACGGACACACTGGAATGCAGTGTGCCGAAAGGAAGTGAAACTACCATCCTGGCTCAAAAGATAGAAAGTGTTTGGGCATTGGTAGTTTCAGCACTGCACAATGAAGGCTAAAAATAGCAATCACAATGAAGTAGAGGGTAAGGCATCACTGAGGGTGCAGCAACTAAAATATTTAGGTGCGCTGGGTATGTAAACACTGAGTGTGTAGTCATGAAGTGCAGCAGGTTTGTGAAGCAGATAAGGCAAATACCTCCACAGGGCCTGGGGAAGCAGTATACCACACTATTCCACATGACTTCCATAGCTCTGATCCGGTGATTTGTAACCCTACTGTAGCTACACTTAGTACATAACTGCTCCTGTACTGACACAGTACCACATAACCCCGCGGTACTACCTAACTCCCACTGTTCTGATACTGGACCATGTAACCCCACTGTAGCGATGCTGTACCACATAATTCCCTCTATACTAACACAGTACCACGTAACTCCCATTGTACTGACACCATTTTACGTAACTTCCACTGTCCCAAGACTATGTCATCTAACTTGCACTGCAGTGAGCGTGCATCATGCAACTCCTGCTGAATACCATGACATTAATGCTGTGGTGATACCGTACCCTAAATCCCAATGTACTGAAATGGTAGCACATAATTTATACTGTAGCAACTCTGTACCATGTAGGTCCTCCTGTAGTGGCCTAAAAAAAGAACTCCCACTGTAGTGACAGTACGTCAAAAGGCACCTTCTGTCAGGTAAGACATTAAACAATGACCTCACTTACTTCTCAGGTGGATGTGAAACATTTCACAGCTCTATTCCAAAGAGGAACAAGGCAGTTCTCCCGGGTGCAACAGCCAATGTTTATCCCTGAATCAACATTGCAAAAAACAGATGATCCGGTGATTATCGTACTGTAATTTGCAGGAGATTGCTGCGCAAAAACTGGTTGCCACAGTTCCTACATTACATCAGTAGCTGCATTTCACAAGTACTTCAGTGGCTGTGAAGTATTTTGTGCTGCTGTAGGGGGCTACATAAATGCAAGTTCTTTCTTTGTACTCTGCATGCTAGCAACACCATAAGGATAGACAGGTTTCCTGCACTGGATATTGTTACCATGATCAGGAAACTGTTTGAAAAGAACATGTACACAATCTGGTATGAACTAGAAGCAAACCTTTCCTAGATGCCACTGATAATACCCAAATAGCCTGGCAACATCTCCTTCGTCACCATTAGTGCAGTTCTGCGAATGCTCAGCATTGTCCTGCAGATGTGGTCTCAGGAAATTAAAATGTATCAGAGACACTTTTCACCCCCATTTTTGCTTTTGTGGTGAAGTGACTTTGAAAGGTGCACCTTTCACTGAGACATTTGCATAAGCTGAACTGAATCACTTCTGTCCCACAAACAGCTGATTCAGGGACTGCTGTCTGAATGAGAAACATCATTTATCACATTACAAATCACTGAGGAAAACATGTTCAAACACAAATACAGACTGTGTCAGCAAAGAGCTGTCATTAGATATTGTATGTAGCTGAAAATAACATACCATGAACCACATTATATAGTGGCACTGTGTATAAATGTATTATCTGCATTTTACACATCTATTTTTAATAGAAGTGGCTGATTTGTACATTGTCTGCCATTTATGCAACTGCCAGTAAAATATGCAATTATAGTTCATTGAGCACAGTATTCACTAACATTCCTGGTGTTGCTTTCTTTCTAATTGTCTCCCTACCTTCCTCATTGAAGAATGTTGACACTCTCCCTATAAAATTCCCTTTCTACTTTTGTCGATTCTCTCTCTCTGCAGTTTTTGTTATTTTTTTCAATGTAATATGAGCCAGCATTCACTGTCCATGCTTGTTTAGCCATTTCAGAATGCAGTGGAGAGTCAGCCACGTTGCCGTGGGTCTGTTGTCACATGCAGATCAGACCAGGTAAGGATGGTAGATTTCCTTCCTTAAAAGGACATTAGTGAACCAGATGGGTTTTTAACAACAATGATAGTTGTCACAGTCACCATTACTTTTATATTCCAGATTTATGAATTGAATTTAAATTCTACCACCTGCCATGATGAGATGTGAACCTAGACCCTGACCGGGGCCTCCAGGTTTCTCATCCAATGAATTGACCATGACACCATCATCTTCCCCCATACTGATAAATTCTTGTTTCTCCATGTACATCTCCTTGCTTTTTCTCAAAACTCAGATGGTGATTGTTCACAGTTGTTGTGGTTAATTAAACTAGATTAATTTTAAAAGAAAGTTAATATGTAGGTACAGCATGCAATAAGGAGGGCAAATGGAATCTGGGCATTGATTGCACATTCTTCCAGTGTCTGCGTGGATTTCCTCTGGGAACTCCAGTTTCCTCGCACAGTGCAAATATGTGCAGGTTAGGTGGATTGGCCATGATAAATTGCCCCGTAGCGTTCATGGATGTGTAGCTTAGGTGGGTTATGGAGGATGGGCCTGGATGGGGTTCTCCAAGGGTCGGTGTGGACTTGCTGGGCCGAAGGGCCTGTTTCCACAATGTAGGGATTCTAAAACTGCAACTGCAACTTATTAGTGACACCATATCTGAGGTACTGGGTTGTAAATTTGCAGACGACACTAAGGTCGGTGGAGTTGTGGATAGTGACGAAAGATGCTGTAGGTTGCAGAGAGACATAGATAAGCTGCAGAGCTGGGCTGAGAGGTGGCAAATGGAGTTTAATGCAGATAAGTGAGAGGTGATGCACTTTGGTAGGAGTAACCAGAAGGCAAAGTACAGGGCTAATGGTAAGATACTTGGTAATGTAGATGAGCAGAGAGATCTCGGTGTCCATGTACACAGATCCTTGAAAGTTGCCACCCAGGTTGACAGGGCTGTTAAGAAGGCATACAGTGTTTTAGCTTTCATTAATAGAGGGATCGAGTTCCGGAACCAAGAGGTTATGCTGCAGCTATACAAAACTCTGGTGCGGCCGCACTTGGAGTATTGTGTACAGTTCTGATCACCGCATTATAAGAAGGATGTGGAAACTCTGGAAAGGGTGCAGAGGAGATTTACTAGGATGTTGCCTGGTATGGAGGGAAGGTCTTACGAGGCAAGGCTGAGGGACTTGAGGCTGTTTTCATTAGAGAGAAGAAGGTTGAGAGGTGACTTAATTGAAACATATAAAATAATCAGAGGGTTAGATAGGGTGGATAGGGAGAGCCTTTTTCCTAGGATGGTGACGGCAACTACAGGGGGGGCATAGCTTTAAATTGAGGGGTGAAAGATATAGGACAGATGTCAGAGGTAGTTTCTTTACTCAGAGAGTAGTAAGGGAACGGAATGCTTTGCTTGGAACGGTAGTAGATTCGCCAACTTTAGGTACATTTGAGTCGTCATTGGATAAGCATATGGACGTACATGGAATAGTGTAGGTTCGATGGGCTTCAGATCAGTATGACAGGTCGGCACAACATAGAGGGCCGAAGGGCCTGTACTGTGCTGTTATGTTCTATGTACTGCATAAAGTTTTGGTGCCCTTATTTGAGGAATGATGTAATAGTATTGGAGGCAGATCGGCAAAGGTTCACCAGATTAATTCCAGAGTTGAAAGTCTTGTCCCATGGGGAGAGATTGAGCATTTCAGGCCCTACGCACGAGAGTTTAGAAGAATGAGATCTAATTGAGGTAGATAAAATGCGAAAGCGGGTTGACAACAAAGAGAGGATGTTCCCTCATGTGGGATGATCTAGAATAAGAGGTCATAGCTTTAGGATAAGGGATAGCAGATTCAAAACAGAGATGAGGAGAAATTACTTCTTTCAAAGGATTGTGCTCCTGTCATGAAGCATCCTGATGTCTCTTAGTGTCGGACACAGGGGAAGCGATGGCCCAGTGGTATTATCGCTGGACTGTTAATTCGGTGACCCAGATAATGTTTTGCGGATCGAGGTTTGAATCTTGCCACAGCAGATGGTGGAAACTGAATTCAATAAAAATATGGAATAAGAGTCTCATAATGTCCGTAGAAGCATTGTTGATTGTTGGAAAAATCGATCTGGTTCACGCATGCCCTTTAGGGAAGGAAACTACTATCTTTACCAGGACTGATCTACATGTGACCCCAGATCCACAGCAATGTGTGGTTAACTCTCAACTGCTCTATGAGCAATTAGGGATGGACAATAAATGCTGACCGCTAGTCAATGATGCCCACATCTCCCACGTGATGTTTTTTTAAAAAACTCTGCAGGAGGAGGGGAGTTCAAACAGCCAATGATCATGGCCCCAGCCTTGCAACCTTTTCCTCTAATATAGTTGAGGCAGAGTAAACTTTTGTTCTGTAGAGGGCTAATTTACAAGCACAGGTTAGATACTGCCAGACCTGCTGAACTTCTATTTTTCTTTTAGATAATTTTGCACTGAGTTTCAGTGAGTGAGGGTTGATCTCATTCACAATTTGTAAAGGGTATTGATACAGAGTTATTAACACTCTTTACACCAAAGTGGGAACTTGGAAATGTCTGTCCCTCAAAAAGCTGAGGGCACTTAGGAATCAATTGCAGCACTCAAGACCAAGGTTGGCAGTCTGTTGGTAAAGGAGGACGTGAACTGAAACCGAGTCCAGTTTAGATAGAGAGACAGTAGGAACTGCAGATGCTGGAGAATCTGAGATAACAAGGTGTCCAGCTGGATGAACACAGCGGGCCAAGCAGCATCTGATGCTGCTTGGCCTGCTGTGTTCATCCAGCTCTACACCTTGTTATCCCAGTTTAGATACATACAGAGCGACCGCGATTCGGTTGAATGAGAGGAAAGGCTCGAGGGGGGCCTGAATGGCCTGCTCTCTAAACCTGTACCATCAGCGTTTGCTCCTTACTTTTGCTGCTTGCCATCGTCTTCAGGGTAACATCGTCACAAACGTTGGGGCATCGGACTCCAGTTATCAATGCCACCGGTCATATTGGTCCCGAACACGGCTTCCTCCCGGGTACTGGAAGGGACTCGTTTGGGTTCGAAGCGCGCGCAGTGGCTGCTGTCCCCGAGCGCGTGGGCTCAGCTCGAGCAGAAGCAGCTGGTTTCTTCAGCTTCATTCTCACATGAAACACCACCTGGATTCCCCCGCCCCACGGAGAGCTGCTCGCAACGAGCTCCTCAATCAAAGTGACAGCATCCTTTTGTTCTTGGGCCTAGCAGTACATCAATCGTTACAACATCCACCTTTTTCGAGGCGGCCGACCGGATGGAGCTTCTCCAGAGAGGACCCCCACCTCGCCCCAGTCACGATTGTGAATTGAAACCACTTTAAAAAATCCTTCACGCCCACTCGAATCCCACAGAAAGTCATCAACTCGCTCAGCTCGGCTGATCTGACGGGTTAAAATCCAGACTAACAGGATTGCGCCAGGCAACCAAACCAAAAATTAATCTACGGCAAAGAAGTTATTATTAAACCTGCATGAGGCACTGGTTTGACCTCAAGTGGAGTATTGTGTCCAATTCAGGGCATCTCACCCTAGGGAAGATGTGAAAGGTCACTAAATGCCCCTTTAGAAAAGGAAGCTATCATCCTTACCTGGTCTAGGTGACTTCAGATCCACAGCAATGTGGGTGACTCCTAACTGCCCTCTCAGCAGTTACAGATGGACAATAAAACGCCAATCCAACCAGTGATACCCACATTCTCGTGAATGACATTTTTAAACAAAAAAGTATCGGAAAAGTATGCAGAAAAGATTCACAACGATGGGCCCAGGGTGAGGAACTTCAGTGACATGGATAGATTGGAGAAATTGGGACTGTTCATCCTGGAGAAGCGAAAGCCTGAAAAGGAGATTTGATCAAGGTGTTCAAAATCATGAGGGATCTGGACAGAGAGAAACTGTTCCCCTTGATAGGAGGATTGAGAGCCAGCAGAATACCAATTTAAAGTGATTGGCAAAAGAAGCAACACATTTACACGGCGAGTGACTTCCTTCTTCAGATAAGGATATCAAAACTGCTCACGCTACTCTCGGTGTGATCTCACTAAGATCCTGCACAATTCCAGCAAGGCATTCCTCTCCTGTACTTGAATCCTCTCATTATGAAAGCCAACGTACCATTTAGCATCTTCACCACCTGCTGCATCTGTATGCTTACTTTCTGCAATTGGAGTGCAAGGGCACCCAGGTCTCAACGCACCTACCTCTTTCCTAGACTATCACCATTCAGGTAATAATCTACCACCTCGTTTTAGCTACCAAAGAGGATAACTTCACATTTATTTACATTATACTTCATCTGAGAAGACAGAGACAGTTCTTGTCCACTCAGGGGATTGGGTGATATGGGGATAGGGCAGGAAAGTGGAGTTGAAGTTGAAGGTCAACCATGATCATATTAGATGGCTGGGTTTATGGGGCTGAATAGCATCTTCCTGCCTCTAGTTATTATCCTCTAGCTGGGTAAACAGTAACTCTAGTCCACTCAGTCATTTGGTTTAGAAACTCTTTCACCTGCTTTGCATGTACCACATAGCCAGCTGACCTGTCCTTTCCTCCCCGACCTCACTCTACCTAGTCTTGAATGAATTGCCCACTTGTTCTCCCAAGTCTGTCCCTCTCCCAATGTTGCATATTCCTTCATTGCAACTGCATCAACAATGCAAATGTGAGACACTGGCAGGTGTGCAAAACCCAAGCACAAAATGGCCTGTTGAGGGTGTCAACCCTGGAGGACTGCTCAAGAATTAAAAACCTAATAGCTAGGAACAGGAGTAGGCCACTCAGCCCCTTAAGCCTGCAGTGCCATTTAATATGATCATGACTGATCTCATCTCAGCCTCAACTCCACTTTCCTGCCCACTCTCCATAAAACTTTAATCCATTATTAATTAAAAATCTACCTAGCTCCCTAAATTTACTCAAATTTCCTGGTATCCACTGCACTCTAGGGTAGTGAATTCCACAGATTCATGACCCTTTGAGAGAAGTAATTCGTTCTCCTCTCTGTTTTAAATCTGTTACCCTTAACCTAACACAATGACCTCTTGTTCTAGATTGCTCCACTTGAAGAAACATCCTCTCTCTACATCTGCTTTGCCAATCTCGTTTTGCATCTTATATAGCTCAATCAGATTTCTCATCTTTCAAATCGCTAATGAGTAGAAGCCTAAACTGTTCAGTCTCTCCTCATGAGACAAGCCTTTCATTTCTGGAATTAATCAAGCGAACCTTCTCTGAGTTGCCTCCAGTGCAGTTATGGAGGCAGAGGAGTGATCTGGAGGTTTCCTCTTGTTTTGGCTGTTTCTTTTATTTCTGCTTCTGTTTTTAATCCTGTCTTTTGTCCGCTCAGATGGCACCGGAGAATGGCAATGTCCAATTTTCACTGCACTCAGTACACGTGACCAAAAAAAAACCTTTTGAAAATGAATCATCGTCAGGACTCTGCAACCAGTAAACTCAGGAGAAAGATCGTTGTTGGGGGGTGGGGGGTGAAAGAGGTGGCATTAAATAAAAGGGGTGCCCAACCTCTAGGTTGGGTTTATTAGTTGCAAAACTATTTAGAGTTGGCAGTGTGAGATGGGAGCTCAATCCTCTGGGAACACACCCACTTCCAGAGTTGGCATCTCCAAGGTCTGTTCAGGAAAAAACTTAAAAGGAGCTCTGAGACTCGTATTCATGTATTGGATCAGCACCTAGGAAGTGCAGATAGGGGGACAGAAAGTCTGCACTGGGGTGAAGATTGGCTTTCAAAACTCAAACATAATGATTTGAGTGTCTGGGAGCCCATCTGTGAAGGAATTCTGTTTGAACTGAAGAACTGCTAAGTGACTTGGAGTAAGGAACAGTTTGCCCATTGATTCATGATGCATGTAAAGTTTTGGCCTGCTGAGAAGTTATACACTCACACACATGCATGAGTGCATGTTTGCAAAGCCACCATTTTCCCCAGATCATTGTCGGAAACTCCCCATGGAGAACAGTGCAAGTCAACATTTTCTCTCCAGCAGACGCACACAGAGAAATTGAGAACCCTTAACAAGAAGCTGGGAAAAGATTAAATTCTTTACATTTTGTTTCAAGATGCGCTTATATCAGATTTTCCCATGCACTGCCCACAAGTTGACTTTTTTATAATATTCATTCCTTGGGCACAGGTGCATTTAGTCACTAGCTAAGCTAGGCTCATCCCTAATTGCCCAGAGGGCAGTTAAGAGTAATACACATTAACTGTAGATCTGGAGTCACACATAGGTCAGGACAATAATTTCCTTCTCTAAAAGGATACTCATTTACTAGATGAGTTTCATTAGACTGTTAATTCCAGATTTTTATTGCATTCTGCCATGGCAGGATTTGAACCTGTGTTCTCAAACTAATCCCTGAGTCCCTGCGGCTCAGTGGTTAGCACTGCTACCTCACAGTGCCAGGGACCTGGGTTTGACTCCAGCCTCAGGTGGCCATCTGTGTGGAGTTTGCACATTCTCTTTGTGTCTGCGTGGTTTCCTCCTACAGTCCAAAGATGTACAGGGTAGGTGGGTTGGCCTTGCTAAATTGTCCCACAGTGGCCAGGGATGTGTGGGTTAGACAAGGGAAATGCAGGGGTAGGGGAATGGGTCTGGGTGAGATGCTCTTCAGAGGGGCAGCGGGGACTTGTTGGGCTGAATGGCCCGTTTCCACACTGTAGGGATTCTATATCAGGAGTCTAGTGACAATACCAGTACACCATCACCTCCCCACTGAAGCAACACTGTCCATGCTTGCTGACCTACATTTGCTTCTGTTTATTGATACTTCCATTATTAAATTTTTATCCTGGTTTTCAAATCTTTCCACAGCCTTGCCCTTCCCTAACCTCTATAATCTCCTCAAACCCCACTGCACTCCAACATATCTGCAATCCTTTACTTCTGGCCTCTTCGGCATCCCCAGTTTTGGTAGGATTTTAATTATCATGGACAGGCTACAAACATTAGCCCAGCCACCAATCCCCACATCCCATGAGTGGCCGTGCCTCAGCCTCAAGCTCTTGGATCCCCTCGCCAATCCTTTCCACCTCCCTATCTCATTTTCTTTGTTTAAGACACTTCCTAGAACCAACTTCCTTGGCAGGGCTTTTGGTCATCTGACATCTCCTTATGTAGCACAGTGTCAGACTTTGGTCAGCGATTATCAGGATGTCATCCCATGAAAGAGGTTTGATAACACTAAGGACTTTATATAACCATGTTGTTTTGTTATTGAGGCCCCCAGAGAACAGATGAACGGAGAAAGGTTAAAGGCCAACTCCAGTAACTACGATATTATCAATTTTTGGCTGATAGCCCTTTAAGAACGCAAGATGAAAATGAGTCAAGAACTTGCGTGTTGTCATATGACCATAGGCTCTCTGTATGGTTGCATTCTGGGCCTAGGCTGTATCTGGAGATTACTCAACTGTCTGTATAGCAAACTGCACGAGACAGATACAGACTTCACACATGTAATCCTTCCCTCTGCGAGGATTGGAAGATGAAACACTGCACTTTGCCAGCCAAATGATTTTGCACTCAGGTCTTGCGTGTGACTCAAACTCAAACTTAAGATACAGTGAGAGGGCCTACTGACCATGCTCAAAACCCACTTTACCCCTTTCTATAACGCCACACCTCCCTAAAAAATATCTGGTTATCAACATCAGCCAAAATGCCCCCAAGCCATTATTGGGTGGCTCCTGCTTAGAAGGGTACAGTCAGGCAGTTAGGCTGAGTCAGATAAGCAGGGGTGGGACAGGTCACTTGGGACTGAGGAGACATACCCCAACCTTCAGGAGGAGAGAGGGCTGGTAAGAAATAAACGCTGACCATCAGACTGTTCAGCAAAATGACCTCCCTGATATGTTTGCTGTAAACATTTAGGAATCATCATTTGCCTATGTGTAGCAGTACACAGGTGTGAATGGAGTTAAAACAGCAGAATCACAAGCAGTGTCTTTGCGAAGGGCAAAATGTCACAGGAAAATTTAATGAGTGTTCACATTGCTTGTTCTTTGTTCATTGCATTCAATCTGCCACACAAGGCAGAACAGCCCATTTGCGCTCAATACAAAGAGGGTATACATCAGTACTCCTGAGAAAAGGCCTTTAAAGACCCAGCAGCTCACACACCAGGGATTCATATCCTAAAATGAGCTGCCTGCAATCTTTCCAAGCTCAGAAGGCTGCAGTTCAACTCAAGTGACAATAGTGCTAGCATTTGGCACAGAGGCACCAGAACACTGACAGTAGCCCTGACTGGTCGAGTGAAGGGAAAGTCCCGTTCCCTGTATCTTTTCAAATGCACACCTTCAGGAATGCAGGAAATAGGAGACAATAAGGACTGCAGATGCTGGAAGCCAGAATCAATATATGTGGAGCTGGAAAAGCAAAGCAGATCAGACAGCATCTGAGGAGCAAGGAAGTCAAAATTTTGGGCTGAAAAATAGGAGCAGGAATAGGCTATTTGGCCCATCTAGTCTGCTCTGTCATTCAACATCATCATGGCCAATCTTCTCCCCCAACACCATTTCCCTGAACTATTTCTTGATAACTTTCATATCTAGAATTTTACCAACCTCCATCTTGAATGTACTCAATGATTGAATACCCACAGCCTTCTGGGTAAAGTATTTTGAAGGTCGTTCCCATATCCACTCGCACCCCCCCTCCCCTCGGCCAACTGAGTGAAGAAAACTCTTCTCATCTTAGTCCAAAATGGTCAACCCTAATTCTTTGGCTTTGTGTGCCACTGATGCATGATGGGGCCCAAAGTTCAGGGAGGTTTGAATTGGCCAAAGGAACATGTCACATTTTCCCCAAGTGACATGGTTCCAGCATGGGAAGAGATCAGCTTTTCCCTCTGTTAGCAATCTGCATGCACGAATTTGCTAGTCCCAGTCCCCACTTGCCACATTAGTCACCTATCAAATCATCCTAATAATGGCTACTGCTCTCTTTATTCTGTTCCTGCTCTCCAAACCACTCTCCCAGTGCAAATTAACCTTACTATCTTGTTTCCTCTTCTTTTGCAGCCTCTTCCTGACTCATCATGAGGCCTCATCATGACTCACAAAAAGCCAGTATCCAAGTTCTACAGGTAATAGGGAAGGCAAATAGAATGTTGGCCTTTATTTCAAAGGGAATGGAATGTAAAAGTAGGGAGATTTTGCTAAAACTACAAACCATTAGTCAGACCACAGCTGAAATACTGCAAACAGTTTTGGGCTCCTTACCTGAGCAAAGATATACTGACACTGGAGACAGTCTGGAGAATTTCATAAAATGGCCTACTTCTGCTCCTACATCTTAGCGTCTTATGGTTAGCGTAGGTGTGTGTACATGTGTAAATGTATGAGTCTGGGTATTGGTGTATCTGCATATCTGTATATAAAGGTAAGGTAATGGCACAGTGGCTCAGTGGTTAGCACTGCTATCTCACAGCTTCAGGGACTGGGGTCAATTCCACCCTTGGGTGACTGTGGAGTTTAAACATTGTCCCCCGTATCTGCATGAGTTTCCTCCCACAGTTCAAAGATGCGCAGGTTAGGTGGCTTAGCCATGGGAAATGCTGGGTCCAGGAATGGGGTAGGTCTGGGTGGGATGCTGTTTGGAGGGTTGGTGTGAACTTGATGGGCTGAATGGCCTGCTTCCATACTGTAGGGATTCTATGAAAATCACCATAGGACAATAGAGCTGCTCTCTTACTAGACAGAGAGAGAGATAATTTGTGATGGTTTAATGTGAGGATCACCATGCCTCAGTCAAGGGGAGATATTGAGAAGGAAAGTCCTTCATGGTAACCTCAGCCAGGGTGGGAATTGAATGCACACTGTTGTACCACCCTGCATTGCAAACCAGCCATCTAGCTAAGATAACAAAGTGTGGAGCTGGATGAACACAGCAGGCCAAGCCGCATCTTAGGAGCACAAAAGCTGACGTTTCGGGCCTAGACCCTTCATCAGAAAAGGGGGATGGGGAGACAGGGGGAGGCGGATCGCAGGTGGATCGAGGAGAAGATAGGTGCAGAAGAGACAGACAAATTAAAGGGGTGGGATGGAGCCTGTAGAGGTGAGTATAGGTGGGGAGGTAGGGAAGGGATAGGTCTAGCTAACTGATTGTGTATCTATGTACGTGTTGGTGAGGACTGAAGTTGTCTGCATACTAAAGCCTCTCCTCTCCACGGTCAAATCAATGCTGATTCTTCCACATAACAAATGGGCACTTTTAAAATATACAAGATGACAGTTAGCATCAAAAAAGGAGAGAAAAATTAATATGCTGAGCAAACCTTTACTGAAAACCAGAACCTAATTCGCAAGTCATGTTGAAGCCAATTAGGAGTCAAGTGGCCTGAGCGCTAAGATAGCGCTGGTGTCATCCAGTCCCATGCAACAAAAAGCTGGTGAGTTTAAGTTGCATATACACACCATATACGTGTTCTAACATATTTTCATACTGTTGTAATGTAGTCTAGTTAGTCTAGCAGTTGGAGCATTCAATTCGCTTTCCAGTCTGCCAAGTTTGGCTCCTGACATTCAAATGTGCCAAGTGTAGTTGCAATGGATTCTGTCAGAAGACTTGCCAACTCTCATTTACTTTAAGGAACAACCATTCAAACTGGCTTCAGTTAATCACACAGGCATTCCTCAACCTTGAACAGGCCTTGTCTAGAGGTCTGAACTGAGAGGTACAGAGAATCTTGCAGCCCATCATGCTGCATCTAATTAGTTTCCCTTCCCCTGCCCTTTTCCCCATAGGTCCACAGTTATTCCTCTTTTCAGGGAGAAATCTATTAGATGAAGGATTGTAAGTCTATGAATAGGCTTTATGTTGCCAAAGAAAATGGTCTGTACCATCTCCCCGGTCATCTGACAAGTAATGATCAACAAGAGTCCAGCTTTTTATTCAGTCTCACACATTCCTTTTTAAAACAGAGGGTGGCCATTCATACGAACTAGGAACAGGAGTAGGGAAAGGAAATTTGCCATCCTTACCTGGTCTAGCCTACATGCGACTCCAGACCCATAGCAATGTGCCTTGACTCTTGAATGGTCTGGCAATTAGGGATGGACACTAAATGCTGGCTTCGCCATTGACACTCACATCCCATGCAATGATTTAAATAATTATCTGATTCTTTTCGCCCTCATGTACTTATTTGGTTTCTACTCAAATGGTGTCTCCTTTCCTCACATCGACTATTCCTGGTGGGGAGTTCCACATTCTCCAACTTTCTGCGCGAGGACATTTCTCCTGAATGCAAAAGCAGGCAAGTGGAGTTGAGGATGATCAGATCAGCCATCATCTCAAATGAATGGCACAGCAGACTGGATGGGCTGAATGGCCTACTTCCGCTTCTAAGTCTTATGGTCTTACACATTAATTAGTGACCATCTTCAAACACCCAGTTTTAGACTGTCCCACAGGTGTAAACGTCTTCTCAGTTTACCCTCTCAAACTATTTGAAAGCTATCACACCAATTGGCAAAACTCTAGGAATGCCAGGGCACAGGTTCCACTGTCTCACTGAACTGGGTGTACATGGTGTGGACAATGCATACTAGCAGACTAAAACAAGTTGGGGATACAGGACTGGGCAGTCCTAAACAGGCCAGAGACAAACACGAGCAAAAATCAGAAGTGAATCTGTTACTCTGCAACTTAATAAACCTTCAAAGGTGTCCAGAGGTGCCTGGCAAAGCACCATGAGCAAAAGGAAATTCCCCCAAAGCTGGGACAAAGAATGTGTTGTGTGTTGAAATGCTAGCCACCGAAGATTGGTTTGTTATCTTTTTTATTCATTCATGGGATGTCGGCATTGCTGGCTGGGTCAGTATTTATTCCCCATCCCTAATTTTCCTGACAATGTGGTGATGAGCTGACTTCTAGAACCACTGCAGTCCATGTGTAGGCTGATCCATAATGCCATTAGGGAGGGAGTTCAAGGATTTTGACCCAGCAACAGTGAAGGAATGGCAATATATTTTCAGGATGACGTGTGGCTTGGAGGGGAGGTTGCAAGAGGGTGTTCCCATGTATCTACTGCTCTTGTCCTTCCAGAAGATAATGGTTATGGGTTTGGAAAGTGCTGCCTGAGGAGCCTTGGTGATTTTCTGCAGTGCATCTTGTAAAGGGTACACACTGCTGCAACAGAGTGTCGGTGGTGGAGGGAGTGGATGTTGTGGATGTAGTGTCAATCAAGGGCACTACTTTGTCCTGGAGAGTTGTGAACTTCTTGAGTGTTGTTGGATCTGCACCCATCCAGGCAAGTGGGGAGTATCCCATCATATTCCTGACTTGTGCCTTGTAGATGGTGGTCAGGCTTTGGAGAGTAAGGAGGTGAGTTATTCACTGCACTATACCTAGCTTCTGACCACCTCTTGCAGCCACAGTATTTATATAGTTAATCCAGTTCAATTTCTAGTCAGTGGTAACCCTTAGGATTTTGGTGAAATTCCCATGGATTGGGATTGAGTGTACAGCTGCTGTACCAAATACAGGAAATGAGGGCAAGTCAGCACACACAGTAAGGCTTAGGCACGGTACTGAACTCCTCAAGACAGAGAAAGTCAGCAAGGATTCACATCCCAGAGGCAGGCCTAGACAGTAAAGAGACTGCACAACAGGAATAGGAGCTGACAAAACCATCACTTCATGAGGACATTAATACCAGGCTGCACATGTGCACAGTGCGCAATTAGGAAACTGGACCGAGAGATGGTTGAAGCATGAACCATGGCTATGTTCTTTAATTAGCTCAAGGTCCTTGTAGTTTCAGAATAGATTCTGCTGGAGACTGCACTTGGTCTATTCACAGACTGAATATTTGCCAGTGTACCATTAGGTTCAAACGACAGCAAAATAATTGTTTTTAAATATATTACCCAAGTAAATGTGTAGTCAGGCATTTAAAATAGCTTGCCTGCACATTAATTGTAATACTGCATATAACAGATAATGCACAGTGAATTATAAAGAGTTAAGACAGAACCAAAGTACGCAAAAATGACTGACCACTTTCATACACAGATGGATGATAATTAGGTTACTGATTGTTAAGAACGTGCTTTGCTGGGCCATGACAACTGTTCCTCTAATTCTGACATTTTCTCAATCCTGTTCGTGCAGAGATCAGTGAAGTCAATGCAGATGTTTCTGGATCAAATATTTTATGCTTTTGGGATGTTCCTTGTTTGAAGTGTGATTTGGAAATCTGACTGGCAATGTGCTGTGAATGGACTCACTATGGAGCATTCATAAGGCTGAGAATGTTGTGGATAGCACATTTAGTAAGCTACTCACACCACCAGTAAGGGCTACACAAACAGTCAGGGATGACCAGAAAGACAAGTAAGTGTGGACAGGCAGTGCAGGAGTCCCCTGTGGCCATTACCCTCCTTAAAAGCCAACCCTCTCAAGCCTGGAATCAACCCAGTAAAGCTGCTCTGCAACCTCTCCACTGCCAGTACATCCTTTCTCAAGTAACGAGGCCAAAACTATACACAGTATTCTAGGTGAGGCCTCATCAGCACCCCATACAGCTGCAGCGTAACTTCCCTATTTTTAAACTCCATCCGTCTAGCAATAAAGGACAATATTCCATTTGCCTTCTTAATCCCTTTTGCACCTGCAAACCAACTTTTTGTGATTCATGCACAAGGACACCTACGTCCCTCTACAGAGCAGCATGCTGCAATTTTTCACCATTTAAATACTAGCCCATTTTGCTGTTATTCCGACCAGGTGGGTGAGGAGTCATGATAGGGGACTCTATAGTCAGGGGCACAGATAGGTGTTTCTGTGGCTGCGAGACTCTAGGATGTGTGTTCCCTCCCTGGTTCCAGGGTCAAGATGTCTCTGAGTGAACACTGGATATTTTGAAGTGAACAGCCATTGGTTGTGGTCCATTTTAGTACCAATACATAGGGAGAAAGACAGATAAGGTCCTGCAGAGGGATTTCAGGGTCAATACAGTGTGGAGCTACAGGAACGCAGCAAGTCAGGCAGCATCAGAGGAGCAGGAATGTCGACACTTCAGGTTTACACCCATCATCAGGACTGGTGATGGGTGTAAACCCGAAATGTTGATTTCCTGCTCCTCTGATGCTGTCTGACCTGCTGAGTTCCTCGAGTTT
Source organism: Stegostoma tigrinum (assembly GCF_030684315.1). Lineage (NCBI taxonomy): Eukaryota > Metazoa > Chordata > Chondrichthyes > Orectolobiformes > Stegostomatidae > Stegostoma > Stegostoma tigrinum. The sequence goes on from NC_081404.1 coordinate 15,408,909, forward strand.
TACACTGTATTGACTCTGACTCCAGCATGTGCAGTTCTTGCTATCTTGGAGGAAGTTCAGGGAGTTAGGTAGGAAGTTGAAAAGCGGGACTCTAGGGTTGCAATCTCAGGATTACTTGCTGTGCCACATGTCAGTGAAGCTAGGAATAGGAAGGTCTCAAAAGAAATTGAAAGCTTAGGCAAAAATAAAAAGGAAACATATGTAAGGTTTAGGGAGCTGAAGACAGGCAGATCCCTTGAGGAATACAAAGATAGCAGGAAAGAACTCAAACAAGGAATTAGAAGGGCTGAACGGGCCATGAAAATGTCTTCAGCAAACAGCATTAAAAAAAATCCTAACGCCATTTTATCCATACGTAAGGAGCAAGTGGTAACCACCCAAGGATAAAGGGCAGAATTTAGGCATGGAGCCACAGGAAGTGGATGAGGACCTTAATGAATACTTTGCATCAGTATTCACAAAGGAGAAGAACATGGTGGATGAGGAGTCTTGGGAGGGGTATGTTGATTTCTGGGGCATGTCAAGATTAAAAAAAAAGTGTTGGGTGTTTTAAAAAGCATTAAGCTAGACAAATCCCCAGGACCTGATGGAATCTATCCTAGAATGCTGAGGAAGGCAGGTGAGGAAATTTTTGGGGCCTTGTATGAAATATTTGTGTCCTCTTTAGTCACAAGAAATGTCCAAGAGGAATGGAAAATAGTCAGTTTTGTTCCTTTGTTTAAGAAGCACAACAGGGACAATCCAAGAAGTTATAGACCAGTGAACTTTACATCAGTGGTAGGGAAATTGTTGGAGAAGATTCTTAGGTGATGAGATTTACTCACATCTGGAAAAATATGGACTTATTAGCAATAGGCAGCATGGCTTTGTGAAGGGAAGGTCGTGACTCACAAATTTGATTGAGGTTTTTGAGGAAGTGACAAAGATGATTGATGAGGGCAGGGCAGTTGATGTTTCCTAAATAGACTTTAGCAAGGCCTTTGACAAGGATCTCATGGCAGGCTGACACAAAAAGGTGAAGTCACATGGGATCCGGGGTGAGCTGGTGAGATGAATACAGAGCTGCTTATCCATAGAAGACAGGGAGTGCTGGTAGAAGGTTGTTTTTCTGATTGGGGATCTGTGACCAGTAGTGTTCTGCAGGGATCAATGCTGGGATTCCTGGTGTTTATAAAATGTATAAATGATTTGGTAGAGAACGTAGACGGGCTGATTAGTAAGTTTTCAGATGATACAAAGACTGGGCGGAGCTACAGATAGTGAGGAGGATTGAGACTTGGGCAGAGAAAATGGCAGATAGAGTTTAATCCAGACAACTGCAAGGTAGTACATTTTGGGAGATCTAACATAGGAGAGAAGTATACCGTAAATGGCAGAACCCTTTGTAGCATCCCTCTTCAGAGGGATCCAGGCATACAGGCCCACATTTGCCTGAAAGTGGCAATACAAGTGGATAAGGAGGTCAAGAAGGCATATAACAAGGGTGCCTTCATCATTTGAGGCATGGAGTATAAAAATTAGTAAGTCATATTGCAGCTGTACAGAATTTTAGTTAGGCCACATTTAGAAAATTATGTACAGTTCTGGTCATCACAGTACAAGAAGGATTTGGGGCTTTGGAGAGGGAGCAGAAAAGGCTTACTAGGATGTTGCCTGGTTTGGAGGGTATTAGCTGTGAGGGAAGATTAGGCAAACTTAGTTTGTTTTTCACTTGAACGTCAAAGGATGAGATGCAACCAGATACAAATTTACAAAATTATGAGAGTCATGGATAAAATGGATAGTCATAGTCTTTCTCCCAGGGTAGAAATGTCAATTACTAGGGGACATAGGTTCAAGGTGAAAGGGGGCAAGTTTAAAGGATATGTTAGAGGCGAGTGTTTTCTTTTTACACAGAGGGTGGAAAGTGCCCGGAATGTGATGCCAAATGAGGTGGTGGAGGTGGATACAACAGCAATGTTTAGGAGACATTTTGACAGATATATGAATAGGCAGGGATTATATGGATACAGACCACATAGAAGCAAAAGTTTTTTTTGTTTAGAAAGGCATCAAGTGTTGGCACAGCAGTCTTGGTGGGCCAAAAGGCCTGTTCCTGTGCTGTACTGTTCTTTGTTCTAATATTACAGCTAGTGCTGTCTGTAGATAGATAGAAAGCAGATTAAATGTGAGCTCTGGCAGCAACTACCCGGTTGGGTATCTAAAGTGCAACAATCAACACTTTTCCCCTTACTGTGCAGCAATTAAACACTTATTAGCCTTAGAGCCTCTTAGTGACTTTCTACAGAACAAGTGCCCCTATGTGGCTGGGAAGAGACAAGTTTGGCAGCTAAACACCAACATTTGCTGGTATTTGGCCAGTCACCCTTTCTCCAGTAAACCTCTCCTGATTTCTTCTCTACTGAAGGGCCCTGGGCAAAAACTAGCTCAGAGGGAGTGTGGATAAAGACGTTTGATATAATGGCAAAGCTGGCAAAAGGCCCATTTTCTGATGAAGGGTCTAGGCCCGAAACATCAGCTTTTGTGCTCCTAAGATGCTGCTTGGCCTGCTGTGTTCGTCCAGCTCTACACTTCGTTATCTCTAAAAGGCGCATGGTGATCTGCGTAGCTCAGCAAGACAAAGACACATCAGTGCCTTGTCTATAAAAGAACAGATTTGTGTAATGCCTTTCATGACCTCTGGACATCTGAAAGCAATTTACAGCCGATGAAGTACTTTTGATGTGTAACCAATGTTATACACACATCCATACGTACAAATTAGGAGCAGGAGTAGGCCATTCAGCCCCTTGAGTCTGTTCCACCATTCAATAAGACCATGGCTGAGCTGATTTCTCACCTCAAATTCACATTCCTGCCTACCCTGATAACCTTTCACCCCCTTGCTTAATGAGAATCTATCTACGTGTGCTAGTACACCAGATGAGGTCTCACCAACGCCCTATATAACATGAAGCATAACCTCCTTTCTTTTGGACTCAATTCCCCTCACAATAGAACATAGCAGTTTATTATTTTTCCTCATTACTTGCTGCACCTACATGCTAACCTTCTGTGATTCGTGCACAAGGACACTCCGATCTCTCTGCATCAGAGAACTCTGCAACCTATCGCTGCTTTCATAATATCTTTCAGACTTGCTGCCAAATTGGGCAATTTCACATTTTTCCCACATTATACTCCATTTTGTCAAATCTTAGCCCACTCACTTAACCATTTAATGTCTTTTGTAACCTCCTCATGTCCTCTTCACAACTTACTTTACTACCTATCTCTGTGTCATCAGCAATACCTTCAGTTCCTTTTCCTAAGGTCTGGTTATCGTGAAATAAATGTGGCAGGCAAAGAGCATACAACAAACTCCTGCAAACAGCAATATAATAATAACCAGATTATTGGTTTTGCCATGTTGGTTGAGAGATCGATATTGGCCCAGAAACCAGGCAAAACTGCCAAGGTGACCACAGCCACCCAAGAGGGCCTCAGTTCAGTGTTTCAACAGCACTTCTGACAGGGCAGCAATCCCTCAATTCCCTTTTGGGCTCAGCCAAAGTTTTGGTCTGCAGTCCCTTAAGTGGGACTTGTACCTACATCCCTGTTGGCTCAGAAGTGGAGGCAAGAACAAGTGCACACAGTAACGATCAAACAAAAAAAATCCCTGGGAGGAATACTTGACCGCAGGAAAGCCCCAAAAGTTACCAACCACAAGATTGCAATGATTTCTTAAACAATTCATTGCTGTACAATTCAAGAATCCTTCCATCCGATGAGCTCCCTGACAATAGGCCTTGATTTGGTTTTAACCAGTTGGATCCCTATTGTCCAGCGCACTCAGTGCAATAAAGTCATTTATCACATTGTTCTTTCCTGGCATGTCAGCTTCTTGTGATTGCCCCCTCCCATGTCGTCCATCCCAATGTCCCTCCTAGGAATTAGAAACGTAGAAAATGGGAGCAAGGGTAGGCCATTCAATCTGATCATCCAACTCAGTTCCCTTTTCCTTCTTTCTCCCCATTTCCTTTGATCTCTTTAGCTCTAAGAATGATAAGTAACTCCTTTTTGAAAATGTTCACTGTTTTAGCCTCAATCATATTGAGTGACAGAGAATTCCACAGACTCACCACTCTCTGGGCAAAGACATTTCTCTTCATATCAGTCCTAGATGGCCTGCCCCACATCCTTAAACTGTGACCCATGGTTATGGACTCCCCAGTCATTAGGAACCTAACCCTCCCTCCACTGACCCCTTCACCCTCTTCCAACACAAGTCCTTCTCCTGGACACCACCCCCAGGCCTCCTACCCTGCCTCGACCTCGTCATCTGCCGTCGAGACATTAACCGCCTCAACCTCTCCACCCCTCTCACCCACTCCAACCTCTCCCCTGCAGAACGGGCTGTCCTCCGCTCCCTCTATTCCAACCCCAACCTCACCATCAAACCCGCAAACAAGGGTGGCGCACTGACCTATACATCGCCAAGGCCAAACGCCAACTCTCCGACACCTCCTCCTACTGCCCCCTTGATCATGACCCCACCCCGAGCACCAAACCATCATCTCCAACACCATTCATGACCTCATCACCTCAGGGGACCTCCCACCCACAGCCTCCAACCTTATTATTCCCCAACCCCGCAGGGCCCGTTTCTATCTCCTTCCCAAAATCCACAAACCTGCCTGCCATGGTCGACCCATTGTCTCAGCCTGTTCCTGCCCCACCGAACTCATCTCCACCTATCTGGACTCCATTTTCTCCCCTTTGGTCTAGGAGCTCCCTACCTACGTCCGTGACACCACCCACGCCCTCTGCCTCCTCCAGAACTTCCAATTCCCTGGCCCCCAACACCTCATTTCGACCATGGACATCCAGTCCCTATACACCTGTATTCCGCATTCAGATGGCCTCAAAGCCCTTCGCTTCTTCCTGTCCCGCAGGCCCGACCAGTCCCCCTCCACCGACACCCTCATCCGCCTAGCCAAACTCGTCCTCACCCTCAACAACTTCTCTTTCGATTCCTCCCACTTCCTACAGACAAAGGGGGTGGCCATGGGCACCCGCATGGGCCCCAACTATGCCTGCCTCTTTGTAGGTTACGTGGAACCGTCCCTCTTACGCACCTACACAGGCCCCAAACCCCACCTCTTCCTCTGTTACATTGATGACTGTATCGGCGCCGCCACTTGCTCCCCAGAGGAGCTCCAACAGTTCATCCACTTCACCAACACCTTCCACCCCAACCTCAAGTTCACCTGGGCCATCTCCAGCACATCCCTCACCTTCCTGGACCTCTCAGTCTCCATGTCAGGCAACCAGCTTGTAACTGATGTCCATTTCAAGCCCATCGACTCCCACAGCTACCTAGAATACACCTCCTCCCACCCACCCTCCTGCAAAAATTCCATCCCCTATTCCCAATTCCTCCGCCTCCGCCGCATCTGCTCCTAGGATGAGGCATTCCACTCCTGCACATCCCAGATGTCCAAGTTCTTCAAAGAACGCCATTGACCACGTCTCCCGCATTTCCCGCAACACATCCCTCACACCCCGCCCCCACCACAACCGCCCAAAGAGGATCCCCCTCGTTCTCACACACCACCCCACCAACCTCCGGATACAACGCATCATCCTCCGACACTTCCGCCATCTACAATCCGACCCCACCGCCCAAGACATTTTTCCTTCCCCACCCTTGTCTGCCTTCCGGAGAGACCACTCTCTCCGTGACTCCCTTGTTCGTCCCACACTGCCCTCCAACCCCACCACACCCGGCACCTTCCCCTGCAACCGCAGGAAGTGCTACACTTGCCCCCACACCTCCTCCCTCACCACTATCCCAGGCCCCAAGATGACTTTCCACATTATGCAGAGGTTCACCTGCACGTCTGCCAATGTGGTATACTGTATCCATTGCACCCGGTGTGGCTTCCTCTACATTGGGGAAACCAAGCGGAGGCTTGGGGACCGCTTTGCAGAGCACCTCCACTCGGTTCGCAATAAACAACTGCACCTCCCAGTCGCGAACCATTTCGACTCCCCCTCCCATTCTTTAGACGACATGTCCATCATGGGCCTCCTGCAGTGCCACAATGATGCCACCGAAGGTTGCAGGAACAGCAACTCATATTCCGCTTGGGAACCCTGCAGTCCAATGGTATCAATGTGGACTTCACCAGCTTCAAAATCTCCCCTTCCCCCACCGCATCCCAAAACCAGCCCAGTTCATCCCCTCCCCCCACTGCATCACACAACCAGCCCAGCTCTTCCTCTCCCCCCACTGCATCCCAAAACCAGCCCAGCCTGTCTCTGCCTCCCTAACCTGTTCTTCCTCTCACCCATCCCTTCCTCCCACCCCAAGACGCACCTCCATTTCCTACCTACTAACCTCATCCCACCTCCTTGACCTGTCCGTCTTCCCTGGACTGACCTATCCCTCCCTACCTCCCCACCTATACTCTCCTCTCCACCTATCTTATTTTCTCTCCATCTTCGGTCCGCCTCCCCCTCTCTCCCTATTTATTCCAGAACCGTCTCCCCATCCACCTCTCTGATGAAGGGTCTAGGCCCAAAACGTCAGCTTTTGTGCTCCTGAGATGCTGCTTGGCCTGCTGTGTTCATCCAGCTTCACTTTATTATCGTGGATTCTCCAGCATCTGCAGTTCCCATTATCTCAGGAACATTCTTTCTTTGTTTACTCTGTCAGATCATGTTAGAATTTTATAGGCTTCTATTGGATTCCCCTCTCATTGTTTGAAACTCCAGTGAATATAGTCCTAGCCGATCCACTCCCTCTTCATACATCAGCCCTGCCATCCCAGGAATCAGCCTGGTTAAACTTCGCTACACTCCCTCCATCGCCAGAACATCCTTCCTCAGATAAGGAGACCAAAACTGCCCACAATACTCCAGGTGTGGTCTCACCAAGGCCCTATACAATTGCAGCAAGACATCCCTGCTCCAGGACTCGAACCCTCTCACTTTGAAGACCAACATACCATTCACCTTCTTTACCGCCTGCTGCACTTGGTATCATTGTGCCTCCCCCCCTCCCTACCTATCCCCATTCAGATCAATGGCACACTCATTGTCTCTGCCAGTTCCTGCACCACTGAACTCATCTCCGCTTACCCTGACTCTGTTTTTCTTCCTCCTAGTCCAGGAACTCCCCACCTACATCCAGGACACCACCCACACCCTCTACTTCCTCCAAGACTTCCAATTTCCTGGCCCCAAAACCTCAACTTCACTATGGACATCCAATCCCTGTACACTTGTATCCCCCACGTAGATGGCCTAAAAGCCCTCCACTTCTTCCTGCCCCACAGGCCCAACCAGTCCCCTCCACCGACACCCTCATCTGCTTAACAGAACTTGTCCCTACCTGAACAACTTCTCCATTAATTCCTCCCACTTCCTACAGACTCAGGGGGTGGCCACGGGCACCTGCATGGGCCCAATCTATGCCTGCCTCTTCAAAGGATAGATGGCGAACAGTCCCTTTTCCTCTGTTACACTGGCACTATCCCCCACCTATTGCTCCGCTACATTGTTGACTGTGTTGGCACTGCATCGGCGCTGCCTTGTGCTCCCAAGAGGAGCTCGAACAGTTCATCAACTTTACCAACACCTTTCGCCCCAACCTCAAATTCACCTGGACCATCTCCAATACCTCCCTCTCCTTCCTGGATCTCTGTCTCTATCTCTGGTGACCACCTCAAAACTGACATCTGTTTCAAACCCACCAACTCCCACAGCTACCTAGGCTATACTTCTTCTCACCCATCCTCCTGCAAGAATGCAATCCCATACTCCCAGTTCCTCGTCTGCTCCCAACATGAGGCATTCCACCTCCAAGATATCCCGGATGTCCTCCTATTTCAAGGGTTGTAACTTCCACCCTCCAGTGATCAAAGATGCCCTCAACCACATCTTTTGCATTTTGGCACTTCTGCCCTCACAACCCCTTCCCCGCCCCCCAAAAAAAGACAGAATCCCCATTATTATCACGTATCACCCCACCAATCTCCGCATCCAGCGGATCATTCTCCACCACTTCCGCCACCTACAATCTGGCCCCACAACCAAAGAGATATTCCCTCCCTACCCTATCTGCCTTTTATAGGGATCGTTCTCTCAGCAACTCCCTCATCCGCTCCACACTCCTCACTAACCCCACCATACCCGGCACCTTTCCCTGCAACTGCAAGAAGTGCTAATACCTGCCCCTAAACCAACCTTCTCACCTCCATTCAAGGCCCAAAACAAATCTTTCATTATCAGACAGGGGTTCACCTGTACATCTGTCAACTTGGTCAACTGTACCTGCTGCTCCTGATGTGACCTCCCCTATATCGGTAAGGCCAAGCATAGTCTCGGAGACTGTTTTGTAGAGCATCTGCGCTCTGTTCACAACAAATGACAACACCTTTTCATCACGATCCATTATAACTCCCCCTCCCATGCCCTGGGTGACATGTCCATCCTGGGCCTCCTCCAGCGTCACAATGACACCATCTGCAAACTGAAGGAGCAACACCTCATATTCTGCCTCAGGACCTTACAGCCCAATGGTCTAAACGTGGAATTCACCAGTTCCTGCTCCTCTGATGCTGCCTGGCCTGTTGTGTTCCTCCAGCTCCACACTGTGTTATCTCTGGCTCCCGAAGCAGAATATGAGCCTACAGCCCAATGGTCTAAACGTGGATTTAACCAGTTTCAAAATCTCCCCACCCCTGGTCTCATCCCATGATCAACCCTCCCTCTCATCCCCACCTCCTTGACCTGACACAACCTGTCCATCTTCTCTCCCACCTGTCCACTCCTCCCACCTCACTGACCCAACACCCACCAGTCCCTTCCTGCACTCACCTATCACCATCCCACCTACGTTCCCTAGCCCCACCCCTCATCTCTTTATTTATTTCCCAGCTCCCTTTTCCCTCCCCATTTCTGAAGAAGGGTCCTGACCCAAAATGTCAACTTTCCTGCTCCTCTGGTGCTGCTTGGCCTGCTGTGTTCCTCTGGCTCCACATTGTGTTGCATTCATTGAGAGCCTTCAAGGTTGTAAATCCACCTTAAGCTGCTTCACAAGAGCGGAGTGAGATGAGGAGAAACTTCTTTCTGAGCAAAGTTGTTAGGATTTGGAACACACTACCTGGGAGTGTGGATTCTATACGACGTTTCAGAAGAGAGCTGGATATATATTTGAAAGTGATAACTTTCCGAGACAGGGCTGAAGAATGGGACTAGCTGGATAGTTCTTTTGGCAGCTAATACAGACATGGATAAAATGGCCTCCTTCTATACTGTAAATTCTATAAATGATATTTAAACATTATCTGACACAGAGCCACATGAGAAGACATTAAAACGGATGACAAAAAACTCACTTAAAAAGTAGGTATGAACGAGCCTCTTAATTGGAGGACAGAGAGGTCGATGGACAGACAGGTTGAGAGAGGGGACTCCAGAGCTTCAGTCAGGAGCAGTTCAGTGACAGGTTCCAGGCACAGGAGGCCAAAACCAACTGGGATGTCAGAAGAGTCAGAGGACAGTAGCCCTCCACAGCTCCCACCTCTGAAGGTAAACCTCAGCTCTCAGGCAGGCAGTTGAGAATTGTAAGGGGTCAAAAGAGGGAAAATGTCCCCAGCTTTTTAACAATATCACCTCCTATTATAGGAGGTTGAGTAAAGCTAACAGGTAAGGAGTCAGCAGCTTCAGGCTTTGACCCCCTGTTAAAGGTGAGTAGGAAAACTGGGTGCATTCTGCCTGGCTTCTGGAAGAGAAAGGCTTTTCATTTATACAGCATCTTTTTTGACTACTAGATGCTCCAAAGCACTTTCAAGAGCAGGGGAGCTTGTTGGTGATGTCAGTAGATTGGTGATCAAATTCCAACATGGCTGCTAGTGGAATTTAAATTCAATTAATGAGTCTGGAATTGAAAGTTAGATTCAGCGATGGTAATTGAAAGACAAATCATCGAATGTTGTAAAAACCCATCTGTTTTACTAATGTCCTTTAGGGGAGGAAAGTGCCGCCTTATCTGGTTTGGCGTACTTGTGACTCCAGATCCACAGCAACGTGGTTGACTTTTAGTGGCCCTATGAGATGGCTGAGCAAACCACTCAGTTCATGGGCATTTAGGGATAGGCAAAAAATATCAGCCTTGCCAGCAACACTCACATCCCACATGAAGAAGTTATTTCAGTCCTTTTGAAGGGTAGTCACTGTTTACACGCACGAAAGGCGACAAACAGTTTATACACAGCAAGCTCCCACAAGCTGCAATGTGATAATTTCCAGGCAATCTGTTTTCGTGATGCTGAATAAAGGATAAATATTTTCCACTGCGCAGGTACTGTTTGATATGGTCCCACAGGAATTTTATAGCCAGATGAGGAAGCAGCTGGGGCTGTAGCTGAGCACCACATTGGGAAGACTGTGCAGCACTCCCTCAAATGGAACATCAACCCATACTTTTAGATTTTTTTTTAAATCAACCAGTTCAGAGATGTTATAACATCCCTCTGGAGCAGATGGGACTTGAAGTCAGGCCTTCTGGCAAGGCCCAAAGCAGGACTTGAGCTGAGAACCTTGTAATTCAGCAGTGAATGTACTCCCATTTGAGCCATGGCTGCACTTTCAGATGCTTCAAAGACATGTTAAGTTGTTATATGGATCTCCATTTCCTTCTCTTCCAGTGGTTGAGGGAGTGACAGTCAGAGTTGCCCACATGCAAACTAAGCCCTTGTGTCCTTGCTTTAATTGGTCATCAGAAGATACTTATGCCTGAATTTCCTCTTATTTACCCCAATGGGATGTCCCCACCAGTCTGAAATGAACCCAACTCAATTTTCTGGGTCAGGGTATTAAGCTTTTGTGGTGGGGTCCTAGCCGGTACGTAGGAAATAAGCCCCAATAAAATTTAAACAATGGTACTGTTTCTGCTACACTGGATGAGATGGGAAGTAACATGAAAAGGACCACAGACCATAATATCTAAGAGTGGAAGCAGGCCATTCAGTCCATTGAATCTGCTGCACCACTCAATGAGATCATGGATGATCTGACCATTCTCAGCTCCACTTTCCTGCCTTTTCCCTACAACCCTTGATTCCCTTCCTGATATCCCCTTACTGTCTACCTCAATCTTTGATAAATTTCACAACCCAGCCTTTACAGCCCTCTGTGGTAAAGAATTTCACAGAATTCACTAGCTTCTGAGAGAAGCAATTCCTCATCACAGTCTTAAATGGACAAGCCTTATTCTGAGATGATGCCCTCTGGTCCTGGACTTTCCCTTTATTCATTAACGGAATGAAGGCATCTCTGGCTAGGCAGCATCTATTGCCCAGAGGGCAGTTAACAGTCAACCATATTGCTGTGGGTCTGGAGTCATATGTAGGCTAGACCAGGTAAGGATGGCAGTTTCTCACAAGGGGAAACAACCTTTCCACATCTACCTTATCAAGTCATCTATACGTGGAACAGTCCCTCTTCCGCATCGACACAGGCCCCAAACCCCACCTCTTCCTCTGTTACATTGATGACTGTATCGGCACCGCCTCTTGCTCCCCAGAGGAGCTCGAACAGTTCATCCACTTCACCAACACTTTCCACCCCAACCTCAAGTTCACCTGGGCCATCTCCAAGACATCCCTCACCTTCCTGGACCTCTCAGTCTCCATCTCAGGCAACCAGCTAGTAACTGATGTCCATTTCAAGCCCACCGACTCCCACAGCTACCTAGAATACATCTCCTCCCACCCACCCTCTTGCAAAAATTCCATCCCCTATTCCCAACTCCTCTGCCTCTGCCGCATCTGCTCCCAGGATGAGGCATTCCACTCCCGCACATCCCAGATGTCCAAGTTCTTCAAGGACCGCAACGTTCCCCCCACAGTGGTCAAGAACACCCTCGACTGCGTCTCCCGCATTTCCTGCAACACATCCCTCACACCCAGCCCCCGCCACAACCGCCCTAAGAGGATCCCCCTCATTCTCACACACCACCCCACCAACCTCCGGATACAACGCATCATCCTCCGACACTTCCGCCATCTACAATCTGACCCCACCCCACCATCCCCACCCTTGTCTGCCTTCCGGAGAGACCACTCTCTCCGTGACTCCCTTGTTCGCTCCACACTGCCCTCCAGCCCCACCACACCCGGCCCCTTCCCCTGCAACCGCAGGAAGTGCTACACATGCCCCCACACCTCCTCCCTCACCCCCATACCAGGCCCCAAGATGACTTTACACATTGGCAGATGTGCAGGTGAACCTCTGCTTAATGTGGTATACTGTATCCATTGTACCCGGTGTGGCTTCTTCTACATTGGGGAAACCAAGCGGAGGCTTGGGGACCGCTTTGTAGAACACCTCCGCTCGGTTCGCAATAAACAACTGCACCTACCAGTCGTGAACCATTTTAACTCCCCCTCCCATTCTTCAGACGACATGTCCATCATGGGCCTCCTGCACTGCCACAAGGATGCCACCCGAAGGTTGCAGGAACAGCAACTCATATTCCGCTTGGGAACCCTGCAGCCCAATGGTATCAATGTGGACTTCACTAGCTTCAAAATCTCCCCTTCCCCCACCGCATCCCAAAACCAGCCCAGTTCATCGCCTCCACCCACTGCATCCCAAAACCAGCCCAGCCTTTCTCTGCCTCCCTAACCTGTTCTTCCTCTCACCCATCCCTTCCTCCCACCTCAAGCCGCACCTCCATCTCCTACCCACTAACCTCATCCCACCTCCTTGACCTGCCGTCTTCCCTGGACTGACCTATCTCCTCCCTACCTCCCCACTTATACTCTCCTCTCCACCTATCTTCTTTTCTCTCCATCTTCGGTCCGCCCCCCCCCCCCCTCCCTATTTATTCCAGAACCCCCTCGCCATCCCCCTCTCTGATGAAGGGTCTAGGCCCAAAACGTCAGCTTTTGTGCTCCTGAGATGCTGCTTGGCCTGCTGTGTTCATCCAGCTCCACACTTTGTCATCTAAAGGTCTTGTAGTCTCCTCTCATTCTTCTAAATTCCATTGATGACAGGCTCAATCTACTCAACGACTCCTGATTAGACAATCCCTCCATATCTGGTATCAGCCAAGTGAACCTTCTCTGGACTGCGTCCAATGCCAGTCTATCTTTTCTTAGATAAGGGGCCCAAAACTATTTTCACGGTGTTCCAGCTGAGGTCTAACTAGTGCCTTGTCCAGTTTTAGCTAAACCTTCTGACTTACTCCTTTCCCTTTGAAATAAAGGCCACCATTCTATTTGCTTTCCCTATTACCTGCTGAACTTGGACACTAGCTTTTGTGATTCCTAAATATCTCAGAACTCTTTCTCGATTTAAATGTATTCAGCTTTTCTATTCTTCCTGCCAAAGCACGTAACTTCCCATTCTCCACATTACACTCAGAAGGCCTCAACCAAAAGTAAGGTCTTTCAATGAGCGTTGTATTGGAGCAGTGATCAGGCTTTTGCTCGGTCAGGCCTACGCTAGGCCCTATAGACTTTCCGCTGATTGCATTTCAGGCAAAGTGGGCAAGCAAAGGAGGCAGCCTGTGGCAGTCCTGATATAGCCTCGAGAAGAAACCAGGCCTGCTTTGCAAATCCATCTGACCTGGGTGGGATTGGAGGAAGAAAGCCAGGCTTTGGTGGCTGCATCAGCTCCAAAAGGTAGAATGGACAGAACTCATGTTATTGCACATATCAGGGGCGTGGTGACAGACACGGAATGCTGGATAGTGTTTTATTACAATCTTCAGGATTCAACACAAACCAGTTTGATAATAAGCAGGCTGTTTTGTTTATTTGTTTTGCTTTTACCTGAGAACTTGCTTACCTGAATGCACACCCATTACCATTCCACGCCATAGCAGAAGAACATAGAGGGTAATCTGCCTAACATGACCTTAATCTGTCAGGCTATTTTAAGTGCAGAAGAAGAAAGATCAGTAAAAATACAATGATTAGCCTTTTCGTTATCCCGTCTCTCATGAATAGGGAGACCATTCATAGGCCTTGTGTTCAATGAGGGGGAATGGAGGGGGTTGGGGGACATCAGGGTAACGTTCCTATGAGCTGCACAAGGTCATCTGAAAGGCCGTGCTCCTGGCAATACAGCACTCCCTCAGTCCTGCTTTGAGTTGGCAACTTTCTTGATGCAGTCAGGTCATTTGAAAAGCCCACTGGTGCCTGCACCCTGCATTCATTACCCATTCCTAATTGCCTGGCAGGCAGTTAAGAGTCAACCTCACAGAGTTTGGAGTCACATGTAGACCAGATGCAGTAAGATTTTCTTCCCTAAGAGGACAGCAGTAAATCAGATGGAGATTTACAACAATCAAAAATGTCATTTTTAGACAAGTTTTTTTATTCCAGGATTTTATTGAATTCAGATTCCATCTGCCCTGGTGGGATTCAAACCCAGGTCCCCAGAAGATTAGTCTGGAATTCTGTATTATTAATCCAGTGAGATTACCATGATGCCACCACTTCCATTGAATTGCTACCATGACTATTTCCATTCAGTTGGATTAGGATTCTGATTGGGATAAATACCCCCATAATACTATTAAAAGACACTGCAGGGCGAACACAAATATCAGACAATGACCATTTTTTTCATATTCATTCGTGGTATGTGTACATCAACATTTATTGCCTATCCCTACTGTGACTCTGGAGTCACATGTAGGCCAAACTCGGTAAGGTCAGCAGTTTCCTTCCCTGAAAGAAACAGTGAGCCAGATGTGATTTTCTTGATCGGTGGCAATGGTTTCATATCATTAGACTCTTAATTCCAGATATTTTATTGAATGCAAACTTCACCATCTGCCATGGCACGATTCAAACGCAGGTCCCCAGAATGTTAGCGATAACAAGGTGTAGAGCTGGATTTTCCCCTCTAGAAATATAAGCCAGGCCCGAAATGTCAGTCTTCCTGCTCCTCTGATGCTGCTTGGCCTGCTGTGTTCATCCAGCTCCACACCTTATCATCTCAGATTCTCCAGCATCTGCAGCTCCTACTATCTCTTCCCAGAATGTTATCTCGGTCTCTGGATTATTAGGCTAGCAATAATTTGGGGTGGCATGGTGGTTAGTCTTGCTGCCTCACAGCATCAGGGATCTGGGATCAATGCCACCCTTGGGCAACTGTGTGAAGTTTGCATGTTCTCCTCGTGTCTGTGTGGGTCTCCTCTGGGTGCTCCAGTTTCCTCTCACAGTTCAAAGATGTGCCGCTTAGGTGGATTGGCCATATTAAATTGTCCCATAGTGTGAAGGCCAGGTGGATTAGCCATGGGAAATGCAGGGTTACAGAAATAGGGTAGGAGAGGGTGGGATGCTCTTTGGGTGTGTCAGAGTACAACTGATCAGCCAAATGGCCTGCTTCTACACTGTAGGGATTCTATGATAATACCACTCCACTTTAATGATAATCCAACAAGACAATCTAACTATTACTTCTTGATGTTCAATGGTAGCACCATCACTGTCAATGCCTAGAGGGGGACATTCCCTCTACACTGTGCTACCATACATGCTGATTGCCATGCTGACGCATTGATTTCTGCACACGGATGTCAGCAGAAGAAAAAGCGAGGGAGAGTGAGAGATTATCATGGACCAGAAACTCAACTGGACTCGCCTTGCAAACGCAGTGACTACAAGAGCAGGTCAGAGGCTAGAGGTCTGCAGAAAATAACTCACCCGACTCATCAAAACCTGTCCACCACCTACAATGTACAAACAAGGGAGTGTGATAGAATAATGGGCAAGGAGTTGAACCTGGGAGATTCTAGGCCCATTTGCTGAACTTCAGTTGCTAAAAATTTAATTAGGAGGGCTAGTCAAACTGACACCCTGGACAGAATCGAGATATTCAGTCCACACCAGACATAAATTAATGGTGTGGCTAAGCAGATTCTAGGGCTGAATGGCATCTGTGTCTACCATAGCTTCTGGAAAAAAAATCATGTCTCTGCCACGTGGTTACTAGATCGAGAGTACAGGGAGCATTGTTAACACTGTACAGATAGACAGACAGAAAGTTTGATAAGTCACCTCAGAAGGCTGGTAGAGTGACATACAGCTCCCCCTACCCAAGAAAGATTGAAGATAAAATGAGGAGAATCAGACAGCCCTGGAAGGTTTACAGCACAGAAAGATATACAGTCATATCACATAGAAACAGACTCTTTGGTCCGACTCATCCATACCAACCAAGTTTCCCAAATTAAACCAGTCCCACTTGCCTGTGTTTGACCCATATTACTCTAAACCTTCCCTATTCAGGTACCTATCAAATGTCTTTTAAATGTTATAACTGTAAATTGCATCTCCCACTTCCTCTGGCAGTTCATTCCACATATGAACCACCCTATGTGGAAAAAGTTGCCCCTCAGGTCCCTTTTAAACCTTTCTCCTCTCACCTTAAATACATGTCCCCTAGTTTTCAACTCCAACACCCTAAGGAAAAGACCTTTGCTATTCACCTTATCTATGCCAGTCATCATTTTATAAACTTCTGTAAGGTCATCCCTCAACTTTCGATGCGCCAGTGAATAAAGTCCCAGCCTCTCCTTATAACTCGAACCCTCCAGTCTCGGCAACATCCTGGTAAATTGTTTTTGCACCCTTTCCAATTTAATAATATCCTTCCTATAGTAGGGCGACCAGAACAGTGCTCGTTAGCACTGTTGATGATGCGTCTATCATCACACTGATGATCAAGAGTAGACTGATGGGGTGGTAATTGGCCAGTTTTGATCCACCCAGCTCACTATAGCCCTGGCTCTCTCTACAAGAACAACAGACCACTCCATATGCCTCCACTTATTCCTCATAGCTCTGCAAACCTTTTTCATTTAACAAAGTTTCTAATTCTCTTCTCAGAATTTAACCTGCCTCTCCCATATGCTTCAGGTAACAAAATTTCACTACGCCTCTCACTACGTGAAAGAGCAAGTTTATTCTCAGGTCACCTTTAGTGCTGCCTGGCTTCAGAATGTTTAACTATCGGATACAACAGACCAGGAAAAGAGAGATGTCTTCCTCAAAAACAGGCTTGGGGGTGATTTAATTGAAGATTTTCAAATGATTACGGGACTGGGCTGTGGTTGCTTAGAAAGGCAGTTTTTGAATTTGAGATGCTAGTGATCCTGAGAAGGCCGACCAGCCCTGTCGAGTCTGTTCCATTTTTCCACTTCAGATCCTCAATTCCCTCATCACTTCTTAATATCCTTGATGACCAAAAATCTCATCAATCTCTGTCTTTAGATTTACAGCTAACCCCAGGCCTTCATAACTTTTTGAATGAGAGTTCCGGATTTGAGAGGGGAATTGTTCCGGAACAGCCTGGCTCATTCAACACACTCCCCACCTCCACCTTTAAACATGAAGAGACTTCCTTGAAATGCCGAGAATCACAAGGTTCTCCAAGTTGGGCTGGGTTAAGGAAGGAGAGAGAAAGAGAGAGACAGAGACAAAATCTGCAGCAAGCACACAGAGAGGAATCTGCAGGTAGGTTTGTCCCAGCAGGCTGTTAAAGAGCTCTCTCTCCTCCAAGAAAGTACCTTAATCTTATCATGGGCCTGCAGGGTCAGAACAGTACAGAGGAGAACAGTCAGTACCTCTCTAGAGTAGCCCAGTTAATCGCACTCCCTGCTCTATTCCTGTACTGTGGTTCGTTTCTTCCCCTCAGATGCATGCCCAATTTGCTTTGGAAATCATTTCCCATCTCGGTTTCTAGACAGCAGGTTCCGAGACTTGGTCAGTAAAATAGTTCTCCTTCACACTCCAGCCCTGAGCTCATCTTGCACCCAAAATCAGAAATCCTTGACTCCCTAGTCGTCATCTCAGCAGCCAAAGGAAACAGCTTTGTTTAACCTTCTCATAATCTTGTACACCTCGATCAATCTTCTCACCTCCGAGCAAAAATCCTTCATTCCAGTTGTGACCTAATTAGAGTTTTAGACAGATTCAATGCAACACTAAATTTGTTCCTTAAAAGAACGTGAGAAATGACAGAACAGAAAAATAACTCACGTGGGCCTTCATACTCGCCTCAAGTTAGTTTGCTGAAAGAAGTGAATCGCAGGTTAAAAATTCCCCTCAAGCAACAGATATGCTTCTCGGAAGTGCCAATATTTCCTTCTAAAATTACCACCTCTGTTACTCGGCCCTCACCAGTTGCATTCCACAGATGACATCCCCCTCCCGTGGGCCAAACAAGATTAAAACTGGAATGTGAAAAAGGAGAAAACTTTCAAAAGAGCAGTCACTCGCAGATCTGGCCCAGGTCAGGTTTGAAGTTTTGTTTTGCCTTGTAATTGAATAGATCTCCTGTGGGCGTGTGCTCGGGAAATCCGACAATATGTTGTTTTTGCATGGACAAAGACGGGGCCGTTTAATATTTGGTGCCATTGCTCAGGCATAGTCTGTCCCCTAAAGGCCACAATACCCAGCTGCCTTCACAATCTGCAGGTAATTTGAATGTTACTGCTGCTGGGGATACCTGGTGCAGGGTAGGAATATGTGTACCACCTGAAGGTGTCACAGGAGGCTCACCAGTTAGCCTCCGGCTTCACTTCTATAAAGCTGGCAGTCTGTGGACACCTAGCCCCATATTGCAGATCTTTGAGAAGTGTCACATTTGGACCTCCCAGTTCCCCAAAACGGTTGGTTTAGTGAACCAGGAGTGATGACATGGAAGTCTACTTCAGCATAGTTTTGACAGAGTGCTGCCTTGCCAGAGGTGCCCACACTCATAAGATGTAAAAACGAGGCCCCATTTGCTGTCTCACTATCCAGCACAAATATTTATCCCTCAAATCAATCTTGAGGCAACAGATGATCTGGTTGCTAGCTCCAATATCTTGCTGTACAGAGACTGGCTGCCATGATTCCCATAGGCAATGTTCAAAAGAGACATCCAGAGGTTACACATAGCAACAACACCAATACAAATAACAGGTTTCCATTAAATCAGAGACAAAGTGCTCGTTGCTGTGGCACTGGCTTCACTGCGGTAGGCCACGGTTGTAGTGAATATAAAGAGGTCAGCCAGCTGGACCTCAGAACGAGTTCCCTGACTGGACCAGATTAACAGCCCTAATCAGGGAGCCCTGGCTAACAGATTTAAACAGGAATGTCAGAGGTTCTGCTCACTCTGAAAGGTGGCTCTGAGGAAGTGGATCAGTGTCGAACTCTCCACATGTAAATAAAGGGTGACTTGGTGATTGGATACCAGCCTCTGTGGAGTTATTTCACCAAGCATTCTGTAAAATCTGGGGAGACAGTTTGAGAGAAATTAGAATGAAACCGTCGCTTGGAGACATGTTTGCATGATGCTACAAAAAAAAAGGCTGAAGTCGTCAACCATGTCTCATGAGATATTGGATTGATCTCCTGGACCTGCTGTGAGGAAACCAAAAAATGACTGAGGTATGAAATCATGAAAAAAAAATTCATTCCACATTTTTATATCAGTTATAAAGAAAAAAGGGGTGGCGACAGGACAAAGGAAAGGCTGACAATGAAGAGTCACTTAAGCCATGTTTGCTTTCCAGTTGTCTGGGGCTATGATGACCCCCAATAGGACCTCTACCCACCAGTTGGGGTGGTGGCACCTTTAAGCCCTACCCTGGGTCCTCCTTTCACAATCCTCTCACCTCAAAACTGACACAAAGTCTCTCTGTTGTTGTTAGGACTGACCACACTTTGACTCCCCTCTCAATGCATCATGATGGTTCCAGTTTCTCTCAAAATATTAGCAACTTGACCTTGGCTAAATGCTTCAAAATGTGCAGCGACGTAGGCCAGTGGGTGGATTTGGGAAGCAAATGCACAAAGCTGTCTGTGCTCGCAAACTTCATTCTTTATCCCCTTCACAAGGAGGTTAAATGCGTGAAAAAAAAAGTCACCACATCCTCCTTGGGCGATAGCCTGCCTGTATCCCAGGGGTGGTGGAGGGGCCCATAGGGGGTCTGTAAAGCGTCAACTATGCACTTGGAGAGACATCAGTTGACTTCAGTGAAATCAACAGATGTATGTCCAAGTTTATAGCTGACATTTTACAGGCCTTCACATCAGGCCTTTTATTTGGACGCCAATCAGGAACATTTTGTTAGGAGTCTGTGGCTGAAGGTTGGGAAGGGAGCAGCAAGGGGTTGAGAGTGGAGATTAAGTGCCGAAAATCAGTGCACATACAAGCAACCCAAACTCGTGAAGTGAACAACATGCTGCTGGCTGAAGTGAGAGAAAAGTGAGAAAGAGCGAGAGAAACACACATATAGAACTGTTTGTAAGGGAGATGAGCGGGGTACAGGGTGGTAAACTATGGTGATGAGAGCCCGTATTTGTGTCTGCAGCAACAAAGTCACAGGGACCCTCTCCAGGGAAACAGCGATCTGACCCTTGACTGTTCCCAGCATTTAGCTTTTGAACATTCCCACTTTCCTATTTCTATTCCCCATTAGTTTGCTTACAAAGTGTAAAGTACAAAGCTAAAATAGTGCTGCAAAAGAACAATGGCAAATGCATCAACATCTGGAAAGGACAGGTTAACCTTTTCTTTTTACAGTTAATGATGCATCTGCGTATTTCTAGGCATTTCTGCTTTTTGTCTGCAACTGTACAAAACGCTACTGCGGCCTCATTTGGAATATTGTGTGCAGTTCTGGTCGCCCCATTACAAGAAGGATGTGGAAGCATTGGAAAAGGTGCAGAGGAGATTTACCAGGATGTTGCCTGGCCTGGAGCGCAGGCCCTATGAAGAAAGGCTGAGGGACTTGGGTCTGTTCTCATTGGAGAGAAGGAGGCAAAGAGGGGATTTATTAGAGACATACAAGATGATCAGAGGATTAGATAGGGTGGACAGTGAGAGCCTTTTTCCGAGGATGATGACTTCAGCTTGTACAAAGGGGGCATTGCTACAAATTGAGGGGTGATAGATTTAAGACAGATGTGTGGAATGCCCTGCCTGCCAATGTAGTTAACTCAGCCACATTAGGGACATTTAAACAGTCCTTGGATAAGCACATGGATAATGATGGGATAGTGTAGGGGGAGGGGCTTAGATTAATTCACAGGTCGACGCAACATCGAGGGCCGAAGGGCCTGTTCTGCGCTGTGTTGTTCTATGTTCTATGTTGTCTATGATCTTAAACACCTCCTACAAGGTTGTGAATTCACATCAGAGTATAAGCTCCTGTTCACAGAACTTTAAAGGTACTTTAATTGGTATTCTGTCATCCCATTGCTAACATTACCCAATCAATATTTTAAATGTTTCTTTTCATTCCTGGTACCTGCTCATCCAGCAGATCCATCTGGCAACCAATATGCGGAACAGCAACTTCAATTTGTATGGTGCCTTCAAGATCATGAAAAATCCCAAAGCATTTCACAGGAGCATTAGAAAGCCTCAAAAATGTAAGACCAAACCATACCAAGGAGATATTAGGTCAGGTGACTGAAAGCTTGGTCAAAGAGATTGGTTTTTAAGGAGTGTCTAGAAGGAGGAAAGAAGGTAGAGGGAGGGAATTGCAGAGTTTGGAGTTCAGTGTTACAATTGTGGCCAGGCAACAGAATACTCCAAATAGTAATGCATAACACACAGATTAGGAATAACATGAGACCCTGGAAGAAATAAAAGATATACAGATTAGTCTTTGAGTTATTCGTTAAGCATAGATAGCAGAATGTGGATAGTTGAGAAGTCAATTTTAAGATCCTTGGCTCATTTGCAGGTTGACTGAAATTCTTGGGTCCTTTCAACAGCACCTGGCTGGGAAGCTTTCAGAGTTAGATTGTGCATGGTGTTTAATGGCTAATCTCAAACTGTGACTTTCACGGCACACCAGTCTACACACTAATCTATCAGAGCAACAAAACACACAGACCAGGTTTGCAATAATCTTTTAAGTTTTTTCTAAGTATATCTCTAAAAAGAAACACACAGACATGTCTGCAGTGGATGGTTCACTACAGAGAAGGGATGTGCTGTCTCTTCCCTGTTAGTCTTTCTGTTTGAAGCTTCCTTGACCCTGCACAGGTGGGACTTTCCAAAAGTTCACATGGGAGTCTGGGATATTCGTTCAATTTATATCCGCAGTCACCTTTTAGCTATAGCAGTCTTCTTTAAAAGCAAACTAATGTTGGAGTAAAAAACTGGGACAGTTTTCCTTGGAAAGGAGAAGGCCAAGAGGAGATTTTGACGTAAGTTTTCAAAATCGTAAGGGGCTTGGACAGAGTGGATGGGGAGAGTTTGTTCCTATTTAGAAATGGATTGAGAACCAAAGGGTGTGCTTTGAAGTGTTCTTCACGACAAGCAAATGTGAAGCAAGGAAAACCATTTAACACCCTGCGAGTACTTAGGGTCCAGATTGCAATGCCTAGAAATGCAGGTTCAATTGAGGTATTCAAGAGGGCCATTTGGATGGTTATTTGAATAGAAATAGGAGTTCAGGGATACCGGGAGATGCAGGAGATTGGTACTATGGAATGATCTTTGTTAGAAGAGTGGGTGCAGACATGATGAACCAAATGGTCACCACCTAGAATTATAAAGTCATACAGTGTAGAGAAGGCCCTTTGGCCTATCAGGTCTGCACCGAGAATAACTGCCACATCTCCACCGTAACAATTCTGTGATGGGGGAATGGGATTTACTGGGAGTTAAGATGCAGACAGCAGTGTTTTGGATGACCTCAAGGTTACTGAGAGCAAAATGTGGGAGACCAGCCAGAATGTGGTGGAACAGTCAAGTCCGGAAGTACCGAGGCTTTGACGAGGGTTTCAGCAGTCAAGGCAGTGAAGCAGGGACAATGTTACAGGGGTGGGATTGTGTGCCCTGGTTATGGTGTAAAGGGAATTGGATGAGATCTTGGGACAAAATAGGTCAACAGAGGTCTCTCTCAGCCCCTTTTATCACATTTTTGTGTGGTCTCACATTCGTTCCACTGAATGCTTGTTCAGTTAGAACTTGCAGGGATCCTGCACGTTCAGCCTATTCTGCTCATTTCGACACATTCCCCTTGTCTTCCATCTGACAAACATCTCCCTCCAATCCATAAGTTTCCATTCTTCTGTCCTCTCTTTGAACTTTGAAATCCAGAAGCCCCGACCAAGTTTATTCTGTGATCACCGCTCCCCCTCGGTTTCCTTTAGACACAGACCCGTATGAACATTCAAACAAGGAACAAGAGTAGGACACTCAGCCCATTCAGTCTGTTCCATGACTCAATAAGACCATGGCTGATCTGATTTTAACCCCAAGTTCATTCCCTTGGTTACAAAGGATCTATCTCCCTCTGCCTTAAAAACACAAAGATGCTACATCCACTGCTTTCTGAGGAAGGGAATTCCAAAGACTCTCAATCCTCACAGAGAAAAAAAAATTGTTTCCTCATTTCTGTCTTAAATAGGTACCCCCTTAATTTTTGAAGTCTGACCTCTTGTTCGAGGTTCTCCATCTCTGATCAAAACTGCTCAAGTTTTCCCAATTTATTGCTGGCATCTTCCAAAGGCCACAACTGAAGCTAAAACAAGTTGACACATTCTGCTGAATGGCAAAGGAAGCAATGGTGGTATTTTTAAATTAAAAAAACCTCGTGACACTGAGTGGTTTTGAATTTGGAATGCCATTCTGCTAGATCATAACTCCACATTCACGGTCACCTCTGAAAACCTGTCACCTCCCCCCCACCTCGCTTATCAAATACCTCTGCTTTAAAAATATATTCAAGGACTCTGCTTCACTGCCTTTTGAGGAAGAGAATTCTAAAGAGCTCCAAAACTTCTGAGAAACAAATTCTCGTTGACTCCATTTTAAGTGAGCACCCTCTTATTTTTAAAATGATGACCCCCAGCTCCAGATTCTCCCACAAGTGGAAACATCCTTTCCACATTCACCCAATCAAGCCCCCTCAGGATTTTATGTTTCAATTAATTCATGTCTGATTCTTCTTAATTCCAGAGGATACAGGCCTAGCCTGTCTACCCTATATAAAAAGCAAGAGGATAGCCAGGGAAGAGGTTGGCCCACTCAAGGACAAAGGAGAGAAACTGTGTGGAGCCAGAAGAGGTAGGTGAGGTCCTAAACAAATCCTGTGTGTTGGTATTCACCAACGAGAACAAATTGGTAGAGGATGATCTCAGGGAAGGGAGAGTCAAGTTTCTGAACCAAGTTGCTATTAGAAAGGAAGAGGTGCTGTCCACATTAAAGTAGATAAGACCGGGGTCCTGATGGGGTCTATCTCAGAATATTGATAGAGGCAAGAGAACAAATTGCTGGAGCTTTGACAGATATCTTTGTATCCTCTTTGTCCACAGGTGAGGTCCCAGGGAACTGACGAATAGCCAATATTGTCCCATTAAGCGTAGCAGGGATAACCCTGGAAATTACAGACCTGAGTGTTTCAGTGGTACGGAAATTGTTGGAAAAGATTCTCAGGGACAAGATCCATATGCATTTAGAAGCAAATGAACTTATTAGCGATACACAGCATGGCTTTGTGCAGGGGAGGTCGTGCCTCACTAACTTGATCGAGTTTTTGAGGAGATGACGAAGATGATTGATGAGGGAAAAGTGGTTGATGTTGTCTACATGGACTCCAGTAAAGCCTCTGACAAGGTCCCTCATGGCAGAGTGGTACAGAAAGTGAAGTCACATGGTATCAGTCGTGAGCTGGCAAGACGGATACAGGGCTGGCACAGTCATAAGAAACAGAATGTAGCAGTGGAAAGATGCTTTTTGAAATGGAGATTTGTGGCTGATTGTGCTCCACAGGGATCGTGCTGGGACCTCTGCTGTTCGTGATCTATATAAATGAATTGGTAGAAAATGTTGCTGGTCTAATTAATAAGTTTGTGGATGACACAAAGATTGGTGGAGTTGCAGAAAGTGAGGAGGATTGTCAGACGATACAGCAGGATATAGATCAGTAGGAGGCAGGGGCAGAAAAATGACAGAGTTTAATCCAGACAAATGTAAAAACATGTATTTTGGAGGAACGAGTAAGAGGTGGAAATTATACAGTGAGTGGAAGAACCCTTAGGAGTATTGATATGCAGAGGGATTTGGGTGCGCAGGTCCACAGATTGTTGAAGGTGACAGTGCAGGTAGGTTAGTTTAAAAAAAAGGCCTGTGGCATGCTTGCCCTCATTAGGAGGGACACCGAGTATAACTAAAGGCAAGCTATGCTGCAGCTTTATAGAACTTTATTTAGGCCACACTTGGAATATTGCACACAGTTCTGGTCACCACACTACCAGAAGGATGTGGATGCTTTGGAGAGTGTACAGAAAAGGTTTATTAGGATATTGACTGGTATTAGAGATTTTAGCTATGAAGAAAGATTGAATAGACTGGGTTTGTTTTCACTCAAATGCAGGAAGTTGAGGGATGATTTAATAGGAGTGTATAAGATTGTGAATGACATGAATAGATTGGAAAGTATGAGGCTTTTTCTCAGGGTGAAAGGGTCAATTACTAGGGGGCACAGGTTCAAGGTACGAGGGGGAAAGTTTAAAAGAAACGTGCAAGTTTTCCCACACAAAAGGTGGTGAGTGCCTGGAACACACTGCCAGTGGAGTCAGTGGAAGCACTCTCAAATCAACTTTGCACAAGATAGAATTACACAGAATTGACAGCACATGAACCGGTCACTGGATCCAACTGGTCTGAAGAGTGGCAGAGGGGTGAGATTTCACATGGCAACACTGTCAAAACCACACTTATACTAGCTACAGTAGTGAATGCCATCAGGAGCAACAGCCCACTGAGTAATGGCTCGGTTGGCACTGCTCCCAACAGATTTTGTGGGTTCACAACCCCACTGCAGAGGTTCAAGCAGATTATGCAGACAGACACTCAGTGCAGCACCGTGGGATATGCCAACCTGCACAGGAGGTGCTAAACAACAAAACCTACTCTTCGCCCCCCACCAACCCCTGAACCCACCTGCTTCTTCACTAAGAGGATCCCATGGGCACGATGGTGGGGAGTAGAAGAGATCTCCGAGGATCCTGACCATTATTTATCCCTCAACTAATGTTACTTGAAACTGGTGATCTGGTCATCGATATATTGCTGGGCGTGGGATCTTGTTGTGTGCAATGTGGTTGCTCTGTGACAACAGTGACTACACTTAAAGTTTGCCCGGAAATATAAAACACTTTGGGGCATCCTCCAGTTGTGAAGATAACATCCTCTCTTTATTATCCCATTCAGTCCTCTCACCAACAACCTGCCTTGCAATGGTTCTCTGCTCATCTGATCCACCAATGACAACTAACTTGTTGACTTTGCCACCTGGTGCCCCCTACCTTATAACTATGGCTGTTGGCACCACATTCGCTGGGAGCCGAATGAACAGAGATGCATCATTATCAGTTGGTACTCTCTGCCAGCCTTCTATCAATCTCGGGACAGAAAGCCAGGCAGATGGAAATCTTGGCTGATAGGAGAGTTAATGGTCCCACACCCGCCCTGTTAATGTAATCACTGACTGGGCATTATTGCCTGGTAAACTGGTCACAAATGGCACTCTGATAGGTGGCACAATGTTGCACTGGAGGTTTCCCATCACTTTACTAGCTTTTACCTGCTGGCCCCCAATTTCTTAAACCGTTGCTGTACACAGAAAACCAGACACCGTCTTCATCTGAGCTAGTCTGACAAACTCACAGGGAGCTGGTGTGAGGGAGGAAGTAATTAATATGTGAAGTACACACTCATGTCTAATAACACATTTGTACCACATCCAAATAAAATCTGCCCCCATATCATTCACGTTCTCTCTCTTTACTGGTTTGATTCAGTTTTCTGTTAAGCTCCCAAGACGAGGGACTTCATCCCAACTAGAATCTGAGAACTAGGAACCGGAGTAAGTCATTTAGCCCCTCACACCTGCTGTGCCATATAATACAATCATGGCTGACCTCATCTCAGCCTCAACACCACTTCCCAGCCTGCTCTCCATAATCTTTCCAACATATTACTTATTAAAAATCTGTCTCCTTCTTAAATTTACTCAATGTCCCTGCACCCACTGCACTCTGGGATAGTGAATTCCATGGATTCACAACACTTTGAAAGAACAAATTTCTCCTCATCTGTTTTAAATCTGCAACCCCTAAAACTATTACCTCATTTTCGATTGCCCCACATGGGGAAACATCTTCTCTTTGTCAATCCCTTTAGCATTTTATAGACCTCAGTTAGATCTCCTCTCGCTCTCCTAAACTCCAGCAAGTATATTGACCTGAACTGTTCAATCTCTCTTCAAAAATAAAGTCCGTCATCTCTGGAATTAATCCAGTGAACCTTCGCCTTGAATACAGTTCCTCAAGTAAGGACACCAAAACTGTAAGCTGTACTCCAGATATGGTCTCACCAATAAACTGTAGTTGCAAAAATACTTTCCTACTTTTACATGCCACTCCTTTAGCGATAAAGGATGAACAGAGTTGTTGTCTCTGGTTTGTTGCCCGTGCCACGTGCTAGTGAGGCGCGGAATAGGGAGAGAGGGGAGTTGAACACGTGGCTACAGGGATGGTGCAGGAGGGTGGGTTTTGGATTCTTGGATAATTGGGGCTCTTTCTGGGGTAGGTGGGACCTCTACAAGCAAGATGGTCTTCACCTGAACCGGAGGGGTACCGATATCCTGGGGGGGGGGGGGGGGGCTAAGGCTATTCGGGTGGGTTTAAACTAATTCAGCAGGGGGTGGGCACCAAAATTGTAGTTCAACTATAGAAAAGGTTGAGGGTAGGGTGGTCCGAAATAAAGTTTCTGGGAAGCAAGATGGCACCGGCAAGCAAGAAGTTGGTTTGAAGTGTGTCTACTTCAATGCCAGGAGCGTCCGGAATAAGGTGGGTGAACTTGCAGCATGGGTTAGTACCTGGGACTTCGATGTTGTGGCCATTTCGGAGACATGGATACAGCAGGGACAGGAATGGTTGTTGCAGGTTGGTCAAGGACAGTATTACAGTTGCAGAAAGGATGTTTGGGGACTCGTCAACTGAGGTCATATGGGCTGAGGTTACAAACAGGAAAGGAGAGGTCACCCTGTTGGGAGTTTTCTATAGGCCTCAGAATAGTTCCAGAGATGTAGAGGAAAGGATAGCAAAGATGATTCTCAATAGGAGTGAGAGAGACAGGGTAGTTGTCATGGGGGACTTCAACTTTCCAGATATTGACTGGGAACACTATAGTTCGAGTACTATAGATGGGTCAGTTTTTGTCCAGTGTGTGCAGGAGGGCTTCCTGACACAGTATGTAGATAGGCCAACAAGGGGCGAAGCCACATTAGATTTGGTACTGGGTAATGAGCCCGGCCAGGTGTGAGATTTGGAAGTAGGTGAGCACTTTGGTGATAGCGATCACAATTCTGTTATGTTTACCTTAGTGATGGAAAGGGATAGGTGTATACCACTGGGCAAGAGTTATAGCTGGGGGAAAGGCAATTACGATGAGATTAGGCAAGATTTAGGGAGCATAGAATGGGGAAGGAAACTGTAGGGGATGGGCACATTAGAAGTGTGGAGCTTATTCAAGGAAAAGCTCCTGTGTGTCCTAGATAAATATGTACCTGTCAGGCAGGGAGGAAGCTATAGAGTGCGGGAGCCATGGTTTACGAAGGAGGTGGAATCTCTGGTCAAGAGGAAGAAGGCAGCTTATGCTAGGATGAGATGTGAAGGCTCAGTTAGGGCGCTTGAGGGCTACGAGGTAGCCAGGAAAGACCTAAAGAGAGAGCTCAGAAGAACAGGAGGAGACATGAGAAGTTGTTGGTCGATAGGATCAGGGTAAACCCTAAGGCTTTCTATAGGTATTTAAGGAATAAAAGAATGACGAAAGTAAGATTAGGCCCAATCAAGGATAGTAGTGGTAAGTTGTGTGTGGAGTCAGATGAGATAGGGGAAGCGCTAAATGAATATTTTTCAACAGTATTCACTCTAGGAAACGACAATGTTGTCGAGGAGAATACTGAGATACAGGCTACTAGACTAGGTGGGTTTGAGGTTCACAAGGAAGAGGTAGTAGAAATCCTTCAGAAGGTGAAGATAGATAAGTCCCCTGGGCCAGATGGGATTTATCCTAGGATCCTCTGGGAAGCCAGGGAGGAGATTGCCGAGCCTTTGGCATTGATCTTTAACTCGTCATTGTCGACAGGAATAGTGCCAGACGACTGGAGGATAGCAAATGTGGTTCCCCTGTTCAAGGAGGGGAGTAGAGACAACCCTGGTAATTATAGATCAGTGAGCCTTACCTCAGTTGTTGGTAAAGTGTTGGAAAAGGTTATAAGGGATAGGATTTATAATCATCTAGAAGAGAATAAATTGATTAGGGATAGTCAGCACGGTTTTGTGAAAGGAAGGTCGTGCCTCACAAACCTTATTGAGTTCTTTGAGAAGGTGACCAAACAGGTAGATGAGAGTAAACTGGTTGATGTGGTGTATATGGATTTCAGCAAGGCGTTCGATAAGGTTCCCCACAATAGGCTATTGTACAAAATGCAGAGGAATGGAATTGTGGGAGATACAGCAGTTTGGATTGGAAATTGGCTTGCTGAAAGAAGACAGAGGATGGTAGTTGATGGGAAATGTTCATCCTGGAGACCAGTTACTAGTGGTATACCGCAAGGGTCGGCGTTGGGTCCACTGCTGTTTGTCATTTTTATAAATGACCTGGATGAGAGCGTAGAAGGATGGGTTAGTAAATTTGCAGACGACACTAAGGTTGGTGGAGTTGTGGATAGTGACGAAGGATGCTGTAGGTTGCAGAGAGACATAGATAAGCTGCAGAGCTGGGCTGAGAGGTGGCAAATGGAGTTTAATGCAGACAAGTGAGAGGTGATGCACTTTGGTAGGAGTAACCGGAAGGCAAAGTACAGGGCTAATGGTAAGATTCTTAGCAGTGTAGATGAGCAGAGAGATCTCGGTGTCCACGTATACAGATCCTTGAAAGTTGCCACCCAGGTTGACAGGGCTGTTAAGAAGGTATACAGTGTTTTAGCTTTTATTAATAGAGGGATCGAGTTCCAGAACCAAGAGGTTATGCTGCAGCTGTACAAAACTCTGGTGCGGCCGCACTTGGAGCATTGTGTACAGTTCTGGTCACCGCATTATAAGAAGGATGTGGAAGCTTTGGAAAGGGTGCAGAGGAGATTTACTAGGATGTTGCCTGGTATGGAAAGAAGGTCTTACAAGGAAAGGCTGAGGGACTTGAGGCTGTTTTCATTAGAGAGAAGAAGGTTGAGAGGTGACTTAATTGAAACATATAAAATAATCAGAGGGTTAGATAAGGTGGATAGGGAGAGCCTTTTTCCTAGGATGGTGACGGCGAGCACGAGGGGGCATAGCTTTAAATTGAGGGGCGAAAAATATAGGACAGATATCAGAGGTAGTTTCATTACCCAGAGAGTAGTAAGGGAATGGAACACTTTGCCTGCAACGGTAGTAGATTCACCAACTTTAGGTACATTTAAGTCGTCATTGGACAAGCATATGGACGTACATGGAATAGTGTAGGTTAGATGGGCTTCAGATTGGCATGACAGGTCGGCACAACATCGAGGGCCGAAGGGCCTGTACTGTGCTGTAATGTTCTATGTTCTAAATGCCCAAATTCCATTTGCCCTCCTTATTACCTTCGGTGTCAGTTTGCTCAGTTGGCTGGACTGCCGATTTGTGATGCAGTGACACTAACAGTGTGTTAAATTCCTGCACTGATTGAGGTTACCGTGAAGGATTCTCCTTAACCTCTCTCCCCTCGCCTGAGGCATGGAGACTCTCAGTTAAACTCACAGCCAGTCATTTTGGTCTAATGAGAGAGCAGCCCTATGCCATATAACCTGAATACTGGCTTTGTATCATTCAGATGTTCAGTTTGCCCACCTCCATCTTTCTTTTGGAAGCTGTATCCAAAGTGATTCATAGGATATTTGTGAGCATGATACAGAATCAGGAACTGAAGAGTGGATGGTGTTGTACATCAAATGGATGAAGACTGTGCTGGGGAAAGAATGGAACTTAGGGAAACTGAACCGCTGAAGATTGAGACTGAGGCATAAGTTAGTGAGGGAACACTGCTTTGGCAAAAAAATATTAATTAGTCATTTGAGAGCAGAACAGGGGGTTAGCATTGTTCCTCACGGAACCAGGGATCTGGGTTAAAATCCACCCTCTGGCAAATGTCCGTACGGAGTCTGCACATTCTTCCCATGTCTGTACAGGTTTCGTCCAGGTGCTCCGGTTTCCTACCATAGTCCAAGGATGTGCAAATTGGGTGGATTGGCCATGTTAAATTGCCCATTGTGTTCAAGGATGTGGATTAGCCATGGGAAATGCAGGGATAGGGTAGGGGGTGGGTCTGAGTGGGATGCTCTACAGAAAGGCAGTATGGACTCTGACTGAACGACCTGCAGCCACTCTACCGGGATTCTAGGAGTTCAAATACTTTGTTACAAATCTTGCCAAAAGCTTTGGAGATGTCAAGGACAACAACTGACGATGAGTCAAAGAATTCTCAAAAAGCAGGGTTCCACAAACCACAGATGACAAGTCACCTGTGGGAAAGGCCCACTCAACTCAGACCAGATTAGGACCAAGCTGTCAAGGCAGTTGGTCATTTCAGCTCCAATATCATTCCTGACTTGACCCTCATTTAGGAGGAGATAGTTCAGAAAATGACCTGCTGGCTGTGTTTCATTGCAAACAATTGTAATCGAACCGAAATGACAACATGAAATAACTCAAGGTCAATCGAGCATCATTCCAACTGTGAATTTAACATTCAGGCATCCCCTCCAAGTCAGTTGATCCCAGTGAAGGCATCAGCATTTAGCTCTCCCTTAAAATACTGATAAAATCAACAATAGCCAAAAAGAAAAGACATCAAGGAATTACAAAAGCGATTGGGAGACTTTGTAGCTGTTTTGATTGTAGAAAGGGATCTTGTTGGCACATCTCAGTTTAAATAGACAGGGAGAATGATTAGCATCGACAAGGAGGTAGGAAGTTGTGGAAAAGAATAAACAAAATCCAATCAAAAGAAGAACAGAATAGAGTTGGGAGCTCCCTGATGCCTCTGCGATCATGCAGGTTAACACCATTGTCTTGTCAAGAGCAGTTACCCAGCAACGAATGGCCAGAGGCCTGGCTCACCACCCTGTTAACGATGGCAGGCAGGCTCTTGAAAGTGGGGCCAATAGGAGGCTCTCCAGCTTGAAGAAACAGCATCCTGAAGTTCAGGTAAGAGATACAAATGGGGGCTTCCATCTTGAGAGTGCTCAAGATGAACTCCATTTTGAGACACCCTTGGCCAAGTTGGGGGGAATCTTCATCACAAGACATGTTTGGTGGGGGAAGGGGGCAGAGTCTCCATTTTGAGGAACCCTTGAAGAGGATTGGCTTTCAAATTTAGACACCCCCAGGACACCCTCCATTTTGAGACACCCTTAGCAGGTGAGCAAAGGTGCAGGACCTCCATCCAGCCTCTCTGCAATGTATCAAAGTCTTAAATTTAAAAATTGGTCTCATGACTGATCACCATCATGCAGGGGAACACCCCCATCCCTCCAAAGTGCAGCCTACAGCTGCAGCAGTGGCCATGTAGCCAGTGGAAACCTGAAAGCATGCCTCAAGTGCTGCAGTCTCCCTGGCAACAGGAGACTTCACAGGTTAAAACCATAAGACATAGGAACAGAAACAGGCCATTCAGCCCAGAGTCTGCTCTGTCATTCAATGAGATAGTAGCTGATCTGATCATCCTCAACTCCACTCTCCTGCCTTTACCCCATAACCCTTGATTCCCTTACCAATTAAAAATCTCTCTCAGCCTTTAATATACTCAATGACTCTGCAGTAAAAAAAATTCCACAGATTCACTATCCTTAGAAGAAATTCCTCCTCAACTCTGCCTTAAATGTGGCCTTCGGTGCTGGACTCTTCCACACAGGGAAACATCCCTTCTGCATCTAATCTGAGAAGTCCTTAGGTTTCAATAAGATCATTTCTCATTCTTCTAAAGTCTGGGTACAGGTAATCTACTCAACCTCTCATAAGACAGTGCTTCGCTACCTGGTATCAATTGTGAACCTTCTCTGGACCGCCTCCAATGCCAGTCTAGATTTCCTCAGGTAAAAGGCCCAAAACTGTTCACAGCATTTCAGCTGTGGTCTGACTAGCGCCTTGCATAGCTTTAGCAAAACCTCCCAACTTTTGTACTCTATTCCCTTCAAAATAAAGGCTAACATTCCCTTTGCCTTCCCTATTACCCGCTGAACTTGGATACTAGCTTTTTGAGATTCATGATGAGGATTCCCAAATATCTCTGCTCCAGCTTTCTGTAGTCTTGCCCCATTTGAATAATATTCAGCTCCTCTCTCCTTCCTGCTAAAGCGTACAACCTCACGTTTTCTCATAGATAACAAAATGTGAGGCTGGATGAACACAGCAGGCCCAGCAGCATCTCAGGAGCACAAAAGCTGACGTTTCGGGCCTAGACCCTTAATCAGAGAGGGGGATGGGGTGAGGGTTCTGGAATAAATAGGGAGAGAGGGGGAGGCAGACCGAAGATGGAGAGAAAAGAAGATAGGTGGAAAAGAGAGTATAGGTGGGGAGGTAGGGAGGGGATAGGTCAGTCCAGGGAATACTGACAGGTCAAGGAGGTGGGATGAGGTTAGTAGGTAGGAGCCCTTCTAACCTCATCCCACCTCCTTGACCTGTCAGTCTTCCCTGGACTGACCTATCCCCTCCCTACTTCCCCACCTATACTCTCCTCTCCACCTATCTTCTTTTCTCTCCATCTTCGGTCTGCCTCCCCCTCTCTCCCTATTTATTCCAGAACCCTCACCCCATCCCCCTCCCTGATGAAGGGTCTAGGCCCGAAACGTCAGCTTTTGTGCTCCTGAGATGCTGCTGGGCCTGCTGTGTTCATCCAGCCTCACATTTGTTATCTTGGATTCTCCAGCATCTGCAGTTCCCATTATCACTCATGTTTTCTCATGGTGACAGGCAGGTGGATCCTGGGAGCTCTTCTGATGCTCCAGTCTGCTTCCAAGTAAATGACCCAGGGCAGATGGCACCAAATTGATATGCCAAACATAGCCCACAGTGCCCATGTTAAGCAGATACACCACCTTAAGACATCCACAATGCATTTTTAGACAGTAAAAGGCTTTTTCTGAAGCATCAATGTAGCAAAGCTGGCAGTTAATTTGTGCACAGCAGGCTCCCACAAACAGTACTATGGTAACAGCCAGAAAATCTTGTTTTGATGGCAGTTGGGAGAGAATCATTATCCAGGGCAATGGTGAAAAAGCAAAATGTATGGAAAGCAGGCTGTATTGAAAATCTATTTTCATAGAACCTCTACAGTGTGGAAGCAGGCCATTCAGTCCACTGAGTCCACACCAACCTTCTGAAGAGCATCCCACCCAGACCCACTCCCCTACCCTACCCCTGTATTTACCGTACCTAGCTTACCTATTCCTTGACACTGTGGGCATTTTAGCATGTCCAATCCACCTAAGATGCACATCTTTGGACTGTGGGAGGTAACCCCACAGACATAGAGAGAATGTACAAACTCTGCACAGTTACCCAGGTCTGGAATTGAACCCAGGTCCCAGGCACTGTGAGGCAGTATTACTAACCACTGAGCCACCATGCCACCTAAATTCTCCTCACGTGCTGCTAAACACACTAATTCTTCTTGCTGCACGGAAAGCACTGTTAAATGGAGCACCTGATTTTACCCTTGGGTATTTTATAACCTGACCTTCACAGCATATTCTAATT
This sequence comes from Stegostoma tigrinum, assembly GCF_030684315.1. NCBI lineage: Eukaryota > Metazoa > Chordata > Chondrichthyes > Orectolobiformes > Stegostomatidae > Stegostoma > Stegostoma tigrinum. Next base: position 15,443,717 of record NC_081404.1, read on the forward strand.
CAAAACATTCAAAGCAGACAAAATACAGAAACCTTTTTGCAGGAGAAAGACAGTTCAGAGGAAGAGAATTCTCTCTCTCTTTTCCCTCCTTACCTTACCTGCCTTTATTCTATCCTCTCTCAGAACATGAATCTCAACCAATCCTGTTTGTATGGCCTTCGTGTCAGAATATTTTCTGCCTGGCTTTAGACAGGCACTCAGAAGGGCAGAATGTTATGGGGGAGGACAGTGTTAGACTGCCTCCCCAAGGCCAAAAGGAAAGTCTGCAGCCCATCCATGAACTCGAGGAAAAGCATACCTCACAGCCAGGGGACCAGTAATCGGCAGGGCATTGTAATCAATGGCTCCTTGGGGTGCACCAAATTGGGGGTTATGGGACAGGAAGAGTTTGGCTAATTATTTCGATAAGAAATAGATTCTCCAATGCTGTGCGCACTCACGTATAGAAAACTACAACCACATCATGGTGGCACAGTGGCTCAGTGGTCAGCTGTCTGACTAGTACGTGCTGATGGTGGCTGAAGATGCAAGGCTGGGACCCCAAGAAACGTTCTTAAACTCTCCATCAAGTGGTCTCTATGGGATATCGAACACCCTGCCAACCAGGGGAGGCTGATTCTGGTGTTTTCAAGAGGCAGCACTCCCTTACTTTCAGCTTCATAAGGGTAAGCAAAGGAAGTATGTTCCCATTCGCTGATGGCATAGGGCAAATAGATGGCAAACGTCAGCAATATGGTAGTGAGAGGCTGCACGGTATGAGCTGGACCAGCATACATTATCCCAACAGGAGCTTAAGAGTCAACCACATTATTGTACTTTTGGATTCATGAGTAGGCCAGACCCGGTAAGGATGGCAGATTTCTTTTCTTGAAGAGCCTGAGTGAACCAAGTGGGTTTTTTGCCTCCAACAGTTTCACTGGCATTGTTAGACAGATAATGCAGATTTTTAAAATTCAAATTCCACCATCTGCCATGGCAAGATTTAAACCCAGGTCCCTCAGAACATTAGAGATAGCAAGAACCGGAGTCAGAGACAACAGCGTGGAGCTGGAGGAACACAGCAGGCCAGACAGCATCAGATTTCTGAAAAAGGGTCCTGACCTGAAATGTCAACTTTCCTGCTCCTCTGATCCTGCCTGGTCTGCTGTGTTCCCTCAGAACATTCCGAGTTTCAGGATTAATAATCTAGTGACAATATCATTAGGCCATTGCCTTCACAGAGTGAGGAATGAACTGACTGGACTACTCCACAAGTGAGCAAACATGGATTTGACGGGCAGGACGGCCTTCTTCAGCACTGGCTTAAACCTACAGCCTGCTGAAAGAGGAACAAGGGCAATATGCTTCATGTTGTGATCATGTTATTGAGGGAGAGATATCTTAAAAAGAAACATTCAGAAAAATGGTCTCCTTAAGCTATGCATGTGCACAGCCACTCCAATGTTCCACACATGGTGATTGGCAACAGGAATACCAATTGTGGCACTGACATTCAATTCCAGAAGTTACTGTCACACATTCCTGGTGGTCCATGTAGCCAGTAAGAAAAAGCGGAGGAAACAGATTCAGAGCCCTGACTACAACAACGTGCTAGTCTGGATCATAAGGTATAGAAGGAGAATTGGGCCACTAGCCCATTGAGTCTGGTCTGCCATTCAAGAAGATGATGACTGATCTGATAACCCTCAACCCCACTTTCCTGCCTTTTCCCAATAGCCTTTGATTCCGTTCCTAATTAAACATCTCTGTCTTAATGACCCAGCCTTGAGTGCCCTTTGTGGCAAAGCATTCCAAAGATTCATTACCCTCAGAAAGGAGAAATTGCTCCCGATCTGTCTTAAATGCACGACTCCTTATTCTGCGATAACCTGATGTTCTTCCACAAGGAGAAACAACCTCTCCACATCTCCCTTGTCAAGTCCTCTAAGACTCCTCTGTGTTTCAATATGGTCACCTCTGATTCTAAATTCACACTGTCAGAATCCCGCTTCAAATTCTGCAACTTTCCAAACAATCTCTTTGCATGCTGGTGAATGGGTTTAATGAGTCAATGTAAATCCTAAACATCCAATGAAGCAGTTAACTGCAGAATTCTGTGCAATTATCTGCTAAGACTCAACGAGGATATCGCAAATTGGGAAAATGCGTGTGGCTTGCTTTTTTTTTGTGTGGTGCAATATTCAAGTTAGTGTCAATGGAACAGAAGAAACAAATCTGACTAAAGGTTGCTGGTGCATTTCCATTCACCCACTTGATCAAACAACTTTGGTCTCTTACAAATTGGATTTGGGAACACTGAAAAGGTTGTCTGGTTTCCAAATCCTGCTTTTAATAATGATCAAGCAATTCCCTTCTGAGTGACAAACTCAGATACTAATTAATTCTCAAAGTAGGTACAATATTTAACCCAGTATTGACACTTCACTTAAAGGGGAGCTGCGATCATGAGGGGAGAAAAAAGAAGTTTGGCAAATCCTTTTGTGTTTGGAACAAAAAAAAATCACACTGATTGCCTGCCTTTATGGAAGCATGTTTGGAGATATTATTTTTTGTCCCAAAGTCAATGCTCCTTTAATTGGGCAATTCTTTCTTTTCGATAGAGAAGGCAATTAAAAGGCTCCAGTGGTAAGGGATCACCAGATCAATGTTAAACAAACAGCAGAGGCCACTGCCTACTTCCTGTTTCTGCAACGGGGCTCACTTGGGGTTTTCAAGGGTGTCCTTTGTCTGTGCTAACCTTTGACATGAGCAGTTGTTGGTTTTTGTGCTGTGATTATCCTCGGCCTTTTACAGCTGAATGATCACTAAAAGGTTTTCTGTGCGTGCTCACTTGTCTGTTACACGGCCCACACAATGCACACAACAACGACAGCTCAATCAGCAACATTCAATGCCAGCCTTCCCCAGCAGGCCAATGAGTGGGTCCTTTAAAAAAAAAGAAACACCAACCTTTCAAAGCATTCATGAACCACTGTTCATTTTTCCCCGACAACAATCTGTATTTATCCACCTCTTTTGAAGCTCCCTCCAAACCATCCACTGTGTCCAATTTAAAATTGATCCAGGCTTCGGACAAACAGCTCTTTATAGCGTAGATTTGTAGAACACAGAAAGAGGCCCTTCGGCCCATTGTGTCCATGCCTGCCATCAAATATCTGTGTTCAAGACCCATTTTTCAGCAATAGGCCCGTAGCCTTGCATGCTACAATGTTTCAAATGGTCACCCAAATACTTTTTTCAAACTCATTAGACAGAGCAGCATACCGTAGATATTAATCAGGAACCTGGCTCCCTGAAGAATATCACTTAAAACAAAAAAAAACTCATTTGTCCCATTACTAAGGATGCTTGTTTCGACCTCTAACATCACCCAGCTTCACCTTTAGAATTCTAAATACTTATAAATGTCTTAAGAGTTCCTGCATCCATCACCCTTTCAGACAGTTAGTTCCAGACATCTACTTCCCTTTGGGTGCATTTTATTTTTCTCAAAGCTCCTCTAAATCTCCTCATCCTTACTTTAAAACTGTGCCCCCTGGTTATTTATCCCTCTGCTAAGGGGTACAGTTTCTTCCTGTCTATGCGCCTCAGCACTAGTATTACCGATAGCTTAATGATAACTTCAGGGCCTATACAAATAAAAGTATTCAAGAAGCCACTTTAACCAGATTATCAACCTGGAATTTGGTCCCTAAAGGCCATTGAGGGTCAACCCACAGCACAAGGACTGCAGTGGTTCAAGGCTGCAGCTCACCACCTTCTCAAGGAGCAAGTAGGGATGGGCAACAAATGTTCGCCCAGCCAACAATACCCACATCCCATGAAGAGAAAACCTTCTTGGTTGCTGCATGGTCACATTTCTGCCTTGTGTAGACATCGATATTGTGAGAAACAGGAGCAGAAGGAGACCATTCAGCCCCTCAAGGCTGTTCCTAGTCAATTGAATCATGGCTGATCATTTGTGCTCATGTCCAGCCTTATCATTTTTAATTTTTGTCAATAGCTTGTATCAGTTCCCTTTCCCAAACAAAAACCTGTTGAATCTGGTCCTCAATGTGTCAAATGATGTAGACGGTTTCTTTTCTGGGGTTGGGCGGAAAGTCGGGGCAGGTATTAAATTTCAGATTTCCTAACCCTGTGTGTGAGGGAATGCTGAGCAAAAGTCCCCCACACCAAGGCCTAGCTCAAATTTCATGGTCATACCCACTTTGTTCAGGTGCCCCATGCTCAGCAAGAGGCAATAATTGTAACATAGCATGTCAATTTTCATCATTTCAATACCTCAATTAGATCTAAAGGCTGCTGTGACTTACTTCAACACCATCTTTACCGTAACCATTTTGACCCTGTTGTGTTAATACCTCCATCACCACCAAAAAAAATCTAGCGCTAAGCTAATAAAAACCAAAAGAACTGCAGATGCTGTAAATCAGGAACAAAAACAGTTGCTGGAAAAGCTCAGCAGGTCTGGCAGCATCTGGGAAGGAAAAAAAAAGAGTTAACATTTCGGGTCTGGAGGCCGTTCCTCAGAACTGAGGAACTTTGTTTTTGTTAGAGCTAAGCTAAATCCAATTAGCATTGTGATTGCCTTCCAATCATTTTATTGCCATCCTTTTGATTTGATGCTGCTCATGTTCGGTGACCTTTATATTTTAAAAAAAGCGCCCATGCTGGACTTCTTTTTGCTCGCTGCTATTCATTCATTGTTCCGTGTGCGATATAAATGAAGCAAGATCAACAGGTACATGCTCTTTATTCATCCGTCAGATCTGGGCCGCAAAGGCTAACATTTACTGCCCATTCCCAAAATGCCAGCCGCCCTATTAACAACAAAGTCATTACAGAATGCAATTAAAGAGGCAACCTCACTTTTTTTTCTAGGTCTGGAGTCATATTGAAGCACATGAAATTCATACACAGCTTGCCAGGAGATTCCCAGCCCACTGGCTGGGAGACTTGAGACCCAGAGGATTCAAGTCTCAGGATAAGGCCCAGGGCCCACTTGGGATTGAGATGAGAAGGAATTTCTTGGACAATGGCAAATCTTTGGAATTCTGTACCCCAGAGGAACTCCGTCACAGTGAATCTACTCAAGAGAGAGATCGATTTCTAAATATCAAGGGTGATAGGGATAGCGTAACAGCATAGTGTCATGGTTTACTTAAATGGCAGAGTAGGCTGGAGAGATTGAACGACCTCCTCCACCTCAATAGGCCAAACCAAGTAAGGACAGCAGACTGTCTCTCCTGGGAGGTTATTCATAAACCAGATGCGAGGTTTACGAAACTCTGAATCCAGGAGTTAAAGGCTTTACTTCCATTGGCTATCACACCACAGGGTTGCCAACTTTTCCAGGATGGCCCAAAGCCTCCAGGAATTAGACTTATTTCCAGGATTCCACTTTGAGCATCCCTGGGAACAAACCCTCAAAGGTAATGGCCTCGTGGTATTATCACTAGATTGTTAATCCCGAGACCCAGGTAATGTTTTGGAGACCTGGGTTTGAATCCCGCCATGGCAGATGGTAGAATTTGAATTCAATAATTTCAGACACCTGAAATTAAGAATCTACGATGACCATGAATCCAAATCTTGACTGTTGGAAAAATAAAACCCACCTGGTTCACTCATGGCCTTTAAGGAAGAAACTGCCAACATTACCTGGTCTGGCCTACATGTGACTCCAGATCCAGAGCAACGTGGTTGACTCTTCACAGTGTGGAGCTGGAGGAATATAGCAAGTCAGGCAGCATCAGAGGAACAGGCAAGTCGACATTTCGGGTTGGGATCCTTCATTGGGAGCCCTGAAACATTGACTTTCCTGCTCCTCCGCTGCTACCCAACCTGCTGTGTTCCTCCAGCTCCACACTGTATTGGCTCTGACTCCAGCACTGGCAGTTCTCATTACCTCTATGTAATTGACTCTTAGCTGCCCTCTGGACAATTAGGGATGGGCAATAAATGCTGATCTAATCAGCGACACCCTTATCCCATGAATGAATTTTGAAAAAAGGGTCCATTAAAAATAAAACCACTCTTTCCAAAGATTTTTTGGTTGGAATGTCAAACAGGGAAAAAGAGCTGACAGTCAAATTGCTTTCTGATTGGCCTTGGACAGATGGGGACATCAAAAGGACTAGCATTTTGGGTGACCCATGGCGGGATGAAAACATGCACGGCAACCTCAAAGAATGGTAGTTGGCAACCCTACTCTGAACCTAAACAAAAAACCAGAGAGAAACATCCAAATGGTGGCAAAGAACAAGATCAGACTTGCCCACTTTAAACAGGCTGGAAAAGGGGGAGGAGGGGGAAAAAGCATTTGAAAAGAAAATAGACTCGGATATTTATTTTCTCTGACAAAAAGCAGTAGAAAATACCTCAGACTCGATGGGGCCTACTTTGGCTCAGTGAGATGACTGGAAGGTGAAAGGTCATGCCTTAATTATGCCCAATAACATGCAATTCATTCACAGAAGGGCAGACAGCTTGGAAGAGAGCTCATGGAACACAACCAGAAAGTTCTCACTGCCTTTAGGGCGTTTCTGTACAGGCTGCAACAGGTTAGCAGTGGTTTACATTGGAGTAGAGTTGCCGGTGGCAGGGGTGGGGAGATGTATTCAGTCGCTGCACACACAGTGTAGGCTTTCCAAGTGACAAAGGAAAGTAACATTCCGGACTTGTTGGTGCCGATGACAGTCAATGTCGGCCAAGCCACTGAACGGGTTTCTCTCTCCACGCACACCTCTGAAATTAGAGCATGTTTTTGTACTGAATTTATTCATTCATGGGATGAGTGTGTTGCTGGCAAGGCCCCAGCATTTGTTGCTTGCCCATAATTGCCCTTGAACTGAGGAATTAATTTCTAGGGCATTTGAAAGCACAGTTAAGAGACAACCACATTGACATCACATTCAGCCCATCGAGCTGCTCCACCATTTCAAAGAGATTGTGGCTGATCTGATCATCCTTATCTCCACAACCCTCTATTCCCTTCCTGACTAAAAATCTCTCAGCCTTGAATATACTTAATGAACCAGCCATGTCAGCCCTCTGCAGTAGAGAATTCCAGAGATTCATTACTTTCAGAAGAAATTCCTTCCCATCTGTCTTAAATGGGCGACACCTTATTCTGAGATGATACCCTCTGGTTCTCAACTCTCCCACAAGGGGAAACAACCTTTCCCCATTTCATCTGCCAAGTCCCCTTAGAATATTTGTGTTTCAATAAGATTGTGTCTCATTGTTCTAAACTCCAATGAGTACAGTCCTGACCTACTCAACCTCATAGACCAGTCCCTCCATACTTGGAATCAGCCAAGTGAACCTTCTCTGGACTGCCTCTGATGTCAATGTATATCTTTCCTTTGATAAATTGTGCATCTGGAGTCACATGTGGGCCAGATCAGATAAAGATTGCAGCTTTCCTTCCCCAAAGGGCATTAGTGAACCAAATAGGTTTTTGATGACAAATAGTTTCAAGGTCACCATGACTGAGACTCGCTTTCAATTCTAGATTTATTAACTGAATTTAAATTCCCCCACATTCCATGGTGCAATATGATCTCCTAGCCCATGGATTAATCAACCATTGACGCTACCACTTATACAACTATCTTCCCACTAACTCTGATAATTGTTGCTTCAGTCTGATTGATAGTGAATGGGACTTAGATAAATCCTTGAAAAGGGGTTTAAAAAAAATTGCAGGGCTCCAGGGAAGGGGGCGGGGAAAGAGAGAAGAGAGATTCAGTCAGTAGCTCCACAGAGGAACCAGCACCTTCCCAATGGTCCAAATGGCCCTTGTGTTGGATAAACATTCCCAAGGTGGACAGTGGGAACTCCTGAACTGTCATCCGCAGATGCTGAACTGCCTGGATATGAATGATACTTGTTAATTTGACTCCCTAATGTGGCAGCTCACAATATCTGCGGTAAACGGTATCTCATGTGATGCCCCACCTAAACACAAGTATCCAAAACACGGGAGCAAGAAAGGTTCTCGGCACCATTTTCCATTTGGATGCCTTGGCCGACATTTATTTTCAAAACATACTTAAAAACAACAGATTCATCAGGTATTATCACAATCTTCTTTGTAGGAGCTTGCTGTGTACAACTACAACAACAATGCTTTGAAATTTAGCTGTAAAAACTTTGGAATGTCTTGATCACGAAAGGTGCAACAAAAAAATGCAAGTTTTTTTTTCCATCCCATTCACAGTTTGATTCTTCTCTAAGAGGGGGAAGAAAGGGCCCAGTTTGCAAAACACTGTTGTTTGGTATCAGATCTCAAGACCATAAGACATAGGAGCAGAAACAGACCATTGGCCTGAGACTAGAAACACATTTCGATTGATGCTGTTCCTTTATTTATTGATTACTACAACTTGCATGAATATTGCCCTTTTATTCATGGGATGTTAACTGCATTAAGGTTAAGAATGCACAGATGAAGGCCATTACATACCTTGAGTGCACATACACTTGCCTTTATTGGACAGTGCATTGAGTATAGGAGTTGGGATGTCATGTTGAACCTGTACCAGACGTTGTAAAGCCACTTTTGGAATACTGCATTCAGTTCTGGTCTCCCTGTTATCGGAAGGATGTTGTGAAACTTGAAAGGGTTCGGAAAAGATTTACGATGATTTTATTTCCTTTATTCATACATTCACTGGATAAGGGTGTCGCTGGCCAGGCAGCATTTATTGCCCATCCCTAAATGCCAAGAGGGCAGTTGAGAGTCAACCACATTGCTGTGGGTCTGGAGTCACATGTAGGCCAGACCAGGTAAGGATGACAGTTTCCTTCCCTAAAAGACATTAGTGAGCCAGATAGGCTTTTTCCAACAATCAACAACAGATTCACAGTCATCATTAAACTCTTAATTCCAGATATTTATTGAATTCAAATTGTACCATTTGTTATGGTAAGATTCAAATCTGGGCCCCCAGAAAATTATCTAGGTTTCTGGATTAACAGTCCAACGACAATACCACTAAGCTATTTGCCTCCCCTGCTGATGCCAGAGTTGGAGGGATTAAGCTATAGGGAGAGGCTGAATAGCCTGGGATTATTTTCTATGGAACATCAGAGAATGAAGGGTGCTGTTATTGGGGGTTTATAAAATCATGATGGCCATGGTCTTTCCCCCAGGGTAGGGGAGTCCAAAACTAAACGGCATAGGTTTAAGGTGAGAGTGGAAAGCTTTAAAAAGGGGCCTAAGGAGCAACTTCTTCACTCAGAGGATGATGTGCGTATGGAAATGAGCTGCCAGAGGAAGTGGTGGAGGCTGGTACAGTTACAACATTTAAAAAGCATCTGGATGGGGACACGAATAGGAAGGGTTTAGACAGATATAGGCCACATACTGGCAAATGGGACCAGATTAATTTTGGGTATCTGCTCAGCACAGACAAGTAGAACCAAAGGGTTTGTTTCTGTGCTGTATAACTCTATAGCTTAAAACATAATGCCATAGTGTGCCAACATGCAAATCCTCCACTGGCAATTTGGCAGTGTTCCCTATTTTCAATAGTGCAACCACCCTAAAGAACAAGTGAACCAAATGGATCTTTACAATAATTGACAGTGGTTACATCATTGCCATTAAGCTAAGTGCTCAGTGAATTTATATGCCACTGTCTGCCGTGAAGCTATCTCCTCCCACACTCAGAAGAGGGAAAAAAAAGCAGTTATTAATAAGACCCTTTTCACTAATTGTGTATTTTTCATCAGTATGGAATTGGAGGGAGATAGAATAGACAGAAAGACAAAAAAAAAAGTCTGAAGTCTCTTCACAGAGTGTCTGTCAATGGACAACCAGGGCGAAACATCAACAGGATAGCTCCACTTTTCACACTGAGAACCCATTCAATATCTTGTGTCTGGCACCAGTTGATTCTTATCATTTGCCAAGTGGAACACTTCCACTGGCTGAGAGCAGCAATTGATCACCATGGCAGTACCACCAACTTGAACTGTGTGCCACCCTGTGCTGTGCCCTGGCACAACACATTAAGTACTCCTAAGCAAAAGGATGGCTATTAACATGGGCAAAAGGCCTCTGCTTGTCCATTCTGGATAATACAAAAAGAGGTTTTGCTGGACCACACTTTGTTGAAGATGCAAGATAATCTTTTCACAACAATGTGCAAGGCATTTTCCAGCTTGTTGTCCAATTTTGAGAAAGAGTTAGAATCTGTCAAGCAGTTGGCAGTCCAGAGAGGAGACAGGGAGAAACAAAATCTCCCTTCAAAATGACTTAGGGATGTGTCAGGTGGGATTTAGCTTCTCAGGATACATTTATTTTTAAGAGATAAGGTTTGCATTTCAATAGCACCTTTCACACCCTTTGCAGCCAAAAATGAGCACTTTGTGAAGTGTTGTCACAGCTCCCAGAAAACAGTCAATTTGTGCCCAGCAAGACCTCACAAACAGCAAATTAATGTTAGCCTGCTTTTTAGTTGACTTTTTCCAAACAAAAGCACTCTCTAACATATGCTTTAGGTGTTGCCTAAGGTCAGCATTTATCACTCATCCCTTGAACTGAGTGATCTGCTCAGCCATTTCAGAGGGTCATTGAGTCAGCTGCAACACGGTGGCCCTAGAGTCACATGCAGGCCAGACTGCATAAGGATGGCAGATTTCCCTCCTGTTAGTGAAGCAGATGGGTTTTGCAAATGATCAATGAGAGTTTCATAGTTTCCTCGATGGTGCCCACCTTCCAATCCCAGATTTATTTCAGGAATTTCGACTGCTTTCAGCAACCGTGGTGGCATTTGAACACATATCCGTCAAGCCAGCACTCCCTGATTACTAACCCAGTACCATGACACCATCTCACCCTAACATTGGCTAGAGGGATGAAAATGATCTTTGAATTAGTTCCATGGAATCTGTGGTACCTAGAAAAGCAAGCAGGGCCTCGGTTTTAACACCTTGACTGAAAGGTGGCGACTTCCTTGTTCTGGTCTCCCTGCTATTAGAAGAATGTTGTGAAACTTGGAAAGGGTTCAGAAAATATTTACAAGTATATTGCTGGGTTGGAGGGTTTGAGCTATAGGGAGAGGTTGAATAGGCAGGGGCTATTTTCCCTGGAGCATTGGAGACTGAGGTGTGACCTTATAGAGGTTTATCAAATCATGAGGGGCATGGATAGGGTGAATAGCCAAAGTCTTTCCCCCAGGTAGGGGAGTCCAAAACTAGAGGGGCATAGGTTTAAGGTGAGAAGGTAAAGACTTAAAAGGGACCTGAGGGCCAAATTTTTCACACAGAGGTTGGTGCGTGTATGGAATGAGCTGCCAGAGGAAGTGGTGGAGGCTAGTACAATTACAACATTTAAAAAACATCTGGATGGGTACATGGATAGAAAGGGTATAGAGGGATATGGGCCAAATGAGACTAGATTAATTTAGGATATCTGGTTGGTGTGGACCACTTATACCAAAGGGTCTGTTTCTGTGCTGTACATCTCTGACTGTAAGGACTGATAAACGCAGTCGGCTAGATCGCTGCTTTGCAATGCAGGGTAGTGCCAATTGTGTGGGTTCAATTCTCACACCAGCTTAGTTTGAGGGATTCTCTTCCCTCATCTGAGGCATGGCGACCTGCTGGTTAAACTGCCACCAATCACGCCTCTCTCTCTAAGAAAGCAACCCGATGGTTTGTTAAAACAGTAGCAACTTTACTCCTTTAGTACTGTAACGAAGTAGCAGCCCAATAATTAGGTGCTCAAGTTTCTGGAGTGGAACCCACAACCTCGAAAGATTCTCAGGCAAGAGTAGTGGCAAGTCACAGCTAACGTTCACCAATTAAACTTAAAAAAAATGAACAGACTGGTGTAAAAGACTATCCAAATTCAAGTAAGAGAATAATTGTGCATGATATGGCGTGATGTTCGTGGCCTCTGAAAGTGTTTGTTCCAACTCACACTGAATACTGCTGTGGTGCAATTTATCATTGACTCATTTTCTTCACAAAAATCAGCCAATGGGAGGGTCTACTAGCCTCTGGACTTCCCTTACAGCCAATGAAGTGGCATTGACATCGGCATGTTGGCCAGAGGCTCAAAACCAATCACAGATGACAAGATGAAAAACCTTTCGGTCAATCCCTCCCTCAACCAGAAACCACTGCAAGGAGATGTACAAGCCACTCTGCACGACTGCTGAGATCTTGCTGTGCACAAAGTGAGAGCAACGCTTGCACACGCAACAACAGTGCACTTCAGAAATCGCTGCACACACAGGCACATTTTGGCAGGTTCTCAATGCATAAAGCTCCTTCATAAATCCAGACTTTGTTTACTCCTTTCCTGCCAGCTGGAAGTATAAGTGAAATATGGAGGTAATCTTAACACAGTTTTTCAAAACGTACGATGTGGGCATCACCGGCAAGTTTGACGTCATTGCCCCCATCCATAGTTGCCCTTTGAGAATGTGGCAGTGAGCTGTCTTCTTGAATCGATGCAATCCACGTGCTGCAAATAGACCCACAATGCCATTAGGGAGAGAATTCCAGGATACTCAAGGAACGGTGATACATTTTCAAGTCGGGGTTGTGGCTTGGAGGGAAAATAGCAGGTGGCAGTGTTCTCATGTATCTGCTTCCCTTGTCTTTCTGGGTGGAAGTGATCATGGGTTTGAAAAGTGCTGTCTAAGGATCTTTTGCAAATTTCTGCAGTGCACCTTGTAGATGTATACAAACGTTCACATAAGGATCAAAAGCAGACTACTCAGTCCCACAAACCTGCTCCACCATTCAACAGGATCATAACTGATCATTTTTGGTCCCAAATCTTGCATTCCTATTTATTTCTGATAACCTTTGATTCCCCTGCCAAACAAGAATCTATCCATTTCAATCTTAAAAATATTTAATGACTCCCACAACCAACCCCACGCCCACCATTTCTGAGGCAGAAAGCTCCAGGGTCACATAGCCCTCAGAGACAAAATGTCTCATCTCTTTCCTAAAAGGACGGCAGCCCTTCATTTTAAAACAGGCTCTTCTAGTTCTGGTCTTACCCATGAGAGGAAACATCCTTCTCACATCCACCTTAAGACTATTCAAGATCTTGTACACTTCAATCCAATCTCCCCTCATTCATCCAAACTCCAGTGGAAAGAATCCCAGCTTATCCAACTTTTCCTCAAACAAGCCACTCATTCCAAGTCTCAATTTAATAAATCACCTCCAAACTATTCACATCATACACACTGCTACTATTGACTGTCGGTGGTGGAGGGAGTGGATGCTTGCGGATGTGGTGCCAATCAAGCGGCTGCTTTGTCCTGGATGGTGTGGAGCTTCTTGAGTGTTGTTAGAGCAGCCCCCATCCAGGCAAGTGGGGAGTCTCACACTGCTGACTTGTGGGTGTAGATGGTGGACAGGCTTTGGGGAGTCAGGAGGTAAATTACATGCCCCAAGATTCCTAGTCTTTGGTTCATGTACAACGCAAGAAATAAAACCTTGCCCTGAAGGGGTGCCCTGCACAAGAAATAGAATTGTCAAGCTTTGGGGACAGTGGGGATGGGAGCAGACCAGCTCCTCTCCTCAGGGTCAGTTTGTGTACGTTGTTGGGACACGGCAAAGTAGGCTTACACTGTAATGCACTGCATGACATGATCTGTCAGTGTTTGCTACTGATAATGAAGAGATGCCTTTACTCCATTTGCTAATTTTAGCAAGCGAACAGAAAATGCGGTTTCTCCAGTTGCCACTGGGAAAGAGATAAAACAATGGAGCCACTGCTGACAGAGCCTTTCAGAGCAGTTTTAATTAAGTAGAACCTCTGAATGGAGGCTTAAGCTCCCTCTGAATGGAACAGACGGACCCTCCTCACTGGGCCTGATAGCTCCAATCTTGGGATGTGAGGAGTGCTGCAGGTTTGCTGCTCTTTATATTACAACAGCTTGCATTTCTATAAACCCTTCTCTGGATGCAGCATAGTAACAGAAAGCTTGTTTCTCGGGGACGTTTCTTAGCTCAGAAAACTTGCCAAGGTGGGTTCCTCCACACCTACTCCAAATCAAGGGGCTGGATTTGAGGGGTTGCCTGGTAACCATGCCAGTCAAGCCACTTACCAAATCAAAACTTTTTCTCACTTTTGGCACACTAGCATTCACAACAGTGGTACAGCGCTTCTGGTTCAGTGGGCATCTCTCAAGCCTTAAGGGTTTATTGAGGCTGTGACATGAGTGGTGAGATGATGGAGGCACAGTAGTAATATTGCTAGACTAATAATCCAGAGAGCTCAAGCTGATGCTGTAGGGCCACAGATTCAAATCCCACCACGACAACTTGCAGAATCTGAATTCAGTTCTTAAATCTGGAATTAAAAGCTACTTTCTCATTTCCCCTTGTTTAGGCTATGAATGGTTTTGTGCGGTTCACTGATGTCCTTCAGGGAAGGAATTCTGCCATCCTTACCTGGTCTGGCTGACATGCGACTCCAGACCAACGGCAATATGGTTGACTTGGAAATACTCTTAGGTAGCATTACAAACTAGTTCAAGGGTAAAAGGATGGGTAACAAATGCCAGCCTTGACAGTGATGCCCACATCCCACAAAGGTAAAAAATCTTTTGCACAAACTCCATGCCACAAGTAGGTTTTTAGGTATGTGGAGAAAGTAGGAACTAGGGACTGAGTTGCATGGTCAGCCCTGATTATTTTGAATGGGGGAAGCGGGCTTGAATGGCTGAATGGCCTACTCCTGCTCCTAGCTTCTATTTGCCTCATTTCTCTCTTCCCAGATGTAACCTGACCTTGCTGAGCATTTTCCACATCTTTGGCTTCAGATTTCCAGCATCTGCAGCGTTTCACTTTTGCATCAACAGAAAAACAGCCCTGGCTGATAAAGCACCAAATCGTTTTTGTAACAAAACGAAGGCTAAAGCTCTCAGTCTGATGAAACACTAACAAGGCAGTGCAAACAATATGGAAATAGTCTGTGCACAAAGGTTACCAGAGAACAGCCAAAAGCACAGGAGGCCCACTTTTCGTTTTCTTTCATGAATAAAATGCAATCATTAACACAGCTCACTCTCATCTTTTAAAACCTAAAGTGGTGGTTTAAGCACACCAGCCCCAATTTTAACCCGGTTCTCTCAACCGAAACCAGCCAAGGAGTCATTGATAGGAAAGGCAGTTTAGCTGCACAGATCCCTGTTTGAATGGGGACCAAGGACACCCGCAGAAAGGTCCATCCTTCAAAAAAAAGGCACACGATGACGCCATTAGGGACTGACCGGGGAGGTCTGAATGGAGGGAGTTTCCCCTTTCCACCAGACCTGGTCAGGAGTGGGCCCTGAGATAGTGGAGGCCAAGATCAAAAGGCGCTCCTCTGGTCTTCCCAAGGAAGCCTTCGACCGCCTTCACCTTTCTTGCCAAAGATTGTTATGGGCGTGGCGAGGGGGTGTAGGGAGGTGGGGTTGGTGGACTACATAACACTCACCAGGTAGTACCAAGCGAGCACTCAGTTTCTCAGGAAAAATAAAACAAAAAAACACACTCTTCAGGTGGCACATTGAAGTAAAACTCAAGCTGCCTATTCAGTTAGGCACATGCCAAGGACCCCATGGCATCTTTTTCAGAAGAGGCTCCCCTTAAACAGAAAAAAAGAAAGATTAACTGGTCAGTCATTACGCTTCCGAACAGAAGTAGGCCATTCAGCCCCTCAAGCCTGTTCTACTGTTCAATGAGATCACAGCTGATCTGTGGCCTAACTCTATATCTCATGTCCCTTAGCACCTTTATGTAACAAAAATCTATCTCCAATTTATTATGAATTTGGTGCTTGTGACATCTTGCTGTACACAAATTGGCATCTATGCTTGGCAACTGAATGACAACACCATTTACTGAACACTGCCTGAGAGATATGCAAAGTATAAATGCTGTTTCATCAAACAGAAGACAGTGGAACATACTAGATTAAAAAAAGGGGAGAGCCACTGTTAATTAAAGTAATCACAGTGTAAGCTGCCTAAACAATTCATTCTATAATGGGGATCCTGTGTCAGTCCAGACAAGGCTATGTAATGGCTGGATAAAACAACAGGTTTTTGCTTTCACTGCATACTTGGTACTCTGTTTGGATATTGCATGCAAGGCCATCAATTCTTTTGCAGGAAGGGGTCCTGCATCTTCTACACTGCCACTGCCCCCAATGTCTGCAGCAGCATCATTCAAGCTGCTCATTTGCCCATCTCAATGACCCAGTGAATATTCAGAAAGCCAAGCGTTGACACGGTAACCCAAGCTCATCAAGTAGGCTGGGAGCAAGCAGATACAGAGGCAGCAAAACAGACAGCCTCCACTATCTCATTGATATGCACCATCAACCAATTTTAGTTGACGTTCATAAATACCAGGTTTGGCCTGTGGTGCAGGCTGGTTGTGTACAAGCTGACATGGTAAACCTCCAGACAGTCCTTCAAAGCTGCTAGATTCATCTCCCTGAAATTATCTGGACCACCATTTTGTGCCTTGCAAAGCATTTGCCATCTTACTGCTGCCTTCCCCTAATAGCTTGCATTTTGTCCCCATTTTAAATCTTCTCTCCCTCCCCACCCCTCAACATTGCCACCTTTGGGTGGCATTGGGATCAGCAATGGGAAGGACTCTTGCCCTAGCTCAGGTTGCCAGGCCTTTGAGCCTGTCACAGAGTTATCAGAAATTGAAGAGAATGACAGGAGACGGTGGTAATGTCAGTGGATTACTCACCCCGAAGCCCAAGTGAAAGGTCTTGGGGAAATGGGTTCAAATCCCACCAAGGCAGCTTTTGGAACTGAAATTTAATGAATAAATCTGGAATATAAAGTGAATCTCAGTGACGGTGACCATGCCAACTATCAACTGTTGTAAAACTCAAATCTGCTTCACTAATGTCCTATAGGGAAGGAAAATGTCATCCTTACCGAGTCCAGCCTTTACGATTCCAGGCTCACAGCAATTCGGTCGACTTGGAAATGGCCAAACAAGCCACTTAACCCAAGGGCAACTAGGAATGGGCAACAGTTGCTGGCCCAGTCAGCAATGACCACATCCCACATGAAAGAACAAAAAATAAATCTCCAGGACGCTGGAAAAATATTGCCTGGAATTAAATGAAACAGTCAGCTGTGCCTGTTCATGCTAGACTCCACATGAAACCTCCATTTTCTCAAATGCAGCACAACCTACAAGCCCCACTGTTGCCTAATATTATAGAATTACATACCACAGGATAAAAATGTTCATCAAGTCTAAAAAATAATTTTTCCCCCACTTTTTAATTGAAGCAACACTAACCCCTTCACTGCTATTCCCAGCCCTGGCCCAGGCTTGAACCTGTAACCTTACTGTGTGAAGAGCTCAATGCCACACCAGCAAGTGCCTTTGCCCGCTAAACAAATTGGGCAGTTTTCAGTCTTTTTAAGAGAGCAACTTTATTTTTAGCTTCTCCAGCTTTTCTTCCGCCCTTTATAGCGCCACAAGGTCATGTACTTGCTTCCTCCAACAGGATGTGTGGCCCTTCCCTCTTCCTGCTCCCGACGTTCAGCTGATGTGGTTCTTGAACCAACTCATGGTACCACCCAGTGATTAGGGATGTCCACAAGTTAGTCATAATGTCACCATATCAATGACCAAATCATTCACCATTCTGACCTGGAAATACATTCCCAATCCTTCACTGTTGCTGGGTCAAAATCCTGGAACCCCCTCCCAAGGGCATTATGGGTCTTTCTACACCAAAAGACTGTAGCATTTCATGAATGCAGCTCACCAAACGAAGTTGCCTGAAAACATTATTTAAATGAGCAACAAACTGTAGCAACACAGAACTGCACCAAAAAGAGTACCTCCTCCAAGCATTCAAGGACAATGAATACCCAAAAAACTGGGTCAGAAGATGCCTATTACACAAACACCAGGAAGATACTACACGCCCTGACACACATCACACTACCATACATCAAGAACATATCTGAACTGACTAGAAGACTCCTACGATCATTGGGCAGAGTAGCACACAAACCATATCAACCCTATGCCATTGCTAACTTGAACCAACTACCCATTACCCAATATGGACAGAACCAATGTCATATGTAAGATTCCCTGCAAGGACTGCGACAAACATTACGTTGGACAGGCAGGAAGAAAGTTGGCCACAAGGGTACACGAGCACCAACTAGGAACAAAAAGACACGACCAATCCTGACTCATCGCCATTCACACGGATAAGGAAAACCACCAGTTCGATTGGGATAACACCAGGATCCTGGGACAGGTCAGAGACAAGCACAGGAATTCCTAGAGGCCTGGTTCTCCACTTAGAAGGCCATCAATAAACACAGAACTAGACCCTATATACACACCACTGCGAAGGAAAGCCAGAAATGAGGTAACCAATTCCAACAGACACCAGAGTTTAAATAACAGGTGGGAAAACAACACAGTGCTTCATCAGACGCTGCACTGACGTTACCCAGCAGGGTAACGAAACATAGGTG
Source organism: Stegostoma tigrinum (assembly GCF_030684315.1). NCBI lineage: Eukaryota > Metazoa > Chordata > Chondrichthyes > Orectolobiformes > Stegostomatidae > Stegostoma > Stegostoma tigrinum. The sequence continues at coordinate 15,462,223 of NC_081404.1, forward strand.
GAACAACGAACCAGCTCGGCGAGTCAATCACAGCCCGAGATACAAATCTACTCCAAAACCTTAGACAACATCACAACCACCTTCTCAAGGGACAACTAGTGATAGACATTAAATGCCAGTCCAGCTAGCCATGCCCATATCCTTAGAACAAATCTTTGAAATACCAAAACTGACCCAAGTGATTTTCCATACTCATCTTTGGATTAAAAAAATCTAGCCAAACAAAAATTAAAAGCTTGCAAACGTTGGTGGAGTGACTAATGAGTTGCAAAACATTCCGAAGCCAAGGATCACAAGTTCAAGGCCCATCTTGTTGGAAGTAAAACTTTACAAGCGTGAGCACAGGTCAGTCAAGATGTAGTTGGTCAGCAGAACAGGCCCAAGGGGGCTGGCTGTCTCCTCTTGCTCAAATTTTGGGGAGGCGGTTGCCTCCTGGTTGTTATAGGAAGCAGCCGCGCTTGGGTGAGTTGACAGATCAGTCACAGGTTTCCAAAAGCATTGTTTTGGGAAACTTGGTGCTTAAATTCAATTATGCGTTAAGGCCTCACACAGAAGCACACCCATTTGAACCAATCAAGGCAGAGTTGGTACTTTGACTTATATAGCTCCCCAGTCAAAAAAGGAGAGAATAAGCCTTGGTGATGCAGAGACCTGAGCTATTACTGGATCATCATATTGCAATCCACACAGAAAAAGGCCATTTGGCCCAACCAATCACACCGCTGTTTACACTCCACACGAGCCTCATCAAAATCTGCCATCATAACTTGAGCCTGTGCAGTACTCAGCTTGCGTATTAGCAGGGGCTCAACTGCGGTTATAAGCTTTGTGCCTGTTTTACCAGAGAGCAAGGAAACTTGACAGGATGCCAGGAACATCACAGTGTACTAAGAAAGCCGACAGAAATCGAGGTGAGGCTGGCATTACACAAAGGGAAGCTGACAGCATCAAATTCAATCACCTTCAGGTGCATAATCAAAAAGGTGAACCCTGGCTTCTGATTACATCCCACACTTGCGATCTCTATTAACCTGGGAGGCAAATCCAATCGGGGTGACCTGTTTAAAAAGGTAGTGAAAATCTGGTTGGAAATCTTTTTGCCCCTGAAACGAAAAGGAAAGTTGAGCAGAGACCAAAAGTCAATTGAAAATTTCAAAATAGAAATGGAAAAGTTTTCAGTTAAATAAGAGTGACAGAACTAAGATCGAGTTAAGATACAGATCAGTCCTGATCTAATTGAAGGGCAGCACGGGTTTGAGGGGCCTGCCCCTTTCCTGATGTTCTCAGACAGACAGTCTCTCAAAAGTCCAGTTGCTCCCCTTCATAGAAATTAAACTAAATTAAGATGGATTCTGTGTAAAACATAAAGTCGCTAATAGTCTCACACTCATTAGAGAGAGCTGACTGGTGGCGATTTAACCAGAGCGTCACCACAACTCAGGCGAGGGGAGAGGTTGAGATGGAGGAACCTTCAAGGTAACCTTAGCCAATGTGGGAACGGAACCCATGCTATTGGCATCACAAACCAGCATGTCCAGCCAACTAACCCTGGCGATGTATTATAACCTGAGACTGGCTGATGCCAACACTGGTGGGCAGAGATCACAAGAAGAAAGGAACCCATTGCCACTTCAAATTGGGCACCTCAGCATAGAGGGCAAACCAGGCTGTGTTAGCACGGTCTTCCATAAAGGATTGAAGAACACTGGGTTCCTCTTCCCTTCCAGGAGCTGACCGTCTCCATGGAAACTTGAAACTTGGGCCGTCATCAACGATTCAATGCTTCGTCAGTCAAGCGCATCCGCCTCGGTGGCCTGGCAATGTCCTTCAACCCAGCTCGCCTCAGAGTCTTCCTTGTATGTGGCAATTGGCAACGGTTAGCATGACCGCCTGAGGGTGATGCATGGGGTCAGGGGGCGGGGGTGGCGGCACAGAGAGCAATGCATTCATCTATTAAGGAGGTCACAGTCTTTCAGACTGAAAAGCTCTTTTCAGAGGCCCAGTGAACAAACGGGATTCTTGGAATGTCTCTCTGGCATTCCCAAGAATAAGGACCTTCTTAAAGGACGGCCCTTGTTATCAAGGCCCATCAGTTTTGGCAGCTGGCTCTCAGTTGCCTCACAAAGTGCTAGCTTGTCCTCCAAGCTATTTGGGCTTCCATGGAACAGGACTTAATGAGGTTAAAAGAAGATCCAATCAGAATTCCAAACTGGTTGCAAGCCCTGCAGGGAAAGTAGATTCCATTGTGGCTCAGAATTCAACCACTGACTGTAGCTTTCTGTACTTTTTAGGAAAAAAGAGGAGACGTGACAATTCTGGCTTCCATTTTCAGAAGTTCACAGAGTTGGTGCTGTCTCCTGTGTCCCAGAGCTGGTGCTGTCTCCTGTGTCCCAGAGCAAGTGTTTTCACTCACTCAGATCTGTAGCTCGCCCTGGGATGGATACTGCTTAGATCTGTTTCAGCGCTCTCTCAATCTCATGATTCCACCCCTCCGCACCCCCCGCCACCGCCCCGAGTGTCAACACATCTAGACTTTGATTTCAGCTGCAAGTCCAAACATAGTGAATAGTAGACAGTAAACAAACAAGCGAATTTGAGCATTAACAATATAGATATATATTTATCACAGTTTAGCTAGCTCCGTAAGTTGAAAATAATAGTTCACAACTGTTCTGCTAAACTACGATATAAATAACATTCATTCATTCATAGCAGTTGCCTTCATTTGCCTGCAATCTCCAAAAGTCATCTTGTCTGACTCATTCTATTTTAAAGGCTACAGACAGGCTGACTACGTTGTTTTAAAAAAGCTGGTGATTACCTGTGAACAGAAAAATGAGGACAACCAAAGAGATTGCAATAACACCATTAAATCCAAATGCAAGGGCAGCCATCCAGGAGGAAATTCAGCCCTTCAAAACTATCCCCCAATTTCATTTATTTACGGCTGGGTCGGTGTCATAATAGAATCCCTACAGTGTGGAAACAGGCCCTTTGGCCCAACAAGTCCACACCAAACCTCGGAGCATCCCACCCAGACCCATCCCCCTATGACACACCTAATATACACCTCTACCTCCCTGAACACTATGGGCAATTTAGCATGGACAATCCATCTCACCTGCACACCTTTGGACTGTGGGAGGAAACCGGAGCACCCGGAGGAAACCCACGCAGACACAGGGAGAATGTGCAAACTCCACACAGACAGTCACCCGAGGCTGGAATTGAACCTGGGTCCCCGGCGCTGTGAGGCAGCAGTGCTAACCGCTGTGCCGCCTGCTTAATTGACTAAGCTTGGTTCTGGAGCCCAACACGAAAAAAAATCACTTGTTTCTAAACATGTTCAGCCTCAAGAGCTGGGGGATGGGGGCAGCACAGTGGGAGAAAGTAAAGAGGGAAAGACAGTGAGAGAGCAGGAGAGTCCAGGTTTCTATTTACTTTATATGAAGACATGCTTCCTGGACGGGCCAGCTCTGGATTTCAAGTCTTTACCCTCTTTCCCTCCCCCCCCCCCCCCCCCCCCCCCCCCCCCCCCACAAGTCGCCCGTCCACCAGCACAGGAGTTCACTTCTATTGACTGCGTCACCAACATGGCCAACTTCCATAATGCCAAATGTGCCACCCCACTGAGACCCTGCATCCCTGTCCCCAAAACCATGTTTAGTAACCCAAGGGAATATTCACACCACACAAATGCTAGGCAGTGATCATCTCCAATAAGATGGAATCTAACCACCACCCCTTGACATTCAATCCTCCACTATCAACATCCAGAAGGATGTCATTGGCTAGTTAAGTTGTGTTTCTGGTCATTTCAATAAATGACCACAAGAGCAGGTCAGAGGCGAGGAATCCTGTAGTGAATAACAACTCCTGACTCCCCAAAGCCTGCCCACCATCTACAAGGCACAAGTCAGGAGTGTGATGGAATACCCCCCCCACTTGCCTGGATGGGGGCAGCCCCAACAACACTCAAGAAGCTTGACACCATCCAAGACAAAGCAATCCTCTTGATTGGCACCACATCCACAAGCATCCACTCCCTCCACCACCAACAGTCAATAGAAGCAGTGTGTACCATCTACAAGATGCACTGCAGAAATCCTCAGACAGCACCTTCCAAACCATGACCGCTTCCATCCGGAAGGACAAAGGAAGAAGATACATAGGAACATCAGCCCCTGCAAGTTCTCCAAGCCACTCACCATTCCGACTTGGAGGTATATCACCGTTCCTTCAGTGTTGCTGGGTCACAATCCTGGAATTCCCTCCCTAAGGGCATTGTAGGTCTACTGACAGCACATGGACTGCAGTGATTCAAGAGGCAGCTCACCACCACCTTCTCAAGGGGCAACTAGGGACAGGGCAGTAAATGCTGTACCAGGCCAACGACACCCACATCCCATGAATGAATACAAAAAAAAGCCAAGCAAAGACATTATCCGTCTGAGACAGCAGAGGTAGCCTCAGAATGCACTGTCATTAGTAGGGGCTCTTGCGGTACAGTGGTAGTGCTACTACCTCTGAGCCAGGAGGTCCAGGTTCAAAACCCTGACCCCAGAGGAGCTGACTAACAAAAATCTCTGAACAGGTTGATTAGAGTGATTTGCGTACCGACAGTCAGTGTTGTTAAACACCAAAATCCAGGTGTTGCCTGTTGCATTGTTATTGAGAGAATCGGTGAGAGCGAGTAATAGTCTCTGGTTGGGTGTCTTGAGCTCAATACACATTTGGCACAGCTTTCCTTGGGTGCTTCACAGCAAAATAGCAAGATGAAAAGCAGTGTGGTTTGTCTTCGGATTGTTTTGGGCAACTTATTCCTTGGTTATTGGTGAAAGATTTTTGGTAAAAGAAAAGGTTTGGCAGCAAAGAGTTCAGTGGGTAGCATCCACGCCCCTCAGACAATAGGTTCTGAGTTCGAGTTCTCCTACAGGAGTCTAAGCAAGGCCAACTCTCCCATCCAGTCCTGTGGGAGTGCTGCACTATTGGCGATGCTGCTTTCCAGACACATTGTCAACTGGAGGCCTTGCTTGCCCTTTCAAGCGGGCACAAGGCTGACAAGGTTGATTCCAGGGGTGAGAGGGTTGCCTGTGAGGGATGGAGTAGACTGGGGCTGTGCTCATTGGAATTCGGAGATGGGGGGGTGGAACGAGATCTTACAGAAAGATATGAAATGATGAAGGGAATAGATAAGATAGAAGCAGGGAGGTTGCTTCCACTGGCGAGTGAAACTAGAACGAGAACTCCACAGGAGCATTCACCGGCTCCCCTGCAGAATTCCTCAAGAGCATGGACGCTGCAGGGAAGTCAGTGAATGCTCCTGATCCCGAGGGATGCTTCTCAGGCTAATTGGGCGAGGAGTGCTTTGTGCACATGCTGGAATACCATCTACACTCCAAGAACTGCAGCTCACTGCCACGTTCTCCAGGGCAATTTGGGACAGGGAATAAATGCTAGCCCAGCCAGCAATGCCCACAAAAGAATAAAAAGAAAAACAAACGGCATTTCGTTCTTCTCTCCTTTCCCTATCAACACAATCAACTTCCAGGCCACTGGCTTACTGATCATTGCTGGCTGTGGAGAATTGAAAGCGAAATAAATTTGGCCATTGCTGCCCTATTATTCATGGGCACGAGGCCATGCCACAAAAGCTGCTCCAGATTCAGATCTTTGGCAGAAGAATCAGATGGGAGAGATAAGGAGATTTTTCTTTTCCCCCTCTTTTTATTTAACACTGAGTTGTGGTTATCTGAACCACTCCATCCAAAAGGCAGAAGGAATTGGCTTGCTGAAAGAAGACAGAGGGTGGTAGTTGATGGGAAATGTTCATCCTGGAGACCAGTTACTAGTGGTGTACCGCAAGGGTCGGTGTTGGGTCCACTGCTGTTTGTCATTTTTATAAATGACCTGGATGAGGGCGTAGAAGGATGGGTTAGTAAATTTGCAGATGACTATTAGGTCGGTGGAGTTGTGGATAGTGACAAAGGATGTTGTAGGCTAGAGACATAGATCAGCTGCGGAGCCAGGCTGAGAGGTGGCAAATGGATTTTAATGCAGACAAGTGTGAGGTGATGCACTTTGGTAGGAGTAACCGGAAGGCAAAGTACAGGGCTAATGGTAAGATTCTTGGTAGTGTAGATGAGCAGAGAGATCTCGGTGTCCATGTACACAGATCCTTGAAAGTTGCCACCCAGGTTGACAGGGCTGTTAAGAAGGCATACAGTGTTTTAGCTTTTATTGATAGAGGGATCGAGTTCCGGAACCAAGAGGTTATGGTGAAGCTGTACAAAACTCTGGTGCGGCCGCACTTGGAGTATTGCGTACAGTTCTGGTCACCACATTATAAGAAGGATGTGGAAGCTTTGGAAAGGGTGCAGGGGAGATTTACTAGGATGTTGCCGGGTATGAGGGGAAGGTCTTACGAGGAAAGGCTGAGGGACTGGAGGCTGTTTTCGTTAGGGAGAAGGTTGAGAGGTGACTTAACTGAGACATATAAGACAATCAGAGGGTTAGATAAGGTGGATAGGGAGAGCCTTTTTCCTAGGATGGTGACGGCCAGCACGAGGGGGCATAGCTTTAAATTGAGGGGTGAAAGATATGGGACAGATGTCAGAGATAGTTTCTTTACTCAGAGAGTAGTAAGGGTTTGCAACGCTTTGCCTGCAACAGTAGTAGATTTGCCAACTTTAGGTACATTTAAGTCGTCATTGGATAAACATATGGACATACATGGAATAGTGTAGGTTAGATGGGCTTGAGATTGGTATGACAGGTCGACACAACATTGAGGGCTGAAGGGCCTGTACTGTGCTGTAATGTTCTATGAAACAGCTTCAACTGCAACTTTCAGAAAGGGAATTTGATGAGTAGTTGATAGAACACAAAATACATCCCTGTCATTTGCAACCTGGGGCAACAAAGGCAGCTTGTCACCATGTTGAGGGCAACTAGGGATGGGCAATAAATGCTGTGACTCTGACAGCGATGTCTACATTCCCCGAATGAATAAAAACAGGACCAAGCCATTCCATTAGATCCCGACTTCAGTTCTACAACCCTGAACACAACAAAAAAAGTCTATCAACAATACCTCAAGAGTTCTAGATTTTTGCTTTGTCTTTGCATGAGGAAATGCCTTTTAAACTCCTACTCTGAGCTGGAGATTGAGGCCTAAACTCTCTGACATAAGGTAGAGTAGCTCGCATCCTGTCGCTCCATCAACCACGATGAATCAATATCGCCAAGGCAAGAGAAAATAAAACAGGAAAAAAAAAAGAGGGGGAGAAACAGATGTGGGGGCAGGGGAGGGGGTCGGCACAAGGGAGCTCAAACAGAATGGCCACCATATGGGTAGGCCTAACAGGGACTCAGGCTTGGCGGCTGACCTTCCTCTTTTGGCGATGGAGGTAGCACCAGTGCAGCCGAGAACTGAAAAATATTTTTACACGTGCAAAAAAAAACAGATTGCATGCAGAGACTATTACACCTGTGACCCAGCTGTGGCTATGTTTAAACTGACTGCAAACCGCTCCCAAAATATTATCATCCCTTTTGCCAAACAGCGTGAAGCAGTCAGACTGAGAAGAGATCAAGGAAAGCAGGAAACATAACACGGAATGGTTTTTGCCATTTAGTTTGTTGCTGCCATCCCATTTGTACACAATGCCAGGACATCAAAGCCAGTGAAAATTTTCCGCCAGGATTGCTCTCCACCACTAGCTGGCCCAAGGTTACCTGTATTGATAATAGCACCATGAGTGTTGGAAGAAAGGACTCAAGGCACTACAGAGGAACAGTCAAAATTTGACCCTCTGCGATGTCGAGAGGGGAGGGCAGGCAATTAAAAGCTTTTTCTTTTTTTAAAAAAAGAGTTAGGCTTTAAGAGTCAGAGAAGGAGAGAGAGGTGTAGGGAGAGAACTCCAGACCCAAGGGCTCAGGCTTGGCTGCCGAAGGTGGAGTAACAGAAAATTGGGTGTACATAAGAGGCCAGAATGAGAGGAGTGCAGAGATGGTGGGACTGGAGGAAGTTTCAGAGAAACAGACAGGCGAGCCCTGTTGGGACATGGGGGGAAAAATAAAGGATGAACATTCTCATGTTGACACTTTGCTTCCACAGGAGCTCAACTCCTTCGGCAAACACGGGGTTGATGAGTGAATGGGACTCAGTGTCAGAGTTGACACTGAGTCCCAATGAAGTTCCGGAGATTGGAATGTGGGAGAGCAGCCAGGAATGCACTGGAATAGTCCAATCTGGACAGAATCAAAGACATAAATGAGGCTTTCAGCAGTGGTTGAGCCGAGACAGGGGCAGGAGTCAGCAGATTCTTTTCCTCACACTCAGTTTTGACTTTTGTCTCTGCTCAATTCACCAGATCCTGACGTGACTGAGTGTGATCAAAGGAAAACTCCAACATTGGAGTTCAATCCCAAACTGTGTAGCCAGGCCACAGGGTCCCTTTCCAAAAAGGAAAATGGCAGGACAGCAGGAGCCGTGGTTGGTACAGGCTTACTTGGCCACCTCAAGGAGGGCAGGGGGTCAACCCCAGGAGAGAAAAATCAGTTTAGCCAGCCCCTCCCCAGCCATTACTACCTGGAAATTGTGGACAGTACCTTTGTTAGGAGAAAGGGAACCTGCAAATTTTGATGACATATGAGGATCCCCAACTTGGGATAAGAAAAAGGGTGAAAGGGAGAACATGGACCCCTCTAGGCATCCAAGTCAGCAACAGTGATGTTAAAATAGTATCAGAGATAATGGGAACTGCAGATGCTGGAGAATTCCAAGATAACAAACTGTGAGGCTGGACGAACACAGCAGGCCAAGCAGCATCTCAGGAGCACAAAAGCTGACGTTTCGGGCCTAGACCCTTCATCAGATGAAGGGTCTAGGCCCGAAACGTCAGCTTTTGTGCTCCTGAGATGCTGCTTGGCCTGCTGTGTTCATCCAGCCTCACAGTTTGTTATCCAGCAACAGTGATGGCAGACCAGTACACAGGCTGATGTGCCATTTTCCTGGTTTCCCACTGCCTCCCCAACCCAAATCAGCCGAGGATATCTGCCCATAGATTCAGCCAGTAAACCAACCGAACAGGCTGCCACTGGGCTCCGAGACTCTCCTGGTGCGAGAAAACTTCAGGCCATTTCAACAGTCCTGGCAAGTAGCGGGCACAAATATCTAACCTGACTCGGAAAGACCACATGACAGCAGCTGGTGGGGAAGACAACTGGAGGGCAGAGAAAGCTGCTTTCTCAAGGTTGGGGCCTAGGCCTGACTTCAGCCTAAGCTGCTGCCCAGGCTGCCCCTCACCCAGTGAGTGCCCAGCCTAGGTCATGTTTTATTCTCTGGCACCAACATCCTTGAAGAGTGCAAAACAACATGCTTAGCCAAGGAGCTAAACAAAAACCAGACACTACAGCTACAAATTAAGATTCTGGTAGGGCAGAAGATTAATTTAGCTTGTGCTGTGAGGACATCATAACCTCAAAATAAAATTGTGATAAAAGGTTAAGTCACAATTATGAGCACTGTTGGATCAATTCCAAATGATTTAATTAGGCAATAATTAATGAGATAATATGCATTTGAGCACTTTATCTGGTATCAGTGCCTCAGCTATGGGAGATGGGGGAAGGGTCAATACAAGACCTTGTTTATATCACTTAGTCTTACTCCACATTTCTTGCCAATGATCTCTCTCAATACATTAGACCCCTCGCAAAACTAAACAAAGAGATTGCCACTATTGCAGTGAGCCTTACCTTTGCCCTTTTTGCCACTTCCTCTGCCAGTGCCCACACCCTTGCCCCTTCTTTTGCCAGTGGATGGATGGAGCATGCATAAGGCTTGCCTGATTGCTTGGATTAGACAGCTGCAGTCAAAACAGCCGTGATAATGGCCTACCCCTGCTCTAATTTATGTTCAACAAACCTTATTGCTCAGAGGCTCTTAAAGATCCCAGAGTTCTACTCATTAAAAAAAAGTAGCGAGTCTCCATGGCATCCTGTGCCAACATTCCTTCACCCACCAGCAACAGAAAACCACATTAACGGGGCCTTGCTGGGTGTGCACAAAATGGCTGTCACCTTGAAGTGTGACTGCACTTGCACAGCAGCTCATTGCATATGGCGCAACAGAACCCAAGTGTATTTTTTTCATTCTCTTGGGTTTAAATCAATTTTATTTTCTTACACAGCTTCCATGCACTGTAACAGAGATGGCAAAGCTGTCGTAGAGAGTTAAGGGGTGGAGGGATGTGAAATTTGGAGACTCAAAGAAAATGATTACAACAGGGAATCTAAAATGAGAACAGAGAGAATGCCTGAACAAAAATGAAAACTAACAACATTGCTAAAGTCAAGATCCTTCGATACACACTTTCCAAGGAGCTACATCGTATTAAATGGCGGGGACAGGGCAAAGCAGACATAATGTAATGGGACAGGCTTCAAGAGTAGGGCCGATCAGGGATAGCATAGGGAACTTGTGGGTGGAGTCTGAGGAGGTAGGGGAAGCCCTTAATGAGTTTTTTGCTTCTGTCTTTACGAAAGAAACAAACTTTGTAGTGAATGAAACCTTTGAAGAGCAGGTGTGCATGCTGGAATGGATAGAGATAGAGGAAGCTGATGTGCTGAAAATTTTGTCAAACATTAAGATTGACAAGTCGCCAGGCCCGGACCAGATTTGTCCTTGGCTGCTTTGGGAAGCGAGAAATGAAATCGCTTCGCCACTTGTGAAGATCTTTGCATCCTCGCTCTCCACTGGAGTCATACCTGAGGACTGGAGAGAGGCAAATGTAATTCCTCTCTTCAAGAAAGGAAATAGGGAAATCCCCGGCAATTACAGACCAGTAAGTCTCACGTCTGTCGTCAGCAAGGTGTTAGAAAGGATTCTGAGGGATAGGATTTATGACTATCTGGAGGAGCATGGCTTGAGCAAATAAAGTCAACACAGCTTTGTGAGGGGTAGGTCATGCCTCACAAACCTTAGAGTTTTTTGAGGATGTGACTAGAAAAGTTGATGAGGGTCGAGCTGTGGATGTGGTGTATATGGACTTCAGTAAGGCATTTGATAAGGTTCCCCATGGTAGGCTCATTCAGAAGGTCAGGAGGAATGGGATACAGGGGAACTTAGCTGCTTGGATGCAGAATTGGCTGGCCAACAGAAGACAGCGAGTGGTAGTAGAAGGAAAATATTCTGCCTGGAAGTCAGTGATGAGTGGGGTTCCACAGGGCTCTATCCTTGGGCCTCTACTGTTTGTAATTTTTATTAATGACTTGGATGAGGGGATTGAAGGATGGGTCAGCAAGTTTGCAGACGACACAAAGGTCTGAGGTGTCGTTGACAGTATAGAGGGCTGTTGTAGGCTGCAGCGGGACATTGACAGGATGCAGAGATGGGCTGAGAGGTGGCAGATGGAGTTCAACCTGGATAAATGCGAGGTGATGCATTTTGGAAGGTCAAATTTGAAAGCTGAGTACAGGATTAAGGATAGGATTCTTGGCAGTGTGGAGGAACAGAGGGATCTTGGTGTGCAGATACATAGATCCCTTAAAATGGCCACCCAAGTGGACAGGGTTGTTCAGAAAGCATATGGTGTTTTGGCTTTCATTAACAGGGGGATTGAGTTCAAGAGTCGTGAGATCTTGTTGCAGCTCTATAAAGCTTTGGTTAGACCGCACTTGGAATACTGCGTCCAGTTCTGGTCGCTGTATTATAGGAAAGATGTGGATGCTTTGGAGAGGGTTCAGAGGTGGTTTACCAGGATGCTGCCTGGACTGGAGGGCTTATCTTGTGAAGAGAGGTTGACTGAGCTTGGTCTCTTTTCATTGGAGAAAAGGAGGAGGAGAGGGGACCTAATTGAGGTATACAAGATAATGAGAGGCATAGATAGAGTTGATAGCCAGAGACTATTTCCCAGGGCAGAAATGGCTAGCACGAAGGGTCATAGTTTTAAGCTGGTTGGAGGAAAGTATAGAGGGGATGTCAGAGGCAGGTTTTTTACACAGAGAGTTGAGAGAGCATGGAATGCGTTGCCAGCAGCAGTTGTGGAAGCAAGGTCATTGGGGTCATTTAAGAGACTGCTGGACATGCATATGGTCACAGAAATTTGAGGGTGCATACATGAGGATCAATGGTCGGCACAACATCGTGGGCTGAAGGGCCTGTTCTGTTCTATGTTCTAACTCCCAGCTTCCACAGAGTTTGAGAGAAATTAAGAAACATAATCACATTTTACATTTGTGAAAGCTTAATGGAGAAGGCCACGGAAGCACAGGAAATTATGGAAAATAAGGTCTCATTAAACTCCTTAAAAGCATTTTAAGGACCCATGCTATATCTGCCACAAAAGCAGTCTGATACAAAATGTCCTTGTTGTTTAATGATATCAGAATTCACCAAATTAAACTCTGGTCATTGGGACAATGACTGAAATGGGGATTGAAAAGTGTTATTCCAATTACAATTTTGAAAACAAAAGCTAGACAAGAAAAAAAAACACACCAGCCACTCTGATTTGTGGCAACCATTTTGCCCAGAGCAAGATCTCACAGGGATGCAAGCCCCATTCATCTGTGCACTGGAGTTGACAGAGGGAGCAAACAGGGCCGACGTGCCCAGAAAAATGCCTCTTATTTTAAAGATCCCAGAGCCCCATTTAATATTCATCTGAACTACTTCCAATTCTGTAATGCTACCTGATTTCATCTGGCACAACTCATCAGTTACTGAAATCCTTGGCCATGTCTTTATTACCTCAAGGCTCCACTATTCCAACACACTTCCAAGATGGTCTCCCACATTCTTCATAAAATTCAGATCATCCAAAACTCTAATACACACATCTCAACTTGTACCCAGTCCCATTCTAGCTCCCCACTCCATCACCCATGTTCACTGACTTCCAACACTTTCCAGTCGTGACGTCTTGACTTTCAAAAATTCTCACTCGTTTTCAAATTTTTCCATGATCCTGCCCCCTCCCCATTTCCGAAGGTCACCCAGTCCCACCGCCCTCAGGTTTCTACATTCCTCCAAATTTAACCTCATTAGCACCTCCGTTTTAATCACGCCACCATTGGCAGGTGTGCCTGCAGTTGTTTAGGACCCAAGATCTACAATTCCTTCCATACCCTTCTCGATCTTGCTTCTCTCCTCAAAACACAGAAACCAGGAGCAGGGGTAGGGCCTTTCCAGTCTGCTCCACTATTTAATGTGATCATGGCCAATCCTCTCTCTAAGTGTCATTTTCCCCACTTTCTATTCATACCTCTTGTTGCATTTAAAATCTGAAGAAAAACTCCTTCTTGAATAAATTCTGTGATAGGAAATTTCACATGCTGACCACTCCGAGTGAAAAAATTTTTCCTCATCATAATGGGGGAGACAACGGCCTAGTGGTATTATTGCTGGACTGTTAATCCAGAGGCCCAGATAATGTTCCGAGGACATGGGTTCGAATCCTGCCACAGCAGATGGTGGAATCTGAATCCAATGAATATTTGGAATTAAGAGTCTAATGATGACCGTGAATCCATTGTCGATTGCTGGAAAAACCATCTGGTTCACTAATGTCCTTTAAGGAAGGAAACCGCCATCCTTACCTGGTCTGGCCTATATATGACTCCAGACTCTGAACTGCCCTCTGGGCAATAAAATGCAGCCAAGCTAGCAACGCCCTCATACGATAATCCTGCCATCCCCGGTATCAGCCTAGTGAACCTCCACCACTCTCCCTCTATGGCAAGGATATCGTTTCATTAGGTAGGGAGAACAAAACTGCACACAGTACTCTGGCAGTGCTCTCACCAAGGCCCCGTATAAATGTACTGAGACATCCCAAGTCTGAACTTCAGATGCTCCTTAAAACCTACCTTGGTCAAGCTTGTGGTTACCAAACCCAACATCTCACGTGGTTTGTGGTCAGATCTTGTTCAGTAACACGTGAATTACCTTGGGATGTTTAGCTAGATTTACATAAAGCGTCTTTGACACAAGTCACTGTTGAACTACAATAACGGGGTGAGGTGAAGTGGGTTGGGAGGAGGGTCATTTGGAGCATGAACCCAATTATAGACCAGTTGGGCCAAAAGGCCCATTTCTGTGCTGCTCGTGATGGGCAATGCAAGCTTTTGGATTGCTCGAAAATCCCGCAAAGAGCCTTCAAGATAAAGAGAAGACACCCACCACTTACCCTGTCTGCCCTAGGTAAGGGAGATGGGAGGGGAGTGGCAATATCACTGGACTAGTCTTCCACAAAGACACATGCAAAATGCCCTGTGGACCTGGGTTCAAATCCCACCACTGCCGCTGGTGGAATTTAAATTCAATCAATAAATCTGGAACTGGAAGCCATTCTCAGTCATGGTGCCCATGACAACACTGCAAAAAACCGAACAGGTTCACAAATTGTCCTTTCGTGCAGGAAACCTGGTGACATGTGACAGCGATGGGGATGACTGAATTGTCTGAGTAAACCACTATATGAATTTGGGAATGGGCAACAAATGCCATGCTCGCCAACAATGCCCACATCCAATAAAAACCTGACTATTACAGATAAAAACGTACTGATTTGGAGATGGGCAAAGTCTACATTCTCCTCTTCCCTCCCTCAACTATCTTCTTATCTGAAGATGCTCATTAGGCAGTTTCCTGGACACTTATGCATTTTTCTACAAATGTTAAGTCAGTGACACTTGGCACTGAGGGGTGGAGACATCATTGCCAAATCAGTCTGGTGTTGTTGGCGAGAGATGCCAGTCTGATCATCCCTCGATAATGCATGGGCATATTTTTGGCAAGAATGAGCAGTTCTGAGAGATTATAGTGGCAACGTTACAATATTGGGGGCCAATGACATGGTCTGCCTCACGAGTGGACATCATTTTGGTCTCGAGAAAATGGTGCAGTTGGCTGCTTAGTTATCTGAAACCCCCAGTCTATCAGCCATGGAAGGGTGGATCAAACTGTAAAGTAGGATCCTATTAAAAATCAAGTCAAACACTCCATATTTCAAGTAACACATGCCTCTAACTCCCTCCAATGCTAAATCAATTTGATCTATGTTACTCAGTTTTGGCCTCATTCCCATCCTCAATTTTCAACCATCAACGGGGCTTCATGTGCCCCGATCCCAAACCCTAGAATTCCACCACCCTCACAAACCCTTCTTCCTCTCTCAAAGCACTCAAATCACAGATGTTGTGCAGCATAGAAGGAGGCCATTCAGTCCAAGATGCCTATACTGGCTCATCAAATGAGCACGATTGCCTAGTGTCAATCTTCTGCCTCCTCCCCATACCCTAGCACACTATTTTTATACAAACCCATTCCACGTATTAACTTGTTTGAAACAGGCATTACAGCAAACCAACTAAGCTCCCCGAACATGGGATGCACCTACAGCATCGTGGCTGACTCTCAACCACCCTCTGAAATAGCGGACCAAGCCTCTCAGGTCAATCACAATTAAGGACAGGCAACAGATACTGGGTCTTACTGGCAAGACCCACATCCCAAGCAAGAATAAAAACACCCACACCCTTTCAAAGGCAGAGAGAGAACATGGTGCAGGTTGAGGAAAAGCGAGACAGGAGAAAGTAGCAGATTAATGATGGTCAAAAGTTTCAGGATTTTGGACACGGTTGTGGAGGTGATTGGTTGGAGTGAGAACCGAGGATGCACAGACACAGCTAATATACTTGGCAAGACATAGGCGAGGTAGTTTCAAGTCTCCAGTGATCCCATTGGTGGGAGATGTTTGGTTTCCCAGTCACCAATAACAAAAGCCCTACATCATTAACATCTGAGTTTGATGGCCAAGTACTCATTTGATTGGGCCTTTCAGAATCAAGATCTTGCAGTTCTCTGCGCCAGTGAGAGCGACTTACATCTCACACTGCCATTACACTGACACAAAGCAAGGAGCTGGTGAATTTATAGCAAGCTTCATTTTGAATCTCTGCAGGGGACCTGATAAGCTTCTCCTTGGGGGTGAAGGTTTGATGGAAAAGCATACAAATCGGTAGGGATTGGGGGCGGTGGCAGAAAGAGCAAGACAGAGGTGAGAAATGGAGGGGAATAAAGAGTGCAAATTGGCTGGGGGGGGGGGACACGTGGAGAGAGGAGGGGAGGGAAAAATGTGATCCTGAGCCATGTAAAGAGACACTAGGTCAGGTGGCCAGAAGCTTGGCCAGGGATGATTTTATAGGAGCATCTCTAGAGACAAAATCAGCACTGAGCCCAAGATCTGAACTGGATAAGCATGGATCTGTGGACGGCTACAGAGCTTGAAGAGGTCACAGAGATAGGGAAAGGGCGAGGTCAGAGGGAAATGAAATCCAAACTGACAGTATTAAAATAAGACAACAGCTTGACTGGGAGCCAGTGAACAAGAACTGGAGTGGTCAGGACTTGCTGAGAGTTAAGCCCTGGGCAGAGTTTTGGGTGAGTGGCTGTTATGGAGAGTAGAAGGTGGAATACCAGCCAGAAGATTGTTGGAGAGCGAGACAACGTTTAGCACTATACAAACTAAGACTGGGGTGAAATCTGACAATGTTGCAGAGATAGAAATCTCATCATGAACTATAGCAACAACATCGCAAACAGAATGGCTTAATCTCCAATTGTTGGCAGGGAGAAGGATAAAGCTAGTACCTTTGGAATGGAGCTTGGAGTGGGTGCTGTCCTCCTAATAGTTAATTGCATGTCGCTGAAAAAGCTTCTCATCTCGCATTCACCAGGGCCAACTCTCAAAAAAAAAACACCAACAAAAAAGGGGAAAAGAATATCAACATTAACATCATGTAAAGGGAGGATGCTGATTGGTCAGCAAGTAGACTGTGGTGGAGGTGTTGCCATGGAGAAAGTTGTAATGATTGACAGTTAACTGGCAGGCTTTGTTTCAATTTCTCCGATTGTCAGGATATTGCCCTTAGAAATGGGCCAGCCAAAGACTGCTGCCGGTTTTATTGAGCTAAAGCAGGCACAGTGCATTCTGTCTGCAAAGAGTGGCCTGTGTAATAATTTCTGTAGCTTCTGGCACAAAGCAAATGCAGCACACTGCAAGCTTGTCTGACAACTTGAAATTGGTTGTCAGTGTAATTCCTCATACACTCTTGCTGGATAATCCTCAGTAGGGGAATAGTTATGCTTATAACCAATTTCAGATTGTCCATTGGTATTCTTGCAAAGTATCCTGATGAGTGCAGGTCAAAAAACATTGACAAAACGTGCCTTTTCCCAGCAACGTTCACAGTCTCTACTACTGAATGACTGTTTATATTTAATTGTGTACACGTGTGGTCCAAATTCAAACACCCATCTTGTTCTAATATCTCCTTCTCACCACCAAATCTCAGAGATTGATGACTGGTAGTTTTCAACTTTGCTTTGGGAAAATGGGGAAATGGAAGTGCTATTTGTGGGAAACGTATATGGTCGGAATTGTGTGGTTCACATTTTCCCCTCAGGCAGAAGACACGTGTTTCCCTGCATTGGAATGGGATCATTTACAGTTTGCTTAGCCAGAATTGATTTCATCTTAGTCAAAACAAAGCGTCAAAGTACCAGCCCATTTTTTAAAAAACTGAACAGCAATTGAAACCATCTGTTAACTGTGGCCCATTTTGATATTCCCTACTCTGTCTCGCTCTGTGAGGAGGGTCGTCTTTGACCATGCCATCTCCCTCCAGGGCCTATCCTAACAGCAGCTTAAACCTCTGCCCCGAGACCTACACTTTCACTTGCTGAGTCAGCACCAGCCACAACCCCACCCCAATGCCATGCCCCACAACCACCATCTTGAATCACAACCGTTGCAGCGTAGAAGGGGGCTATTCAGTCTATCAAGTCTGCATGGCCTCACCAAACAAGCAACAGAAGGGAAGGTGATGGCCTAGTGGTATTATCGGGAGGCTACTAATTCTGGTAAAGCTGAGTTCAAATCCTGCCATGACACAGGTAGTGGAATATGAATTCAATAATGAAAATCTACAATTAAGGGTCTAACGATGACCACGACACTTGTCAATTGTCAGGAAACGCCCATTTGGTTCAATTAATCTGGGAATTAGGGCCAGAGCATTCAGGAGAGATGTTAGGAAGACGTGAAAACAGAAATTGCTGGAAAAGCTCAGGTCTAGCAGCACCTGATTAACTCTGATTTCTCTCCTCAGATGCTGCCAGACCTGCTGAGCTTTTCCAGCAATTTCTGTTTTTGTTTGATTTACAGCATCCACAGTTCTTTCGGTTTTCAATCGAGATGTTAGGAAGCACTTTTACACAAAAGGTGGGAAGAGCACTCTTTGGCACCCCTTTTACCGCTTCAATCATAGCAGAAGTGCGCCTCAACCAACTACTTATCACTGGTGTCACCTATCACTAATTGCCCAGATGGTAGTTAAGAGTGAACCACGTTGCTGTCGGTGTAGAGTCACATGTAGGCCAGACCAGGTAAGGATGGTAGTTCCCTTCCCTATAGGAGTCAATAAGTGTGGAGCTGGAAAAGCACAGCAGGTCAAACAGGATTCTGACCAGAAACATTGACTTTCCTGCTCCTGGGATGCTGTCTGACCGGATGTGCTTTTCCAGCTCCACATATTGACTCTAGCTTACAGCATCTGCTGTCCTTTCTATCTCCATCCCTAAAGGACACTGGTGAGCCAGATGGGATTTCCCGCTGAATCAGCAGTTTCATTGTCATCATTAGACAATTAAATTCCAGATCTTTTATGAATTTAAATTCCACGATCTGCCATGGCAAGATTTGAACTCAGGTCCTTAGAACATTACCTGTGTCTGTGACAACAATGTGATTTTAAGTGATGTATTTTGTCCTGATTTCTTTTAGAGGGTCTGGGGGGGGGGGGGGGGGGGGAAGAAACAGGTGCTAAGCAGTCTGTGAGAAGACAAACAACTTGTGAAGCCTTGTGTGTTATTTTTAAAGTTGGAACAATAGAAGCAGCCTGAATGGGTGTGAACAAGCTCACACCCACAGAAACAGGGATTTTTAGTTTCAGCATTCAGTTGTTGCTAGGGTGCTAAATCACTCCCACCTGTTACACAATTCTCAATGTTCTTCCTTTTGGGCTACTGAAGTTAACTGTGAGACAATGTGTCTGAATTTGCCTTTTGCCAAGGGTGTGTTTATGGAATGTTACTACAATTGCAACAGTGAATTTGCAATAGTTACTGTATCTGTTAAGTTTTCCAATAAAGTTATTCCAACTCCTTCCTTTTGTTGCAATTTAACCATAGTGGATGCTTTAAGTCCAGTAGTTTGAACAATCAAATTGCATCTGGAACACAACACTTTATGTTTACCTTCAAAGTAAGACAAGGTTAGAGTTTAGACGATCTTCTGAATATTTTGAGGGGGTTTGGTCTGGTCCATAGCAGCTGTCTAGATTAATAGTCTTGTGATAAAACAACTAGACCATCACATCATGTCTGACATCCAGTCTTAAATGACCTGCAATTTCCTCCTATGTAATATTTGGAAGACCAAAGTCATCATCTTTGGTTGCTATTATTTAACTCCATTAATATATACTCCCATACCTTCTCATGAAGACTAGCCACCTCAACTACTCCCTGTGGTAGCAAGCCCTCCATTCTCTGGGCAAAGAGATTTCCTTTGAACACCTTCTTCAACTTATTAGTAACTAGCACATATTTAAGACCTCCTAAAATTTCAAACTCCTCTATGACTGGGAAAACAAATCTACCATACCAAAGCCTTTCTGAATTCCTAAGATCCCCATCATATCCCTCTAAACCCCATTCATGTACCTATCGAGATGCCTTTTAAATATTGTAATTGTACCAGCCTCCACCACTTCCTCTGGCAGCTCGTTGCATATACGCATAACCCTCTGCATGAGAAAAGGTTACCCCCAGGAAAGGTTGAAGGGCATGGGCCAGGGGCAGGCAGGTGGTACTATGTTATTTTGGAATTATGTTTGGCATGGACTGGTCGGACCGAAGGGTCTATTTCTGTGCTGTATGACTCAATGACCTACATCCCCTTTAAATCTTTCCCCCCTTACCTTAAACCTACACCCTCTAGTTTTGGGCTCCTCTACCTCAGGGAAAAAGACCTTGGTTTATAAAATCATGAGGGGCATGGATAATCTTCTATAAAGGTCATCCCTCAGCTTCTGATGCTTGAGGGAAAATAGCCCTAGTCTATTCAGCCTGTCCCTGTAGCTCAAAAACTTTCAAACCCTGGCAACATCCTTGTAAAGTTTCTCTGAGCCCTTTCAAGCTTCACAACCAGAACTGAATGCAGTATTCTAAAAAAAGTGGTCTAACTAATGTCCTGTACAGCCACACAATATGACCGCCCAACTCCAATATTCAATACACTGACCAATAAAGGCAAGGGTACCAAATGCCTTCTTCACTATCCTGTCTACCTTCAACTCCACTTTCAAGGAACTACAAATCTGCCTCCCTGCTGCCAGACCGACCGAGTTTCTCCATGTATTTTTCATGTACCTGGGGTATATATCCCAGTGTGCGCGCATGTGGGTGGGGCGGTGGGCAGGATGGAAGGCTGTTGTTGAGGTCACCATCTACATCTGTGCCTGCCCAACAGCAATAAAACTCACACACCAAAATATACTGGACTGACCTTGAGGTTCAACACCGGGTCTGTCTCAAATTCAAGTCGAGCCTTGTGTTTACACGCTTGCTGTGTTTGTATTACAGCTTTCCTCGACAGGACCTGCACTTGTGCTGAGCACGGCGTTTGTCAAGGTGAGGGTGAAAAAGAAAGGCTTTTTAAATCATGTCAGCAGTAAAAGCCCTGTAGGTTGGTGACTGATAGAGCTAGCTAACAGCAGCTTAAATCTCTGCCCCGAGACCTACACTTTCACTTGCTGAGTCAGCACCAGCCACATCCCCACAACCACCATCTTGAATCACAACCATTGCAGCGTAGAAGGGGGCTATTCAGTCTATCAAGTCTGCATGGCCTCACCAAACAAGCAACAGAAGGGAAGATGATGGCCTAGCGGTACTATCGGGAGGCTACTAATTCTGGTAAAGCTGAGTTCAAATCCTGCCATGACACAGGTAGTGGAATATGAATTCAATAATGAAAATCTACAATTAAGGGTCTAACGATGACCACGACACTTGTCAATTGTCAGGAAACGCCCATTTGGTTCAATTAATCTGGGAATTAGGGCCAGAGCATTCAGGAGAGATGTTAGGAAGATGCGAAAACAGAAATTGCTGGAAAAGCTCAGGTCTAGCAGCACCTGATTAACTCTGATTTCTCTCCTCAGATGCTGCCAGACCTGCTGAGCTTCTCCAGCAATTTCTGTTTTTGTTTGATTTACAGCATCCACAGTTCTTTCGGTTTTCAATCGAGATGTTAGGAAGCACCTTTCCACAAAGGATGATAGACCTCTTACATCAGGCAGATGCTACAAAAGCTGAAACATGCGTACCAACAGGTTCAAGAACAGCTTCTTGCCCGCTGTTATTGGACTTCTGAACGGACCTCTTTAAATTTTAAAATTTACTGTCGATCTCGTTCTTTGTGCACCTTCCCTGCAGCTGTAACACTGTATTCCTCTCTCAGTTCTATTACCCTAATGCACTTTGTATGGTATGATCTGCCTGTACTGCATGCAAAACAAGTTTCACCGTACCCAAGTGCGTGACAGTAATAAATCAAAATTAAAAAGACTTTTGAAACTCTCTTCCACAAATGGTAAAGAATGCTGAATCAGTTGTTCATTTTAACATTTTTGTTAAGCAACAGGACCAAAGGCAGGCATATGGAGTTAGACCACAGATCAACCACAATCTCTGAGTGGTAGAACAGGACTGAGGGACTGAATGGCTCACTCTTGTTACTAATGTCCCATAGAGAAGGAAATCTGCCATTCTTACCTGGACTGACCCATGTGTGACTCTAGGCCTACAGCAATGTGGCTCACTCTTAACCGCCCTCTGGGCAATTAGGGATGGGTAATAAATGCTGGCCTAGCCAGTGACACCCATACACCACGAATGAATAAAACAAAAATCGTACTCCGTGCTGTTCACCATCCTTCACAAAGCTGGCTCGTTCTCTTTTCAGTTCTATGGCTCTTTAAAAGTAATTGGCTGTTGTGCTTGGAGCTTGCCTAACCTCAAGCTGCCTTGAAGCTCCAGTACCCCAGCAGCGAGAATGAGGGGTCGGGTCTACAATTCCACAGATAGGAGAAGGGAGTCCAATTTAAACAACACAAATGCCACAGCCCTCTTGCTTTGCTGTTCAAAAAGCTTCATGGTAAATAAGGAGCAGGCCTTCAGAGAACTGGAGTGGGGAGGCATTGACCTTTCAACCCTACAACTTTCAAATCTAGTCCAAAACGTTTCTTCTGTATCTAGCTGGGCTTTCTCTGACCTGGGAGAGAGAGTGCAATATGGACACTGCGTGTCTGAAGTGGGAGCTGATATATTTCCTAGTTCGAATGTTCCCTCAGCTTGAATACGTCCATCTGGAGGAAACAATTTGGATTCTCAAGGCAAATACTCTCTGGTTAACCCCTCGGTGTGGACTCATCAGCTGGTTAAACTCAGTCCATTTCCAGTCTCCTCATTAAAGGTGACTTCTGACAGCATATCTGTGGGGTCAGTGTATTTAACAAGGTTCTCCAGAGAGAAATTGCATTTATCTAGCACTATCAGCAACATCAGGACACTCCGAAGCACACTCTACCCAGTGACAAACTTTTCAACTTTTATTTGCTTTATTCTTTCATGGAACGTGGGCGTCATTGTCAAAAGCAGCATTTATTGACCATTCCTCAATTGCCCTAAACTAAAAGGGTCATGCTCAACCCTCAGAGTCAATTGCTGTGGATCTGGAGTCATGTGTAGACCAGATAAGGACATCAGATTTCCCTCCCTAAAGGGCATTAGTGAAATAGATGGGCACCTCCAATAGCCAATTATAGTTGTCACAGTCACCATCACTGAGATTAGCTGTCAATTCCAGATTTATTCATTAAATTTAAATTCCACTCACCACCAAGATGGGATTTGAACCCAGGTCCCCAGTTTCACAACCTCTGGATTACTGTGTTGCCACCTCCTTTACATTTTCCACCATTACAATGTGAATTTAACAGCCAGTTTACAGGGCTCCCACAAACTTCAGCGGCCAGCAAATGCTTTGGCCACATCAGTTGGATTTCCCCAAAATGAAACTGAGATGTTGAAATTGCCACACAGGGCATCCAACGGGCAGGCGGACGATGATGCCTCCGATAGCGCTACCTAACTCTCTAGTGCCAGAACTTGAACCCACAGCCCTCTGATTTCGAGGAACGAGGGTTACCACCTGAGCCGAGGATAGATACTCTCTTTAAAAACGAGGAACAAAACATCACATGTTGGTCAATTTCACAAACGCCACTGGCCAATTTCGCTCTGTTATAGTTCAGCAGTTCTCAGACACACAAGGGCAAACCAAAGTTAGATATTATCCTTGCAGCCCAATTGCTCCAGCTCAAATCTTCAGCAGAACAGCATCTATTCCATAACATGTATTTTCTATTTGCAACATTTGTAGCAATGTTAGAAATATGTCCAAAAAGGAAAATAACAAATATTAGAAAACTGAAACATGCCTTATTTCAAACCCAGGCAAAATCCCTGAGAAAAGCAACTGAATGCAAAGGGGTGGCTACTTCAAAAACAAAGTGAGGTTCTGAGCTAATATTTGAAACCTATCAGGGCTGGATTGGAGTGACAAGAGAAGGCTACTTGTGAAGGGACTCTGAAATGATATTACTGGTGATTGTTCCATACTTTCCCTGGGGGGGGGGGGTGGAAATTTAAGAGGCTAATTAGGAGTTTGCTTTCAAGGGGCCCTGCTTTGGTGAAGTGTTGCCAGTGAACTGAACTGCCATGGTTAGAGTTTCTGCATTGTGGCAACATATATTGAATCACAAGGATACCAACCTAATGGCAGTCCATAGCAAGGTGCGGGAAACCGCTACACAACCATGGGTATGCTGATGCCACTCCAGTATGCTATGCATGGCCCCATTGTGCCACACTGCTGCACATGAATGGCACTGTCACGGCACCATGCTTTTCAGAGCACCACTACACCATTCATTCCACCACTGCCCCATGCCATGCAATCACAACACACAAGGTACCAATACATCATGCGTGGCACCATGCCAGACCAGTCTGCCAAACGTGGTATCAAGATGACAATTTGCAGTACCACCAAATAAAAGACATCCACACCACAGAAACATAACAGTGCTATGTCAGCCAGCTGTCGTGTCATGAAGCGATGCCCATCTCCTGCTCTCAGCTACAAATGCTCTGCAAAAGCTGGGGGG
The DNA here is from genome assembly GCF_030684315.1 of Stegostoma tigrinum. NCBI lineage: Eukaryota > Metazoa > Chordata > Chondrichthyes > Orectolobiformes > Stegostomatidae > Stegostoma > Stegostoma tigrinum. Next base: position 15,486,589 of record NC_081404.1, read on the forward strand.
CAGAGGGAAAGACCAGCCCAGGTCTACAACCTTCCAAGCGAAACCAAATTCCTGATGTCCCTGTGAAGCTTATTGACAATAGGTCACTGCCCAAGGACACTGATTTGACAGACCGAAAATACAGGCCACAAAGTAACAGTAGCAGACATTCGGTTGGGGGTTTAGAAGGGAAGGGGTCGCTTTAATTTCAACTCGCTCAAGATTGTGCAAGAGAGCTTCAGGGGATGCGATACCCTTCAACCCTGAGCACTCCGGGCAAGCAATCCTCCGAACTTGCTCCCAGTGACAAAAAAACCTTTCTGTGCAAACTGATCACGATTTCAACGCGTGAAACAGAAACAAAACACCATCAGCTTAAAAATCAACCGCGCGGAACACAACATCACTAACAAGGACACGAAACTAAAATAGAGAGGAGGGGGGGAGAGAGAGAGAGACACGTATATAATAAGCACACAAGGGCTGGATAGTGTTAACGTGAGATAGTAGGAAATAACATACCTGCTTCGTCGCGCAGATTCTTAAAGGGACATTTGAAAAGATCATGTTAGGTCAGTTTACAGTCTTGTCCCTCCCACCCTTCACCTGGAAACTGCAAGAGTTCTTGGGACGGGCGGGGATTTCAAGACGGAGAGGGGAGTTTGAGGATGGGGACTTCAGCTGATGTCGAATTTCCAAAAACCAAGTCAAATCCAGAAGTGGGGTGGGGTGGGGGTTAGGGTATGTGTGTGCGTGTGAGAGAGAGAGCGAGCGAGATTGTATGTATGTGAGAGAGAGAGAATTCCGTCCAGGCTCCTCCCGCCTCAGATTTGCAACATTACTTGCAGCTCTCTTCAATTTCCTTGCAGTTTCAGCCTCAACCACTGGGAACCCAGGGCATGGGGGCGGGTGAGGAGAGAGGCGGGGACCATCGCCGGAGCATGTGACCCCTCCGAAAGCTGGGCGAGAAAATCCGCTTCCAATCACCCAACCCCCGCGACCTTACGGTCCATCACAGCGGCTGGTGACTATTGCAAATCTCCCATCGGAGCAACCCGCCCCGGCGAAAACTGGAATCAACTGTCTCTGCTTTGCATGCCAGAAATTCCTCCGGATTAAATCCGTGAAACAAACATTTGACCAGGGCAAAAAAAAACTAGACTCTCTTACAAGTTCCGACTATCCGGGAGCTGGCGCTGAGTGACCTTTCATCAGCAAAACCCAGTCCCTTCTCTATCATGCCCATCCTTTCTTCCTTCTCACTTCACTCTCCTCCCTACCCGACTTTCCACATTCACTCCCACCCGACCTCTATACCCCGCCCCTACTCCCTTTCCACCCCCATCCCATTCCCACTTCCTATGCAATTCAGTTGGGATACCTGCTGGAGGTTCCTACTTAGCCATCCTGTTCACCTCCCACCACTTAAAAAATGCATACAAAATTGAGATAACAAAGTGTGAAGCTGGATGAACACAGCAGCATCTTAGGCATACAAAATTGACTTCTGGACAAGAGTGGGCCCCCTGTAAAACTTGAGATTAGACACCCCTTTCCAAACTTTTAAGTGTCTCAATCTCTACAGGCACACCAGACTGGAAACGCTAACTCGTTTCACTCTCCAGACCTCGCTAAGTTTCTCTAGCATTCTCCATTTTTATTTCAGATTTGCAGCAGCTGCAGGGTTTTATTTTTCCGAGATATTTTCCACTTTTTTTGCGGCAGCCTTTCTAACTTCCTCTGAATAACAAAAGTGACAACCTTTAAATCGCAGCCCGACCTAGAAATCTTGCCCTCTTTTTCGTTTTCTTTTAAAAACCCATTTGTCCCAACTTGGGTGGATTTAATACTCTTGTCTCCTTTGAAAGCAAACATTTCTCAGCAAGGTGATTCAGACGCGGCAGCTGTTATGACAAAATAAAACATTTGCCAATTTGCTTCTATATTATAGACTAAACATGTTCCAGCACTGATTCTAATACAAGAACTCCCCATACCTTCTCCGCGCCCCCCTTTCTGTCACCTTTCCCCCACACTCAAAAATCTTGGCCACCTCACGTTGGATAGTCAATAAATGCTTAAAAAACAAACAGTTCAGAAATGCAAGAGGAGAGCTGATAATAAACACACGCTTCGTTCGCAACGTTATCGTCTTCAGGAGCAGAATTAAGCCTTTTTGTTTAAAAGGGGGGGGGTTCTTTCCCCCTGAAACTTGGTTGGGAGGGGGTTTCTCGCCACATTACCACCGTTCACATCATGCAACACTGTTCCGGGCACCCGTATCATTTCAGTCTGAAGGCCTGAGGTAAGGCAGAGGGCATGGGAGGAGACTCGTAATAGTACAAATACCAGCACGAGCTGGAATGTGTTTTATTGTGGTCAACCACGCATTTATCCCCCACTTCTCCCTGTACTTCTATAAAAACGGTTACCAGTTGAAATGTGCGCCACCCCTCGCCAGTTCACAAGACAGAGGAGCAGAAGTGTTCTGAAGAAGGGTCACTGGACCTGAACAGTCAACTCTGCTTTCTCTCCAAGGGTGCTGCCAGATCTGCTAAGTTTCTCCAACAACTTCTGTTTTTGTTTCGGATTTCCAGCATCCACAGTTCTATCTTTTTTAGTTTTTCAGACATAGGCTATTCAGTCCATCGAGTCTGCTCCACCATTCAGAGATCATGTCTGATCTGATAATCCTCTACTCCACTTTTTCTGCTTTTTATGCTGGATTTCCTTCCTGATTTAAAAAAGTCTCTCCAGCCTCCACAGCCTTTTGTGGTTTTAAAAAAAATTCACAGATTCACTCCCCTCTGAGCTGAAATTCCTCCTCATCTCTGTCTTCAATGGGTGACCCCTTACTCTCAGACGATGTCCCTCTGGTCCTAGATTCTCCCACTGAGGGATCAATCTCTCCACATCTATCCTGTCAAGTCCCCTGAGATAACACTGTGTGGAGCTGGATGAACACAGCAGGCCAGGCAGCATCAGAGGAGCAGGAAAGCTGACGTTTCGGGTCTGGACCCTTCATCAGAAATGGGGGAGGGGAAGGGGACTCTGAAATAAATAGAGATCTGTGCTCCTGAGATGCTGCTTGGCCTGCTGTGTTCATCCAGCTTCACACTTTGTTATCTTGGATTCTCCAGCATCAGCAGTTCCCATTATCTCTTAAATAGAGATCTCTTTATTTCAGAATCCCTTTACCCTCCCCGATTTCTGAAGAAGGGTCCAGACCCGAAACGTCAGCTTTCCTGCTCCTTGGCCTGCTGTGTTCATCCAGCTCTACACCTTGTTATCTCAGATTTTCCAGCATCGGCAGTTCCTACTATCTCTGAATCGAAGTCCCCAAAGACTTGTACGTGCAACCTCCCCAAACATAAGGGAAAGGACTTTTATGGTGGTATCCCTACCTCTGAGGCAGGAAGCCGGAGTTTAAGTCCCACCTGCTCCAGAGGTGTATAATAACATCCCTGAACAAGTTGATTAAAAATAACTACAAGATCCTACGGGGTGGACAGTTCCTGGAGAGACATTGTATAATTTAGGGAGTCGCTGTTTTAAAAGGTCACACATTTAAAACAGAGGTGAGGTTATTTCTGAGTCGTAAATCCTTGAATATTTTTAACGCCGAGATAGATTGACAAACAAGAGGTGAAAAGGTTATGGGGGGAGGGGTGAGGAGGGAATGTGTGTGAAAGTTTCGATTACATTAGGGCCTCGAAACAATGAGAATTATTTGACGCAACTTCATTTGTTTTATTGTTTAAGAACCAACGAAAAACACACTCCAGTATATTCATGTTCGCCTTGTTTTAGGGGTTTGTTCAAACCCCTGGGAGTTAGGGAATTAAATATGAAAAGCAGATAAAAGGTTACAATATTCAAGAAAAAGGAGGGCGATTTTAGATTTGAGAGGGTTGGCAATTGAACCGGGAGAAACAAGTCTGAAACGTGAAAAGTAACAGGGCTGGACAGTGAAAAATCGCCCAGGAAATAAAAGCTACCCCCAGTCAGTTTCAGGGATGAAATACTGAGGGAAACCAGACAGGAGAGATTCCCGTTACAGATATTTTAGTCCACACCATCTATTTTAGACCGTGGTGTAAGTATTCTTTAATCTCTCTTACACACACACACAACGTTCCCAAGGAGACAGATGAACTGCACAGAGAAGGACCAGGTTCATTTCAGACGCCGCCACTCAAATTTAAATCGCCCTAAATCTGGCGCGTTTACAATACAAGGTGTGGGGTCAATTGGCATTGTAACTTCCAGACACGAGCGGCCCTCCGGTGTGGCTGCAAAATAATATTTCTCCCAAATGCTCTCACCTTAAACATTTATCACACCGGGACTGTCCCAGTGCCACTGAAGGAAAGCAGCAGGCGTTCAAAGAACTAACATCCTACACCCCCTTCCCTTTCCGTGTCTACCTGCCCTTAGAGAGGAATCCAACAGAAAAAGGGGTGAGAAGAAATGCAGCCCCAGAACAGGACCAAACTGCCCACGTTCTCAAACCAATCTCTGAGAGCCGGCTTTGTTTAAAAAAAACAGAAAATAATGTTCGAAAACATCTTGTACTTTAAACAATTCGGTGGTTATTATCAGAGATCTGAAACGACGGTATTCGACAGCGAGAAAAAATTGTGTTACATTCTGGACCCCAGCCCCCACCCTTTGGATGCACATTTAATGAGGTCCTAATTCCCTTTGGATTAATCAAACATTCCGGCTACACGGTGGGCCCCACCGACATATGTGAACGAGTCTTTCTGCTTCCAATATTCCATCTATGTAGACAGCTTCGATAGACGCAATACACAGTGTCAGTGCTGAGGTCCTATATCCCAGTAGCACCACCCCAGTTCTCCCAGCCTCCTCCCTCGGCTTGTGTTTTAATTTCGGAATTCACAGTCCGTACAAAAAGCGGCTGATCAGCTTTCCCCGAGAGCTTGGGCTGGACTGGCAGAAACTTTTGTACGTATGTGTTGCAAACTCCCAACAGCCAAAAAAACACATGCCCCCCCCCACCCCCCACAAATAAAAAAAATGGAAACAAAGTCCATTTCCCTTCCAAGTTGCAAAATCCGCTCCCAACTGTTGGGAAAGTGCTGAAAGTGCAGGAACATCACCTCTCTCTCTCTCTCTCTTTCCCACCCCTCCAACTTCCACAGTGCCCCTTGAATCCCCGAGAGTACAAGGAAAAAGCCCTTCGCTCCCAAGTCCCCACCCGCGTCCCTCAGCCTTCAGGTAGCCTAGAACTTTTGATTACCTTCTTTGATGTACGGCTCGGATAGGGATACGGAGTAAATCCTGGCCGTGGCACCGACAGCAACATTTTCTTTTTTTTAATGTCAAAGGAGGAGGCTGACGTCAGCACGGGAAGTTGGAATGAGCTGAACTGGGACTGAGCATTGCTTTCTCCAACTACCGGGTCCTAGCGCCAGTAATATTCGCCCCCATTCCACACACACACACACACACTTGGGCCACCCTCATGTCCAAGGAGGGAGGGGTGGGATTTAGATCCAAGGCCAATGTGGCAGACCCACCGGGTCACTTAAAAAGTAACAGGACCAATTATTCCCGAGACTTCCCATGTCGAGCAGTGAGAATAGACTACAGTGCATCACAAGGACGAGGAGCAAACCATTCAGCCTGTTAAGTTTTCCGATCGTGTCTGATCTCACACTTTTCCCCCAGTGCAATCCCATTTCGAGGGCTCAATGTTATCACCCGACCACCCCCCCCCCCGCTGAGAACTGGGGGCACAGGGGCAGTATTGGGTGTTGGTCGTTGCTTCTTGGGAGTTCATGTCTCCAGAGTTAGCTGGGCGTCCCGACCCCCATTCGAGGAAACCCTAGACATCCACATACCCTAAGATACAACTCGATTCCCCATTGCAGTCTTTCCCAACTCCTCATTCTGATTACGAGAGTTTTGCTTTTCAAATCTGTGCATCAACTTGACTATTCAAAAACTGTGAGCCAGTTACTAATATGGAGGAATGGGGGTTGCACAAAGCTGAAATTTTGCCTGTGGCACTGAATACTCCTGCATCTGATGGAAGGGTCTAGGCCCGAAACGTCAGCTTTTGTGCTCCTGAGATGCTGCTTGGCCTGCCGTGTTCATCCAGCTCCACACTTTGTTATCTTGGATTCTCCAGCATCAGCAGTTCCCATTATCTCCTGCATCGGTGTCTCCTTAGATATGTTCCCAATTATACATGTGAGAAATATGAATCAACCTCAAAACTTTTCGCCGCTGGGGTTACTATCTCGAGAATCCGGTGTAGGACTAGGCCACTCGGGTTCTCAAACCTGCTTGAACTGCACTTTCTGCACCCCACCGCGGCCCTCAACCAACAAACTTCAACTCCCTTCGTGACCACTCGCACCTCAGAGGTATCGTCTTTCAAAAGCACCTCAGGATGTCAGGGTGCATTCACTGGCCTTTGAGCATAAAATGTCGGCTGATGCTCCCATTGCAAAACTGGCACCATTTTTAAGGTCGAATTTTAAATTGATGTCCCCTCTGTCCTTCTGGCCGAATGCCAAAGATCTCTTTCAAGAGAAGAGTGGGTTGGGAGAGGAGTTCATCTCGGGGGGCTAGTCCCTTTTTCACTCCTCAAGCAATAGCACTATGTCATCGTGGCTGTTTGGGGTCCGGATGAGGAATTGTTTTTCACAAACTGGTTGCCATATTCCCTACATTACAAATTGAAAATCTAGTTTATTGGCTGTGAGGCACGCGGTGATGACCTAAGGTCACAAAAGTGCGACAAGAATGCAAGTCTTCCTTAGTCATATACCACGACAGAAGCTGTAGTCAGAAGTTGCAACATCAGTCTGGACATTCTGGACATTCCATGCCACTGGGGAATTTGGATGCCGAGGGGCAGTCACCGTCTGCTGGTCAAAGCATGATTTCAGCAGAATTCAGCAGATCAAGAGGGCACTCAGTCTGACTTCGCATTCAGCTGCGTCCAAAGGTGCTGTAAATTCTAAATCCCAACTGCTCACCTTGACACTATCAAAAACCTTATAGGACTGCCAGGCAATTGAAGCAGACTAAGACGAAACCAAGACAATGGTCAAGGCCCTTTCTGAAGCAATGGAGTTGGCTGACCACAGCCCATGCTCAAACACTGTGGAATTTTGAACGCACAACCCTTCCATCCACAAGGACAAGGGGAGCAGATACATGGGAACACCACCCCCTGTAAGTTCCCCTCCAAGGCACTCACCATCCTGACTTGGAAATATGTTAACGTTCCTTCACTATCACTAGATCAAAATCTTGGAATTCCCTCCCTAAGGGCATTGTGGGTGTATTTACAGCCCATAGAGTGCAGTGGTTCAAGAGTGCAGCTCACTATTACCTTTCCCAGAGCAAGTAGGGACAGGCAATAAATGCTGGGCCAGCCAGCAACTCACACATTCCATGAAGGAACTAAAAAAAAGATTAGATTTGAAGCATTCATAATTGAATATAATAGCTTTAATTACTCCATCACCCACCTTCCAGCCCAGATGCACACAAAGTAGTCTTTGTTGTAGATTTTGCCTCCATTAATCTCTCTTTGCAAATTGTATTTTAGAGACGTCTACACATTCTCAGGCCTTGGTTTTAATGTAAGTACAAATCGGTGACCCATATATAGATGATACATTTGGAAATCAGCAAAGAGCCAGGGGACTCAGTCTCCAAATAAGGTGTGAGGCATTTCTGACTGAGATCAGGAGGTCATTTTTCACTGAGAGGGTGATGAGTCTTTAGAATTATCTAACCAGAGACCTGTGGAGGCGCAGTCACTTATAATGTCCAAGACTGAGATCGACAGATTATTTTTTGAGGTATGAATTTCACCCGTCTGAGCCCAGCATTTATTGCCTGTGCCTAGTTGCGCCCTTGAGAAGATGGTGGTGAGCTGCCTTCTTGAAATGCTGCAGTCCACCTGTTGTGGGCTGACCCATAATGCTGTCAGGGAGAGAATTCCAGGATTCTGACCCACCAACTCTGAAGGAACAGTGATATATTTCCAAGTCAGGATGGTGAGTGGCTTGGAAGGCAACTTGCAAGGGGCGGTGTTCCCATGTATCTGCTGCCCTTGTCCTTCTAGATGGAAGGGGTCGTGGGTTTGGAAGGTGCTAAGGATCTATGGTGAAATCCTGCAGAGCATTTTGTAGATAGTACACACTGCTGCTATTGACTGTCGGTGGGGGAGGGAGTGGATGCTTGTGGATGTGGTGCCAATCAAGCGGCTGCTTTATCCTGGATGGTGTCAAGCCTCTTGAATGTTATTAGAGCTGCACCCATCCAGGCAAGTGGGGAGTATTCCATCGCACTCCTGACTTGTGCCTTGTAGATGGTGGGACAGGCTTTGGGGAGTCAGGAGGGGAGTTACTTATTGCAGCATTTCTCGCCTCTGACCTGCTTTTGTAGACACTGTACTTATATCATAGAATTATAGAATCTCTATATTGTGAAAACAGGCCATTCAACCCAACGAGTCCACACTGACCCTCCAAAGTGACCCCCCATCCAGACCCACCCCTCTATGATAACCCTGTCACACAGCATATCCCATGGCTAACCCACCTAGCCTGCATATCCCTGGACACTATGGAGCAATTTAGCATGGTCAACCCACCTAACCTATATAGCAAGCCTAGTTCAATGGTAGCCCCCAGGACATTGATAGTGGGGGAATTCAGTGATGGTAATGCAATTGAATGTCAAGGATTTCAAAGAAGGTGGGAATATGTCAGGGCAGTGGGCACTAAAGTAGAAGAGAAGCCATAGCCTAGACTACAGCTGCACCTGAATTACAGGCTTTCAAAACTAGAGGGCATTTTTTCAGGTGAGATGAGAAAGATTTTATAAGGACATCAGGGACAACGTTTTACACAGAGGTAGTTTCATGTGTGGAATGAACTTCCAGAGGAAGTGGTGGGTGTGGGTACAGTTACAACATTTAAAAGACATTTAGATAAGTACATGAATAGGAAAGGTTTGGAGGGATATGGGCCAGGAGCAGGCAGGTGGGCCTAGTTTAGTTTGGGATTATGTTCAGCATGGACTGGTTGGACAGAAGGGTCTGTTTCCATGCTGCATGACTCTATGACTCATCCTGTGTGAAGGTGAAAGGCAATTTCTCCAGGATGTTTTCATCTATTGTCCGTTATTACTTGTTCTGTCAACAGTGAAATAGCTAATGAGGATCTGAAATAAAATTGGACCTGGGAATAGTCTGATCTTGTGGTGAGAACTCAGTATGCAAGACCATATACTGTATGACCTACACATGAGGAAGGGTGTGAGGGTCTTTGAGAGGGTGCAGAGGAGATTCACCAGAATGGCTCCAGGTTAAGGTTGGAGAAGCTGGGGGCGTTGTTCTTGGTACAATGGAGATCGAGGTGTACACAATCGTCTCACGTTTGGATAAAGTGGGCAAGGTAATGCTGTTCCACGGAGCTGATACAAGTTCTAGGCAACAGAGGTTTGAGGTTTTGGGGAGGGGATGCAGGGGGAGGATGTTGAGAAGGGACATTTTTACGCAGCGAGCGGTGATGCTGTGAAACTCACCAACCACAAGAGTGGCAGAAATGGAGATGTCAGGGGCAGTGGTAGGCTGGACAGTTGGCATGAATCAGATTGGTGCCTGCAGCACAGTGTTCAAGCCCATTCTAGTTGGGGGTGGATTCTGTACTGTCTGTGGGTGGCTGTTGTGGCACGATAGATCCAAACCGGCGATGGGCAAAGGAGTGAAGAAAGATAAGACAGAACAGCTAGAGATGACGGAAAATAATTCATCATTTTACCTTCTTCCAGAAAGATGCGGGAGGATATTGTCAGGGTAATGTGGAATGAGTTGGGAGGTCATGTTGCAGCTTTGGGGGACATTGTTTTGGCAACATTTGGAATACAGTGTGCAATTCTGGTCTCCCCGCTGTAGGAAAGATATTGTTAAACTTGATATAGTTCAGAAAAGATTCACAAGGTTGTTGCCAGGCTCGGAGGGTTTGCGCTACAGGGAGAGGCTGAATATGCTGGGGCTATTTTCCCTGGAGTGTCAGAGGCTGAGGGCTGAGCCTATTGAGGTTTATAAAATCATGAGGGACATGCATAAGGTGAATGGCCAAAGTTTTTTTCCCCAGGGTAGGGGAATCCAAAACTGGAGGGCATAGGTTTAAGGGGAAAGGGGAAAGATTTAAAAGGGACCTAAGGGGCAACTTTTTCACACAGAGGGTGGTGCATGAATGGAATGAGCTGCCAGAGGGAGTGGTGGAGGCTGGTACAATTACAGCATTTAAAAGGCATCTGGATGGGGACATGAACAGGAAGGGTTTAGGGGGATATGGGCCAAATGCTGGCAAATGGGACTTAATTAATTTAGGATATCTGGTCGACATGGACAAATTGGGCTCTAGGGTTTGTTTCCATGTTGTATAGTTCAGTGACTCTATGATTTAAAGGGATGAGCAACCCAATGAGAAATCTGAGTATTAACAACTCCTGGGTGTCTCTTACTCTCCAGCTGGCATTGCTGAGATTTACTGTGCACTGTCTGTCTTTCCATCTTCACTCCTGATTACCATGTGGCTTTGCACCAAGTATTTAACCCCGATCCCCCTACAAAACTGGGTAAATTTGTAGTTACAATGCAGAAGGATGACCTTGGCCCAATTCCTACATTTACACTAATTTTCCCACTTTTTAAGGTTCAGTCTCAGCCTACCCCCTCATGCAATGCAGGTGGCCCTATTAGTGAACCTGTTTGCCCTCATTCTGTCCCTGGTTTAATGTGCTCTGTGGGCAATTGGTCAACTTTCACTCTGCCTTTAGAGTAGCATCCCCCAAACCTACGATAACATCAACTACAGGGACCACAAAGGGATACCAATGCTTTGCAGGCTGACAAGAGTCAAATAGCATTTAATCCCAAGTTTTCTCGCCTCCTTGTCATAGAGGCGCCAACTCCTCTCTTTGGCACTTTGGTTGGCCCTGACCATTCCCAGGTACCTGGCCCCAAAGGACCATTCGCTTTGAGGCAGATCATTGATCCCTGAAACATCTTGCACTCAAACCTGATACCACAACGTCCAGACTCTATCTAGTAGAGGTCGCTGTTGGTGATCAGGAGGAGGAATCCGAGCTCATTCTCCACTCCTAGCCATTTTGACCTGTCTTTACACTTTCATTACCATCCTAGATAGTTCAGCACAGTTGGAGTGGCAATGTCTGACTTGCATTCATTGTGGATCCACTGTCAAACAGTTCAAACAGCATATAAGGAAATATAGAGTCAGAGAGACATACAGCATGGAAACAGACCCTTAAATCCAACTTGTCCGTGCCGACCAGAGAGCCTAAATGTATCTAATCCCATTTGCCAGCATTTGGCCCATATCCCTCCAAACCTTTCCTGTTCCTGTACCCATCCAGATTATTTTAAATGTTGTAATTGTACCAGCCTCCACCATTTCCTCTGGCAGCTCATTCCAAACATGGACCACGGTCTGTGCAGAGAAGTTGCTCTTCAGGTCTCTTTCCTTTCTTACCACAAACCCTCTAGTTTTGGACTCCCCTGCCTTATGAAAAAGACCTTGTCTATTTACCCTATCCATGCCCATCATGATTTTATAAACCTCTGTAAGGTCACCCCTCAGCTTCTGATGCTCCTGGGAAAGTAGCCCCAGCCTATTCAGCCTCTCCCTGTGGCCCACACCCTCCGACCCCAGCAACATCCTTGTAAATCTTTTCTGAACCCTTTCAAGTTTCACAACATCTTTCCTATAGTAGGAAACAAGAACTGAATGCAATATTCCAAAAGTGGCCTCGCGAAGTACATATGGGAGGGTAGAAAAAATATGTTGAGATGAATTTTTAAGCAGTTTATTTGTTCATGTGATGTGGGCATCTCTGGTGGTGGGTGGGTGGAAGAGGTGTTAAGTGGGAGAGTTCTAGTATGGGGGATAGCTTTGTTGGGCTGAATGGCTCACTTTTGCACTGTAAATGCCACGTAAAAATCATTTGCTCTAAAAGTCAACTTGTACCTAGAGACTGACTGATTTTGATGCAACTGTTTGAGTGGGCGAATTGATGGTGTGAAGACGTTGGGGACGGCACAGGAAAGAATGGTCCCAGATACGAGGAATTTCAATTCCAAAGAGAGATTGAGGAAGTTGGAACTGTTGTCCTTGGAGAAGAGAAGGCTGAGCGGTGATCCGATCGAAGTTTTCAAAATAATAAGATGCCTGGAGGGAGTAAATAGAGGTTGGGGGTGGGGGGCAATGTTCTCAGTTGATCAAGAATGAGAGGGCACATCTTTCAAGTAGTTTGTAGAAAAAAAACAAACGTGATATCAGGAAAACATCTTTCCTCACAGTGACTGGTTTGGAATGCTCTGTCTGAGAGTGTAGTGGAAGCAGGGACAATCAAGGCTTTCCTAAGGGAATTTGACAGTCATCTGAAAAGGAACAATATGCAGAGTGACAGAGAGAATATAATAAATGAGACGCTCATCTAGAGAGCTGGAACAGTCACAATGGGCCAAATGGCTTCATTATGCAATTCTGTGAAGTATTGGAATGGCATTGTACAACTCAGTGTGGCAATCAGGGAGAAAGTGAAGAAAAATAAGTTCATCCAAAGAACTTCCTTGTCAACTAACAAGCAAATGGGATTCCTTCATGCCTTGGACGGGATGGTAAGTGGAGCATTTCACGCAGCATGTAAGATTATACTGTTCAACATCATACTTAAAACCAAATCGATTTAACAAAAGACTTTAGTTAGTTAAAAAAAGAGCCAGGCAGGGGTTAGGCAAAATTGTCGTGATCTGGAATGTGCTGCCCGAAAGGGCAGTGAAAGAGGATTCAATATTGTTGTCATATTCAAAAGGGAATTAGAACTTAAAAGAGGTGAGATTTGAAGAACTTTGCAGAAAGAGCAGGGTGGAAGGCTAATTGGATAACTCTTTCAAGGAGCCAGCATAGGACTCAATGGGCCAAATCGCATTCTCTTTTCGTGTAACATCCTTCAACCTTCCATTTGTTATACCTTTAATAGTTTTCAGCGGAATGGCCTACATCAGGGTGTTCACTTTGAACGATCAGTATAAATTCTCAGGTCTTTGGAGTGGCATTTGAGCCAACAATCTTCTGATTGCAAGCCAACAGCATGGCCCACTGATCTACAGCTAACAGAGGAGCAGTGCCTCTCTTGTTCCAGTGATCAAAACAGGACAGGCTGAGCAACAGGCACCTGTATGATTATGCCCATTTGGCAGGGTACCCACTACAGGGCAAGAGATGCGAAGAAACTCCAGCTGAGCAAACCTCAAAGGCAAGAGGTGTGAAGGAGCAAACTCTTTCAAAAAACACAAATAACAAGCCTTCACTTTCTATGGCTCATCTTAAAAAATTCAAAATGCCCTCTCCCTGTTTCTCTTCTCTCTCTTCTCCCATGTCTCTCACTCCCCCTGCCTTTCCTTCACTCTTCCTCTCACTCCCTCACTCTTCCCACCTCTCTCTTTGTCTCTTTCTAACTCTCCTTCTCTCTCTGTCGTCATCTCACAGTCTCTCCGCTGCTACTTGCCTCTTCCTCTCCCTCTTTCCCTCTTCTTATCCCTCCTTCTCTCTTTGCCCCTCTCTCTTCCTATCCCTTCCTCTCTCACTCCATCTTCATCTCTCTTTTCTCCTCTGGCTAACTTGCACTCTCTCCCACTGGATCTCTCTCTTTCTCTCTCTCCCCCTCTCTCCATATTTGAGGTCTTGACTTTTACCCCCAGTGCGTCAGCCAAATCTCTCTTCTTCACTAAAGACTCCACAGGAGTGGCACAGTGGCCCAGTCTCTACCATGCCTGCCAGTGAAGGTGTCAGATCCAGTGACATGAGAGCTGGCAGGGGCAAAAGCACAGCACCATTCATTGTCGTGGGGATGATCCCAGGATCCAGAGGCACAAAATGGGAGAAAGTGGTGACCCCTGGCCTAGGCTGTGTTGCCAGCAGAGGCTGGGAGCGCCAACATGCCACTCACTGCCTACATGGCACTGTGAGGAACAGGCAATTGATGAAGATACTCTGTGTGAGGAAGTGCTTCCTGGCACCTCCTCACCAGCTCTGATTGTGAGGTTAGCCCCTCTCTCTCTCTTCTGGACTTTTCCCCAACCCTGCCAGAGACAAAAACTTCTCTCCCTGTCAAATCATTCAGTCATCCTAAACACATCCTAAAATCGAGCTTACAGTACTCAGGCAGTATTTTGCAGGGATGAAGGTTACTGTACTGAGGCAGAGAGCAGTCTGTGGAACAGGCAATCGAGGTTACAGAACTCAGGCACAGTGTAGTGTGTTATAGGGGCGAGTGGTTATAGGAATCAGGCAGAGACATAACACAATTTCTGCGTTCGCCATCCTTGTAATTTAATTTATTCCTTTTAGGCTGAGCGCAGCAACCAACGCCCCTAAATGCAAGCATAGGCCCCACTGCCCCCGACCCTGTTCCAACAAGCGTAGCAAATCTCCTTGAGGCTTGGGACATGGTTATTGGGCCCTTACAGGAACCTCTGTCCTGTAGATTCAAGCTGTGCCTGTGCAATTAACATGGTTTTATGGAACAGAAATCATGATGGGCAAACTTGTTAAGATATGTTTGACGTTGTCACTTACAGAATGGATAAAGAGGGGCCAGTGGATGTAGCAAATTTAGATTTGTAAAAGGCAGTTGAATTAGCTTTATTGTCACGTGCTCACATGAATACAGTGAAAAGTTTACAAGTTGCCACTTATGGCATCAGCTTAGGTACCCAGGTACAGATTCTTGAGTACAAATTCTTAGGAATAAAATTAGAAAATGAACAAAGAAAAAGTCCAGCCTTTCAGACCTTCAAAGGGACAAAATCATAGTCATACAGTAGAGTTACATTTCATGCCTCTGGACTCGAGGGGCCAATCGCCTTTTGGAATCCCGGCCCAGATCCACCACAATGCCAGACAAAACACTGCATAGAGTCACGGATTGACTGAAACCACCACAAGGAGAGCCGACGCTGGTGAAAACAATCACCAAAAGCCACAAATGGCAAAGGTTAGAGTACTCAGGCAGAGAGCAGTGTGTTATAGGGGTGAGTGGTTATAGGAATCGGGCAGAGAGCAGTATTTTGCAGGGATGAAGGTTACCGTACTGAGGCAGAGAGCAATCTGTGGAACAGGCAATCGAGGTTGCAGTACTCAGGCACAGAGCAGTGTGTTACAGGGACTCGATGTTACAGTATTCAGGCAGAGAGCAGTGTGTTACAGGGACTCGAGATTACAGTACTCAGGCAGAGAGCAGTGTGTTACAGGGACTCGAGATTACAGTACTCAGGCAGAGAGCAGTGTGTTACAGGGACTCGAGATTACAGTACTCAGGCACAGAGCAGTGTGTTATTGGGGCGAGTGGTTATAGGAATCAGGCAGAGGGCAGTAGTTTGCAGGGATGAAGGTTACCGTACTGAGGCAGCGAGCAGTTTGTGGAACAGGCAATCGAGGTTACAGTACTCAGGCACAGAGCAGTGTGTTACAGGGACTCGATGTTACAGTACTCAGGCAGAGAGCAGTGTTTTACAGGGTTTCAAGGTTACAGTACTCAGGCAGCGAGCCATGTGTTACAGAGACTCAAGGTTACCATCCTCAGGCAGGGAATGGTGGGTTACAGGGATTTAAGGCTAGTATACTCAGGCAGAGAGCAGTGTGTTACAGGGACTTGATGTTGCTTTATTCAAACAGAGAGCAGTATGTTACAGGGACTCGAGGTTACTGCACTCAGTCAGAGAGTAGTGTGTTACAGGGCCTCCAGGTCAGAGTACTGAGGCAGAGAGTTGAGTGTTACTGGGATTCAAGGTTACAGTACTCATATAGAGAGAAGTGCATTATAGGGACTTGAGGTTGCAGTATAAAGCCAGTTAGCAGTGCATCATAGGGACACGAGGACACAGTACTCAGCCACAGAGTGGTGTGTTGCAGGGTCTCAAGGTTACAATATTCAGGCAGTGAGCAGTACTCAGGCAGATGGTAATGTGCAACAGTGGCTTGAGGGTACAGTACTCAGGCAGAGAGCAGTGTGTTGCAGGGGCTCAAGGTCAGTGTACTCAGGGACAAAGCAGTGTGTTACGGGGACTCGAGTTTAGTGTACTCAGGTGCAGAGCAGTGCGTGACAGGGACTAGATGTTACAGTAATCAGGCTGATTGCAGTGTGTTACAAGGACTCTAGTTTACAGTATTCAGACAGAGAGCAGTGTGTTACAGGGACTCGAGGTTACAACATTCAGACAGAGAGCAGTGTCTTACAGTGAAACGAGGTTCCAGTACTCAGGCAGAGAGCAGTGTGTTACAGGGACTCGAGGTTACAACACTCAGACAGAGAGCAGTGTCTTACAGTGAAATGAGGATTCAGTACTCAGGTAGAGAGCAGTGTGTTACAGGGACCCGAGGTTACAGTACTCAGGCAGAGAGCAGTGTGTTACAGGGACTCGAGTTGACAGTATTCAGGCAGAGAGCAGTGTGTTACAGAGACTCGAGGTTACAGTACTCAGGCAGAGAGCAGTGTGTTACAGGGACTCGAGTTGACAGTATTCAGGCAGAGAGCAGTGTGTTACAGAGACTCAATGTTACAGTACTCATTCAGAGAGCAGTGTGTTACAGGGACTCGAGGGTACAGTACTCAGACAGAGAGCAGTGTGTTACAGTGAGACGAAGTTACAGTACTCAGGCAGAGAGCAGTGTGTTTCAGTGAGACGAGGTTACAGTACTCAGACAGAGAGCAGTGTGTTACAGGGACTGATGTTTACAGTACTCAGGCAGAGAGCAGTGTGTTACAGGGCCTCGAGATTACTGTACTCAGGCAGAGAGCAGTGAGTTACAGGGACTGATGTTTACAGTACTCTGGCAGAGAGCAGTGTGTTACAGGGACTCGAGATTACAGTACTCAGGCAGAGAGCAGTGTGTTACAGGGACTCGAGATTACAGTACTCAGAAAGAGAGCAGTGTGTTATAGGGGCGAGTGGTTATAGGAATCGGGCAGAGAGCAGTATTTTGCAGGGATGTAGGTTACCGTACTGAGGCAGAGAGCAGTCTGTGGAACAGGCAATCGAGGTTACAGTACTCAGGCACAGAGCAGTGTGTTACAGGGACTCGATGTTACAGTACTCAGGCAGAGAGCAGTGTTTTACAGGACCCGAGGGTGCAGGACGCATGCAGTGGCAGTGTGTAACAGCAACTTGAGGTCACAGTACTCAGGCAGAGAGAAGTGTGTTACAGGGTGTCGAGGCTGCAATAGTCAGGCAGAGAGCAGTGTGTAAGAGGGACTCAAGATTTCAGTGGTCCAGTATAGAGCACTGTTTTACAAGGTCTTGAGTTACAGTACTCAGGCAGAGAGCAGTGTGTTACAGGGACTCGAGGTTACAGTACTCAGGCAGAGAGCAGTGTGTTACAGGGAGTCGAGTTTACAGTAGTCAGGCAGAGAGCAGTGTGTTACTGGGACTCGATGTTACAGTACTCAGGCAGAGGGCAGTGTGTTACAGTGACTCAAGGTTCATGTTCTCAGGCAGAAAGCAGAATATCATAGAGACTTGAGGTGACAGGACATAGGCAGAGAATAGTGAAGTACCGGAACTGAAGTTCAGGACTCAGGCAGAAAACATGTGTGCAACAGTGACTTGATGTTACAGTACTCAGGCAGAGAGCAGTGTGTTTCAGGGACTTGTGTTTACTGTATTCAGGCAGAAAGCAGTGTATTGCAGTGGCTGGACGCTGGTGTACTCGGGCAGAGAGCAGTGAGTTACAGGGACACGATGTTGCAGTAATCAGGCAGAAAACAGTGTGTTAATGGGGTTGAGGTTATAATACTCAAGCAGGGAGAAGTGAGGTACAGGTACTTGATGATACAGTACGCAGGCTCAGAGCAGTGTGTTCCTGGGACTTGAGATTTCAGTACTCAGGCAGAAAGCACAGTTTTGCAATGGCACGAGGTTACAGTACTCAGGCAGAGAGCAGTGTATCACAGGGAATCGAGTTTTCAGTTTTCAGGCAGAGAGCAGTGTGTTGCAGGGACTCGAGGTTACAGTATTCAGGCAGAGAGCAGTGTTTTACAGGGACACGAGGTTACAGTCCTCAGGCAGAAACTAGTGTTTTTCAGGGACTCGAGGTTACAATATTCAGGCAGTGAGCAGTGTGTTTCACGTACTCGAGATTACAGTACTCAGGCAGAGAGCAGTGTGTAACAGGGACTGAATGTAACAGTATTCAGGCAGAGAGCAGTGTGTTACAGGGAATCGAGGTTACAGTACTCAGGCAGAGAGCAGTGTGTAACAGGGACTGAATATAACAGTATTCAGGCAGAGAGTAGGGTGTTACAGGGACACGAGGTTACAGTACTCAGGCAGAGAGCAGTGTGTTACAGGGACTCAAGGTTACAGTACTCAGGCAGAGAGCAGTGTGTTACAGGGAATCGAGGTTACAGTACTCAGTTAGAGAGCAGGGTGTTACAGGGACACGAGGTTACAGTACTCAGGCAGAGAGCAGTGTGTTACAGGGGCTTGAGAATACAGCACTCAAGCACAGAGCAGTGTGTTGCAGGGACGCGAGTTTACAGTTTTCAGGCAGAGAGCAGTGTGTTACAAGGATTAGAGGTTACAAAATTCAGGCAGAGAGTGGTGTGTTACCCTGACTCGAGGTTACAGTATTCACGCAGAGAGCTGTGTGTTCCAGGGACTCCAGATTACTCAACTCAGGAAGAGAGCAGTGTGTTACAGGTACTCGAGTTTAGATTATGCAGGCAGAGAGCAGTGTGTCACAGGGACTCAAGTTTACAGTACTCAGGCAGAGAGCAGTGTGTTACAGCGATTCGAGATTACAGTATTATGGCAGAGAGCAGTCTGTTACAAGGACTCGAGGTTAAAGTATTCAGGCAGAGAGCAGTGAGTTACAGTGACTCGAGATTACAGTACTCTGGCAGAGAGCAGTGTGTTTCAGGGACACGAGGTTGCAGTACTCAGGCAGAGAGCAGTGTTTAACAGGGACTCGAGGTGACAATATTCCGGCAGAGAGCAGTGTGCTAAAGGGACTCGAGGTTACAGTATTCAGGCAGAGAGCAGTGTGTTACAGGGCATCTAGGTAACAATATTCAGGCAGAGAGCAGTGTGTTACAGGGATTCGAGGTTACAGTACTGAGGCAGAGAGCAGTGTGTTACAGGAACTTGAGATTACAATATTCCGGCACAGAGCAGTGTGTTACAGTGACTCGAGATTACAGTACTCAAGCAGAGACCAGTGTGTTACCGGGACTGGAGGGAACAGTATTAATGCAGAGAACAGTGTGTTACAGTGACTCGAGATTACAGTACTCAGGCAGAGAGCACTGTGTTACCGGGACTGGAGGGAACAGTATTAATGCAGAGAACAGTGTGTTACAGTGACTCGAGATTACAGTACTCAGGCAGAGAGCACTGTGTTACAGAGACTCGAGGGTCCAATATTCATGCAGAGAGCAGTGTGCTACAGGGACTCGGGATTAGAGTATTCAGGCAGAGAGGGGTGTGTAACAGGGACTTGAGGTTACAGTATTCAGGCAGAGAGCTGTGTGTTAGAGCGACTCGAGGTTACCAAACTCAGGCAGAGAGCAGTGTGTTACAGTGACCCGAGATTACAGTACTCAGGCAGAGAGCAGTGTGTTTCAGGGACACGAGGTCAAAGTATTCAGGCAGAGAGCAGTGCGTTAAAGCGACTCGAGGTTACAATATTCAGGCAGAGAGCAGTGTGTTACACGGACTCGAGATTACAATATTCAGAGAGAGAGCAGTTTCTTGCAGGAACTCGAGGTTACAGTATTCAGGCAGAGAGCAGTGTTTTACAGGGACACGAGGTGACAGTCCTCAGGCAGAGAGCAGTGTTTTACAGGGACTCGAGGTTACAATATTCAGGCAGAGACCAGTCTGTGACAGTGACTCAAGGTTACAGTACTCAGGCAGAGAGCAGTGTGATACAGGGACACGAGGTTGCAGTACGCAGGCAGAGAGCATGTGTTACAGGGACTCAAGGTTACAGTACTCAGGCAGAGAGCAGTGTGTTACAGGGCGTCGAGGTTACTGTACTCAAGCACAGAGCAGTGTGTTGCAGGGACGCGAGTTTACAGTTTTCAGGCAGAGAGCAGTGTGTTACAAGGACTCGAGGTTACAGAATTCAGGCAGAGAGTGGTGTGTTACCCTGACTTGAGGTTACAGTATTCACGCAGAGAGCAGTGTTTTCCAGGGACTCCAGATTACTCAACTCAGGAAGAGAGCAGTGTGTTACAGGGACTCGAGTTTAGAGTATTCAGGCAGAGAGCAGTGTGTCACAGGGACTCAAGTTTACAGTACTCAGGAAGAGAGCAGTGTGTTACAAGGACTCGAGGTTAAAGTATTCAGGCAGAGAGCAGTGAGTTACAGGGACTCGAGATTACAGTACTCAGGCAGAGAGCAGTGTTTTACAGGGACTCGAAGTGACAATATTCCGGCAGAGAGCAGTGTGTTACAGGGACTTGAGAATACAATATTCAGGCAGAGAGCAGTGTGTTACAGGGACTCGAGGTAACAGTACTCAGGAAGAGAGCAGTGTGTTACAGGGATTCGAGGTTACAGTACTCAGGCAGAGAGCAGTATGTTACAGGGACTCGAGGTGACAGTACTGAGGCAGACAGCAGTGTGTTACAGGGACTCGAGTTTACAGTATTCAGGCAGAGAACAGTGTGTTACAGGGACAGGAGGTTACAGTACTCAGGCAGAGATCAGTGTATGACGAGAACTCGAGGTTATATAGCTAGGGCAGAAAGCGTGTGTGTAACAAGGATTCGAGGTTACAGGACCAGGCAGAGAGCAGTGTGTTACTGGGACACGAGGTTTCAGTACTCAGGGAGAGAGCAGTGTGTGACAGGGAGTCGAGGTTACAGTACTCAGGCAGTGAGCAGTGTGTTACTGGGACACGAGGTTTCAGTACTCAGGGAGAGAGCAGTGTGTTACAGGGACACGAGGTTACAGTACTCAGGCAGTGAGCAGTGTGTTACAGGGACTCGAGGTTACAGTAATCAGGGAGAGAGCAGTGTGTAACAGGGACTCGAGGTTACAGTAATCAGGCAGAGATCAGTGTGTAACAGGGACTCGAGGTTGCAGTACTCAGGCAGAGAGCAGTGTGTTGCAGGGACACGAGGTTCCAGTACTCAGGCAGGGAGCAGTGTGTTACAGGGACGAGAGATTACAGTACTCAGGCAGGGAGCAGTGTTTTACAGCGACACGAGGAAACAGACCTCAGGCAGAGCGCCGTGTTTTACAGGGACTCGACCTTACAATGTTCAGGCAGTGAGCAGTGTGTTACATGGCTTCGAGATTACAGTATTCAGACAGACAGCAGTGTGTTACAGGGACTCAAGGTTGCAGTATTCAGGCAGAGAGCAGGGTGTTACAGGGACTGGAGGAAACAGTATTCAGGCAGAGAGCAGTGTGTTACAAGGTCACGAGATTACAGTATTCAGGCAGAGAACAGTGTGTTACAGGGACTCGAGGTTAAAGTATTCAGGCAGATAGCAGTGAGTTTCAGTGACTCATGATTACAGTACTCTGGCAGAGAGCAGTGTGTTTCAGGGACACGAGGTTACAGCACTCAGCCAGAGAGCAGTGTTTTACAGGTACTCGAGATTACAGGATTCAGGCAGAGAGCATTGTGTTACAGGGTCTCGAGGTTACAGTATTCATGCTGAGAGCAGTGTGTTACAGGGGCACGAGATAACAGTACTCAGGCAGAGAGCACTGTGTTACAGAGACCTGAGGGTCCAATATTCATGCAGAGAGCAGTGTGTTACAGGGACACGGGATTAGAGTATTCAGGCAGAGAGGAGTGTCTAACAGGGACTCGAGGTCACAGTATTGAGGCAGAGAGCTGTGTGTTAGAGCGACTCGAGGTTACAGTACTCAGGCAGAGAGCAGTGTGTTCAAGATAGACGAGATTACAGTATTCAGGCAGAGAGCAGTGTGTTACAGGTACTCGAGGTTGCAGTACTCAGGCAGAGAGCTGTGGATTACAGGGACTCGAGGTTACAGTAATCAGGCAGAGAGCAGTGTGTAACAAGGACTCGAGGTTGCAGTACTCTGGCAGAGAGCAGTGTGTTCCAGATAGACGAGATTACAGTATTCAGGCAGAGAGCAGTGTGTTACAGGTACTCGAGGTTGCAGTACTCAGGCAGAGAGCAGTGGATTACAGGGACTCGCGGTTACAGTATTCAGGCAGAGAACAGTGTGTTACAGGGACTCGAGGTTAAAGTATTCAGGCAGATAGCAGTGAGTTTCAGTGACTCGTGATTACAGTACTCTGGAAGAGAGCAGTGTGTTCTAGATAGTCGAGGTTACAGTACTCAGGCAGAGAGCAATGTGTGACAGGGAGTCGAGGTTACAGTACTCAGGCAGTGAGCAGTGTGTTACAGTGACCCGAATTACAGTACTCAGGCAGAGAGCAGTGTGTTACAGTGATTCGAGATTACAGTATTCTGGCAGTGAGCAGTGTGTTACAGGGACTCGAGGTTTCAGTACTCAGGAAGAGAGCAGTGTATTACAGGGACTCGAGGTTACAGTAATCAGGCAGAGAGCAGTGTGTAACAAGGACTCGAGGTTGCAGTACTCTGGCAGAGAGCAGTGTGTTCCAGATAGACGAGATTACAGTATTCAGGCAGAGAGCAGTGTGTTACAGGTACGCGAGGTTGCAGTACTCAGGCAGAGAGCAGTGGATTACAGGGACTCGCGGTTACAGTATTCAGGCAGAGAACAGTGTGTTACAGGGACTCGAGGTTAAAGTATTCAGGCAGATAGCAGTGAGTTTCAGTGACTCGTGATTACAGTACTCTGGAAGAGAGCAGTGTGTTCCAGATAGTCGAGGTTACAGTACTCAGGCAGAGAGCAATGTGTGACAGGGAGTCGAGGTTACAGTACTCAGGCAGTGAGCAGTGTGTTACTGGGACACGAGGTTTCAGTACTCAGGGAGAGAGCAGTGTGTTACAGGGACACGAGGTTACAGTACTCAGGCAGTGAGCAGTGTGTTCCAGGGACTCGAGGTTACAATAATCAGGGAGAGAGCAGTGTGTAACAGGGACTCGAGGTTACAGTAATCAGGCAGAGAGCAGTGTGTAACAGGGACTCGAGGTTACAGTACTCTGGCAGAGAGCAATGTGTTACAGGGACACGAGGTTCCAGTACTCAGGCAAAGAGCAGTGTGTTACAGGGACGAGAGATTACAGTACTCAGGCAGAGAGCAGTGTGTTGCAGGGACTCGAGTTTACAGTACTCAGGCTGAGAGCAGTGGATTACAGGAACTCGAGGTTACAGTACTCAGGCAGAGAGCAGTGTGTTACAGGGAATCGAGTTTACAGTGTTCAGGCACAGAGCAGTATGTTACAGGAACTCGCGGTTACAGTAATCAGACAGACAGCAGTGTGTAACAGGGACTCGAGTTTACAGTACTCAGGCTGAGAGCAGTGTGTTACAGGAACTCGCGGTTTCAGTAATCAGACAGACAGCAGTGTGTTACAGGGACTCGAGGTTGCAGTACTCTGGCAGAGAGCAGTGTGTTACAGGGACACGAGATTACAGTATTCATGCTGATAGCAGTGTGTTACAGGGACACGAGGTTACAGTACTCAGGCAGTGAGCAGTGTGTTACAGGGACTCGAGGTTACAGTAATCAGGGAGAGAGCAGTGTGTAACAGGGACTCGAGGTTACAGTAATCAGGCAGAGAGCAGTGTGTAACAGGGACTCGAGGTTACAGTACTCTGGCAGAGAGCAATGTGTTACAGGGACACGAGGTTCCAGTACTCAGGCAGAGAGCAGTGTGTTACAGGGACGAGAGATTACAGTACTCAGGCAGAGAGCAGTGTGTTGCAGGGACTCGAGTTTACAGTACTCAGGCTGAGAGCAGTGTGTTCCAGATAGTCGAGGTTACAGTACTCAGGCAGAGAGCAGTGTGTTACAGGGAATCGAGTTTACAGTGTTCAGGCACAGAGCAGTATGTTACAAGAACTCGCGGTTACAGTAATCAGACAGACAGCAGTGTGTAACAGGGACTCGAGGTTGCAGTACTCTGGCAGAGAGCAGTGTGTTACAGGGACACGAGATTACAGTATTCATGCTGATAGCAGTGTGTTACAGGGACACGAGGTACAGTCCTCAGGCAGGGAGCAGTGTTTTACAGCGACACGAGGAAACAGCCCTCAGCCAGAGCGCCGTGTTTTACAGGGACTCGACCTTACAATGTTCAGGCAGTGAGCAGTGTGTTACATGGCTTCGAGATTACAGTATTCAGGCAGAGAGCAGTGTGTTACAGGAACTCAAGGTTGCAGTATTCAGGCAGAGAGCAGGGTGTTACAGGGACTGGAGGAAACAGTATTCAGGCAGAGAGCAGTGTGTTACAGTGACTTGAGATTACAGTACTCAGGCAGAGAGCAGTGTGTTTCAGGGACACGAGGTTAAAGTATTCAGTCCGAGAGCAGTGTGTTACAAGGTCACGAGATTACAGTATTCAGGCAGAGAACAGTGTGTTACAGGGACTCGAGGTTAAAGTATTCAGGCAGATAGCAGTGAGTTTCAGTGACTCGTGATTACAGTACTCTGGCAGAGAGCAGTGTGTTTCAGGGACACGAGGTTACAGTACTCAGCCAGAGAGCAGTGTTTTACAGGTACTCGAGATTACAGGATTCAGGCACAGAGCATTGTGTTACAGGGTCTCGAGGTTACAGTATTCATGCTGAGAGCAGTGTGTTACAGGGGCACGAGATAACAGTACTCAGGCAGAGAGCACTGTGTTACAGAGACCGAGGGTCCAATATTCATGCAGAGAGCAGTGTGTTACAGGGACACGGGATTAGAGTATTCAGGCAGAGAGGAGTGTCTAACAGGGACTCGAGGTCACAGTATTCAGGCAGAGAGCTGTGTGTTAGAGCGACTCGAGGTTACAGTACTCAGGCAGACAGCAGTGTGTTTCAGGGTCATGAGATTACAGTACTCAGTCAGAGAGCAGTGTGTTACAGTGACCCGAATTACAGTACTCAGGCAGAGAGCAGTGTGTTACAGTGATTCGAGATTACAGTATTCTGGCAGAGAGCAGTGTGTTACAGGGACTCGAGGTTTCAGTACTCAGGAAGAGAGCAGTGTATTACAGGGACTCGAGGTTACAGTAATCAGGCAGAGAGCAGTGTGTAACAAGGACTCGAGGTTGCAGTACTCTGGCAGAGAGCAGTGTGTTCCAGATAGACGAGATTACAGTATTCAGGCAGAGAGCAGTGTGTTACAGGTACTCGAGGTTGCAGTACTCAGGCAGAGAGCAGTGGATTACAGGGACTCGCGGTTACAGTATTCAGGTAGAGAACAGTGTGTTACAGGGACTCGAGGTTAAAGTATTCAGGCAGATAGCAGTGAGTTTCAGTGACTCGTGATTACAGTACTCTGGAAGAGAGCAGTGTGTTCCAGATAGTCGAGGTTACAGTACTCAGGCAGAGAGCAATGTGTGACAGGGGGAGTCGAGGTTACAGTACTCAGGCAGTGAGCAGTGTGTTACTGGGACACGAGGTTTCAGTACTCAGGGAGAGAGCAGTGTGTTACAGGGACACGAGGTTACAGTACTCAGGCAGTGAGCAGTGTGTTACAGGGACTCGAGGTTACAGTAATCAGGGAGAGAGCAGTGTGTAACAGGGACTCGAGGTTACAGTAATCAGGCAGAGAGCAGTGTGTAACAGGGACTGGAGGTTACAGTACTCTGGCAGAGAGCAATGTGTTACAGGGACACGAGGTTCCAGTACTCAGGCAGAGAGCAATGTGTTACAGGGACGAGAGATTACAGTACTCAGGCAGAGAGCAGTGTGTTGCAGGGACTCGAGTTTACAGTACTCAGGCTGAGAGCAGTGGATTACAGGAACTCGAGGTTACAGTACTCAGGCAGAGAGCAGTGTGTTACAGGGAATCGAGTTTACAGTGTTCAGGCACAGAGCAGTGTGTTACAGGAACTCGCGGTTACAGTAATCAGACAGACAGCAGTGTGTTACAGGGACTCGAGGTTGCAGTACTCTGGCAGAGAGCAGTGTGTTACAGGGACACGAGATTACAGTATTCATGCTGATAGCAGTGTGTTACAGGGACACGAGGTTACAGTACTCAGGCAGTGAGCAGTGTGTTACAGGGACTCGAGGTTACAGTAATCAGGGAGAGAGCAGTGTGTAACAGGGACTCGAGGTTACAGTAATCAGGCAGAGAGCAATGTGTTACAGGGACACGAGGTTCCAGTACTCAGGCAGAGAGCAATGTGTTACAGGGACGAGAGATTACAGTACTCAGGCAGAGAGCAGTGTGTTGCAGGGACTCGAGTTTACAGTACTCAGGCTGAGAGCAGTGGATTACAGGAACTCGAGGTTACAGTACTCAGGCAGAGAGCAGTGTGTTACAGGGAATCGAGTTTACAGTGTTCAGGCACAGAGCAGTGTGTTACAGGAACTCGCGGTTACAGTAATCAGACAGACAGCAGTGTGTTACAGGGACTCGAGGTTGCAGTACTCTGGCAGAGAGCAGTGTGTTACAGGGACACGAGATTACAGTATTCATGCTGATAGCAGTGTGTTACAGGGACACGAGGTTACAGTACTCAGGCAGTGAGCAGTGTGTTACAGGGACTCGAGGTTACAGTAATTAGGGAGAGAGCAGTGTGTAACAGGGACTCGAGGTTACAGTAATCAGGCAGAGAGCAGTGTGTAACAGGGACTCGAGGTTACAGTACTCTGGCAGAGAGCAATGTGTTACAGGGACACGAGGTTCCAGTACTCAGGCAGAGAGCAGTGTGTTACAGGGACGAGAGATTACAGTACTCAGGCAGAGAGCAGTGTGTTGCAGGGACTCGAGTTTACAGTACTCAGGCTGAGAGCAGTGGATTACAGGAACTCGAGGTTACAGTACTCAGGCAGAGAGCAGTGTGTTACAGGGAATCGAGTTTACAGTGTTCAGGCACAGAGCAGTGTGTTACAGGAACTCGCGGTTACAGTAATCAGACAGACAGCAGTGTGTAACAGGGACTCGAGGTTGCAGTACTCTGGCAGAGAGCAGTGTGTTACAGGGACACGAGATTACAGTATTCATGCTGATAGCAGTGTGTTACAGGGACACGAGGTACAGTCCTCAGGCAGGGAGCAGTGTTTTACAGCGACACGAGGAAACAGCCCTCTGCCAGAGCGCCGTGTTTTACAGGGACTCGACCTTACAATATTCAGGCAGTGAGCAGTGTGTTACATGGCTTCGAGATTACAGTATTCAGGCAGAGAGCAGTGTGTTACAGGTACTCGAGGTTACAGTACTCTGGCAGAGAGCAGTGTGTTACAGGTACTCGAGGTTGCAGTACTCTGGCAGAGAGCAGTGGATTACAGGTACTCGAGGTTGCAGTACTCAGGCAGAGAGCAGTGGATTACAGGGACTCGCGGTTACAGTATTCAGGCAGAGAACAGTGTGTTACAGGGACTCGAGGTTAATGTATTCAGGCAGATAGCAGTGAGTTTCAGTGACTCGTGATTACAGTACTCTGGAAGAGAGCAGTGTGTTCCAGATAGTCGAGGTTACAGTACTCAGGCAGAGAGCAATGTGTGACAGGGAGTCGAGGTTACAGTACTCAGGCAGTGAGCAGTGTGTTACTGGGACACGAGGTTTCAGTACTTAGGGAGAGAGCAGTGTGTTACAGGGACACGAGGTTACAGTACTCAGGCAGTGAGCAGTGTGTTACAGGGACTCGAGGTTACAGTAATCAGGGAGAGAGCAGTGTGTAACAGGGACTCGAGGTTACAGTAATCAGACAGACAGCAGTGTGTTACAGGGACGAGAGATTACAGTTCTCAGGCAGAGAGCAGCGTGTTACAGGGACACGAGATTACAGTATTCATGCTGATAGCAGTGTGTTACAGGGACACGAGGTACAGTCCTCAGGCAGGGAGCAGTGTTTTACAGCGACACGAGGAAACAGCCCTCAGCCAGAGCGCCGTGTTTTACAGGGACTCGACCTTACAATGTTCAGGCAGTGAGCAGTGTGTTACATGGCTTCGAGATTACAGTATTCAGGCAGAGAGCAGTGTGTTACAGGAACTCAAGGTTGCAGTATTCAGGCAGAGAGCAGGGTGTTACAGGGACTGGAGGAAACAGTATTCAGGCAGAGAGCAGTGTGTTACAGTGACTTGAGATTACAGTACTCAGGCAGAGAGCAGTGTGTTTCAGGGACACGAGGTTAAAGTATTCAGGCCGAGAGCAGTGTGTTACAAGGTCACGAGATTACAGTATTCAGGCAGAGAACAGTGTGTTACAGGGACTCGAGGTTAAAGTATTCAGGCAGATAGCAGTGAGTTTCAGTGACTCGTGATTACAGTACTCTGGCAGAGAGCAGTGTTTTACAGGTACTCGAGATTACAGGATTCAGGCAGAGAGCATTGTGTTACAGGGTCTCGAGGTTACAGTATTCATGCTGAGAGCAGTGTGTTACAGGGGCACGAGATAACAGTACTCAGGCAGAGAGCACTGTGTTACAGAGACCGAGGGTCCAATATTCATGCAGAGAGCAGTGTGTTACAGGGACACGGGATTAGAGTATTCAGGCAGAGAGGAGTGTCTAACAGGGACTCGAGGTCACAGTATTCAGGCAGAGAGCTGTGTGTTAGAGCGACTCGAGGTTACAGTACTCAGGCAGACAGCAGTGTGTTTCAGGGTCATGAGATTACAGTACTCAGTCAGAGAGCAGTGTGTTACAGTGACCAGAATTACAGTACTCAGGCAGAGAGCAGTGTGTTACAGTGATTCGAGATTACAGTATTCTGGCAGAGAGCAGTGTGTTACAGGGACTCGAGGTTTCAGTACTCAGGAAGAGAGCAGTGTATTACAGGGACTCGAGGTTACAGTAATCAGGCAGAGAGCAGTGTGTAACAAGGGCTCGAGGTTGCAGTACTCTGGCAGAGAGCAGTGTGTTCCAGATAGACGAGATTACAGCATTCAGGCAGAGAGCAGTGTGTTACAGGTACTCGAGGTTGCAGTACTCAGGCAGAGAGCAGTGGATTACAGGGACTCGCGGTTACAGTATTCAGGTAGAGAACAGTGTGTTACAGGGACTCGAGGTTAAAGTATTCAGGCAGATAGCAGTGAGTTTCAGTGACTCGTGATTACAGTACTCTGGAAGAGAGCAGTGTGTTCCAGATAGTCGAGGTTACAGTACTCAGGCAGAGAGCAATGTGTGACAGGGGGAGTCGAGGTTACAGTACTCAGGCAGTGAGCAGTGTGTTACAGGGACTCGAGGTTACAATAATCAGGGAGAGAGCAGTGTGTAACAGGGACTCGAGGTTACAGTAATCAGGCAGAGAGCAGTGTGTAACAGGGACTCGAGGTTACAGTACTCTGGCAGAGAGCAATGTGTTACAGGGACACGAGGTTCCAGTACTCAGGCAGAGAGCAATGTGTTACAGGGACGAGAGATTACAGTACTCAGGCAGAGAGCAGTGTGTTGCAGGGACTCGAGTTTACAGTACTCAGGCTGAGAGCAGTGGATTACAGGAACTCGAGGTTACAGTACTCAGGCAGAGAGCAGTGTGTTACAGGGAATCGAGTTTACAGTGTTCAGGCACAGAGCAGTGTGTTACAGGAACTCGCGGTTACAGTAATCAGACAGACAGCAGTGTGTTACAGGGACTCGAGGTTGCAGTACTCTGGCAGAGAGCAGTGTGTTACAGGGACACGAGATTACAGTATTCATGCTGATAGCAGTGTGTTACAGGGACACGAGGTTACAGTACTCAGGCAGTGAGCAGTGTGTTACAGGGACTCGAGGTTACAGTAATTAGGGAGAGAGCAGTGTGTAACAGGGACTCGAGGTTACAGTAATCAGGCAGAGAGCAGTGTGTAACAGGGACTCGAGGTTACAGTACTCTGGCAGAGAGCAATGTGTTACAGGGACACGAGGTTCCAGTACTCAGGCAGAGAGCAGTGTGTTACAGGGACGAGAGATTACAGTACTCAGGCAGAGAGCAGTGTGTTGCAGGGACTCGAGTTTACAGTACTCAGGCTGAGAGCAGTGGATTACAGGAACTCGAGGTTACAGTACTCAGGCAGAGAGCAGTGTGTTACAGGGAATCGAGTTTACAGTGTTCAGGCACAGAGCAGTGTGTTACAGGAACTCGCGGTTACAGTAATCAGACAGACAGCAGTGTGTAACAGGGACTCGAGGTTGCAGTACTCTGGCAGAGAGCAGTGTGTTACAGGGACACGAGATTACAGTATTCATGCTGATAGCAGTGTGTTACAGGGACACGAGGTACAGTCCTCAGGCAGGGAGCAGTGTTTTACAGCGACACGAGGAAACAGCCCTCTGCCAGAGCGCCGTGTTTTACAGGGACTCGACCTTACAATATTCAGGCAGTGAGCAGTGTGTTACATGGCTTCGAGATTACAGTATTCAGGCAGAGAGCAGTGTGTTACAGGTACTCGAGGTTACAGTACTCTGGCAGAGAGCAGTGTGTTACAGGTACTCGAGGTTGCAGTACTCAGGCAGAGAGCAGTGGATTACAGGGACTCGCGGTTACAGTATTCAGGCAGAGAACAGTGTGTTACAGGGACTCGAGGTTAATGTATTCAGGCAGATAGCAGTGAGTTTCAGTGACTCGTGATTACAGTACTCTGGAAGAGAGCAGTGTGTTCCAGATAGTCGAGGTTACAGTACTCAGGCAGAGAGCAATGTGTGACAGGGAGTCGAGGTTACAGTACTCAGGCAGTGAGCAGTGTGTTACTGGGACACGAGGTTTCAGTACTCAGGGAGAGAGCAGTGTGTTACAGGGACACGAGGTTACAGTACTCAGGCAGTGAGCAGTGTGTTCCAGGGACTCGAGGTTACAGTAATCAGGGAGAGAGCAGTGTGTAACAGGGACTCGAGGTTACAGTAATCAGACAGAGAGCAGTGTGTAACAGGGACTCGAGGTTACAGTACTCTGGCAGAGAGCAATGTGTTACAGGGACGAGAGATTACAGTTCTCAGGCAGAGAGCAGTGTGTTGCAGGGACTCGAGTTTACAGTACTCAGGCTGAGAGCAGTGGATTACAGGAACTCGAGGTTACAGTACTCAGGCAGAGGGCAGTGTGTTACAGGGAATCGAGTTTACAGTGTTCAGGCACAGAGCAGTGTGTTACAGGAACTCGCGGTTGCAGTAATCAGACAGACAGCAGTGTGTTACAGGGACTCGAGGTTGCAGTACTCTGGCAGAGATCAGTGTGTTACAGGGACACGAGATTACAGTATTCATGCTGATAGCAGTGTGTTACAGGGACACGAGGTTACAGTACTCAGGCAGTGAGCAGTGTGTTACAGGGACTCGAGGTTACAGTAATTAGGGAGAGAGCAGTGTGTAACAGGGACTCGAGGTTACAGTAATCAGGCAGAGAGCAGTGTGTAACAGGGACTCGAGGTTACAGTACTCTGTCAGAGAGCAATGTGTTACAGGGACACGAGGTTCCAGTACTCAGGCAGAGAGCAGTGTGTTACAGGGACGAGCGATTACAGTACTCAGGCAGAGAGCAGTGTGTTGCAGGGACTCGAGTTTACAGTACTCAGGCTGAGAGCAGTGGATTACAGGAACTCGAGGTTACAATACTCAGGCAGAGAGCAGTGTGTTACAGGGAATCGAGTTTACAGTGTTCAGGCACAGAGCAGTATGTTACAGGAACTCGCGGTTACAGTAATCAGACAGACAGCAGTGTGTAACAGGGACTCGAGGTTGCAGTACTCTGGCAGAGAGCAGTGTGTTACAGGGACACGAGATTACAGTATTCATGCTGATAGCAGTGTGTTACAGGGACACGAGGTACAGTCCTCAGGCAGGGAGCAGTGTTTTACAGCGACACGAGGAAACAGCCCTCAGCCAGAGCGCCGTGTTTTACAGGGACTCGACCTTACAATGTTCAGGCAGTGAGCAGTGTGTTACATGGCTTCGAGATTAAAGTATTCAGGCAGAGAGCAGTGTGTTACAGGAACTCAAGGTTGCAGTATTCAGGCAGAGAGCAGGGTGTTACAGGGACTGGAGGAAACAGTATTCAGGCAGAGAGCAGTGTGTTACAGTGACTTGAGATTACAGTACTCAGGCAGAGAGCAGTGTGTTTCAGGGACACGAGGTTAAAGTATTCAGGCCGAGAGCAGTGTGTTACAAGGTCACGAGATTACAGTATTCAGGCAGAGAACAGTGTGTTACAGGGACTCGAGGTTAAAGTATTCAGGCAGATAGCAGTGAGTTTCAGTGACTCGTGATTACAGTACTCTGGCAGAGAGCAGTGTGTTTCAGGGACACGAGGTTACAGTACTCAGCCAGAGAGCAGTGTTTTACAGGTACTCGAGATTACAGGATTCAGGCACAGAGCATTGTGTTACAGGGTCTCGAGGTTACAGTATTCATGCTGAGAGCAGTGTGTTACAGGGGCACGAGATAACAGTACTCAGGCAGAGAGCACTGTGTTACAGAGACCGAGGGTCCAATATTCATGCAGAGAGCAGTGTGTTACAGGGACACGGGATTAGAGTATTCAGGCAGAGAGGAGTGTCTAACAGGGACTCGAGGTCACAGTATTGAGGCAGAGAGCTGTGTGTTAGAGCGACTCGAGGTTACAGTACTCAGGCAGACAGCAGTGTGTTTCAGGGTCACGAGATTACAGTACTCAGTCAGAGAGCAGTGTGTTACAGTGATTCGAGATTACAGTATTCTGGCAGAGAGCAGTGTGTTACAGGGACTCGAGGTTTCAGTACTCAGGAAGAGAGCAGTGTATTACAGGGACTCGAGGTTACAGTAATCAGGCAGAGAGCAGTGTGTAACAAGGACTCGAGGTTGCAGTACTCTGGCAGAGAGCAGTGTGTTCCAGATAGACGAGATTACAGTATTCAGGCAGAGAGCAGTGTGTTACAGGTACTCGAGGTTGCAGTACTCAGGCAGAGAGCAGTGGATTACAGGGACTCGCGGTTACAGTATTCAGGCAGAGAACAGTGTGTTACAGGGACTCAAGGTTAATGTATTCAGGCAGATAGCAGTGAGTTTCAGTGACTCGTGATTACAGTACTCTGGAAGAGAGCAGTGTGTTCCAGATAGTCGAGGTTACAGTACTCAGGCAGAGAGCAATGTGTGACAGGGAGTCGAGGTTACAGTACTCAGGCAGTGAGCAGTGTGTTACTGGGACACGAGGTTTCAGTACTCAGGGAGAGAGCAGTGTGTTACAGGGACACGAGGTTACAGTACTCAGGCAGTGAGCAGTGTGTTCCAGGGACTCGAGCTTACAGTAATCAGGGAGAGAGCAGTGTGTAACAGGGACTCGAGGTTACAGTAATCAGGCAGAGAGCAGTGTGTAACAGGGACTCGAGGTTACAGTACTCTGGCAGAGAGCAATGTGTTACAGGGACGAGAGATTACAGTTCTCAGGCAGAGAGCAGTGTGTTGCAGGGACTCGAGTTTACAGTACTCAGGCTGAGAGCAGTGGATTACAGGAACTCGAGGTTACAGTACTCAGGCAGAGAGCAGTGTGTTACAGGGAATCGAGTTTACAGTGTTCAGGCACAGAGCAGTGTGTTACAGGAACTCGCGGTTACAGTAATCAGACAGACAGCAGTGTGTTACAGGGACTCGAGGTTGCAGTACTCTGGCAGAGATCAGTGTGTTACAGGGACACGAGATTACAGTATTCATGCTGATAGCAGTGTGTTACAGGGACACGAGGTTACAGTACTCAGGCAGTGAGCAGTGTGTTACAGGGACTCGAGGTTACAGTAATTAGGGAGAGAGCAGTGTGTAACAGGGACTCGAGGTTACAGTAATCAGGCAGAGAGCAGTGTGTAACAGGGACTCGAGGTTCCAGTACTCTGGCAGAGAGCAATGTGTTACAGGGACACGAGGTTCCAGTACTCATGCAGAGAGCAGTGTGTTACAGGGACGAGCGATTACAGTACTCAGGCAGAGAGCAGTGTGTTGCAGGGACTCGAGTTTACAGTACTCAGGCTGAGAGCAGTGGATTACAGGAACTCGAGGTTACAGTACTCAGGCAGAGAGCAGTGTGTTATAGGGAATCGAGTTTACAGTGTTCAGGCACAGAGCAGTGTGTTACAGGAACTCGCGGTTACAGTCATCAGACAGACAGCAGTGTGTTACAGGGACTCGAGGTTGCAGTACTCTGGCAGAGAGCAGTGTGTTACAGGGACACGAGATTACAGTATTCATGCTGATAGCAGTGTGTTACAGGGACACGAGGTACAGTCCTCAGGCAGGGAGCAGTGTTTTACAGCGACACGAGGAAACAGCCCTCAGCCAGAGCGCCGTGTTTTACAGGGACTCGACCTTACAATGTTCAGGCAGTGAGCAGTGTGTTACATGGCTTCGAGATTACAGTATTCAGGCAGAGAGCAGTGTGTTACAGGAACTCAAGGTTGCAGTATTCAGGCAGAGAGCAGGGTGTTACAGGGACTGGAGGAAACAGTATTCAGGCAGAGAGCAGTGTGTTACAGGGACTCGACCTTCCAATGTTCAGGCAGTGAGCAGTGTGTTACATGGCTTCGAGATTACAGTATTCAGGCAGAGAGCAGTGTGTTACAGGGACTGAAGGTTGCAGTATTCAGGCAGAGAGCAGGGTGTTACAGACTCTGGAGGAAACAGTATTCATGCTGATAGCAGTGTGTTACAGTGACTTGAGATTACAGTACTCAGGCAGAGAGCAGTGTGTTTCAGGGACACGAGGTTAAAGTATTCAGGCCGAGAGCAGTGTGTTACAAGGTCACGAGATTACAGTATTCAGGCAGAGAACAGTGTGTTACAGGGACTCGAGGTTAAAGTATTCAGGCAGATAGCAGTGAGTTTCAGTGACTCGTGATTACAGTACTCTGGCAGAGAGCAGTGTGTTTCAGGGACACGAGGTTACAGTACTCAGCCAGAGAGCAGTGTTTTACAGGTACTCGAGATTACAGGATTCAGGCAGAGAGCATTGTGTTACAGGGTCTCGAGGTTACAGTATTCATGCTGAGAGCAGTGTGTTACAGGGGCACGAGATAACAGTACTCAGGCAGAGAGCACTGTGTTACAGAGACCTGAGGGTCCAATATTCATGCAGAGAGCAGTGTGTTACAGGGACACGGGATTAGAGTATTCAGGCAGAGAGGAGTGTCTAACAGGGACTCGAGGTCACAGTATTGAGGCAGAGAGCTGTGTGTTAGAACGACTCGAGGTTACAGTACTCAGGCAGACAGCAGTGTGTTTCAGGGTCACGAGATTACAGTACTCAGTCAGAGAGCAGTGTGTTACAGTGACCCGAATTACAGTACTCAGGCAGAGAGCAGTGTGTTACAGTGATTCGAGATTACAGTATTCTGGCAGAGAGCAGTGTGTTACAGGGACTCGAGGTTTCAGTACTCAGGAAGAGAGCAGTGTATTACAGGGACTCGAGGTTACAGTAATCAGGCAGAGAGCAGTGTGTAACAAGGACTCGAGGTTGCAGTACTCTGGCAGAGAGCAGTGTGTTCCAGATAGACGAGATTACAGTATTCAGGCAGAGAGCAGTGTGTTACAGGTACTCGAGGATGCAGTACTCAGGCAGAGAGCAGTGGATTACAGGGACTCGCGGTTACAGTATTCAGGCAGAGAACAGTGTGTTACAGGGACTCAAGGTTAAAGTATTCAGGCAGATAGCAGTGAGTTTCAGTGACTCGTGATTACAGTACTCTGCAAGAGAGCAGTGTGTTCAAGATAGTCGAGGTTACAGTACTCAGGCAGAGAGCAATGTGTGACAGGGAGTCGAGGTTACAGTACTCAGGCAGTGAGCAGTGTGTTACTGGGACACGAGGTTTCAGTACTCAGGGAGAGAGCAGTGTGTTACAGGGACACGAGGTTACAGTACTCAGGCAGTGAGCAGTGTGTTCCAGGGACTCGAGGTTACAGTAATCAGGGAGAGAGCAGTGTGTAACAGGGACTCGAGGTTACAGTAATCAGGCAGAGAGCAGTGTGTAACAGGGACTGGAGGTTACAGTACTCTGGCAGAGAGCAATGTGTTACAGGGACACGAGGTTCCAGTACTCAGGCAGAGAGCA
The DNA here is from genome assembly GCF_030684315.1 of Stegostoma tigrinum. Classification (NCBI taxonomy): domain Eukaryota; kingdom Metazoa; phylum Chordata; class Chondrichthyes; order Orectolobiformes; family Stegostomatidae; genus Stegostoma; species Stegostoma tigrinum. The sequence goes on from NC_081404.1 coordinate 15,522,714, forward strand.
ATGTGTTGCAAGGACTCGAGTTTACAGTACTCAGGCTGAGAGCAGTGGATTACAGGAACTCGAGGTTACAGTACTCAGGCAGAGAGCAGTGTGTTACAGGGAATCGAGTTTACAGTGTTCAGGCACAGAGCAGTGTGTTACAGGAACTCGCGGTTACAGTAATCAGACAGACAGCAGTGTGTTACAGGGACTCGAGGTTGCAGTACTCTGGCAGAGAGCAGTGTGTTACAGGGACACGAGATTACAGTATTCATGCTGATAGCAGTGTGTTACAGGGACACGAGGTTACAGTACTCAGGCAGTGAGCAGTGTGTTACAGGGACTCGAGGTTACAGTAATTAGGGAGAGAGCAGTGTGTAACAGGGACTCGAGGTTACAGTAATCAGGCAGAGAGCAGTGTGTAACAGGGACTCGAGGTTACAGTACTCTGGCAGAGAGCAATGTGTTACAGGGACACGAGGTTCCAGTACTCAGGCAGAGAGCAGTGTGTTACAGGGACGAGAGATTACAGTACTCAGGCAGAGAGCAGTGTGTTGCAGGGACTCGAGTTTACAGTACTCAGGCTGAGAGCAGTGGATTACAGGAACTCGAGGTTACAGTACTCAGGCAGAGAGCAGTGTGTTACAGGGAATCGAGTTTACAGTGTTCAGGCACAGAGCAGTGTGTTACAGGAACTCGCGGTTACAGTAATCAGACAGACAGCAGTGTGTAACAGGGACTCGAGGTTGCAGTACTCTGGCAGAGAGCAGTGTGTTACAGGGACACGAGATTACAGTATTCATGCTGATAGCAGTGTGTTACAGGGACACGAGGTACAGTCCTCAGGCAGGGAGCAGTGTTTTACAGCGACACGAGGAAACAGCCCTCTGCCAGAGCGCCGTGTTTTACAGGGACTCGACCTTACAATATTCAGGCAGTGAGCAGTGTGTTACATGGCTTCGAGATTACAGTATTCAGGCAGAGAGCAGTGTGTTACAGGTACTCGAGGTTACAGTACTCTGGCAGAGAGCAGTGTGTTACAGGTACTCGAGGTTGCAGTACTCAGGCAGAGAGCAGTGGATTACAGGGACTCGTGGTTACAGTATTCAGGCAGAGAACAGTGTGTTACAGGGACTCGAGGTTAATGTATTCAGGCAGATAGCAGTGAGTTTCAGTGACTCGTGATTACAGTACTCTGGAAGAGAGCAGTGTGTTCCAGAGAGTCGAGGTTACAGTACTCAGGCAGAGAGCAATGTGTGACAGGGAGTCGAGGTTACAGTACTCAGGCAGTGAGCAGTGTGTTACTGGGACACGAGGTTTCAGTACTCAGGGAGAGAGCAGTGTGTTACAGGGACACGAGGTTACAGTACTCAGGCAGTGAGCAGTGTGTTCCAGGGACTCGAGCTTACAGTAATCAGGGAGAGAGCAGTGTGTAACAGGGACTCGAGGTTACAGTAATCAGGCAGAGAGCAGTGTGTAACAGGGACTCGAGGTTACAGTACTCTGGCAGAGAGCAATGTGTTACAGGGACGAGAGATTACAGTTCTCAGGCAGAGAGCAGTGTGTTGCAGGGACTCGAGTTTACAGTACTCAGGCTGAGAGCAGTGGATTACAGGAACTCGAGGTTACAGTACTCAGGCAGAGAGCAGTGTGTTACAGGGAATCGAGTTTACAGTGTTCAGGCACAGAGCAGTGTGTTACAGGAACTCGCGGTTACAGTAATCAGACAGACAGCAGTGTGTTACAGGGACTCGAGGTTGCAGTACTCTGGCAGAGATCAGTGTGTTACAGGGACACGAGATTACAGTATTCATGCTGATAGCAGTGTGTTACAGGGACACGAGGTTACAGTACTCAGGCAGTGAGCAGTGTGTTACAGGGACTCGAGGTTACAGTAATTAGGGAGAGAGCAGTGTGTAACAGGGACTCGAGGTTACAGTAATCAGGCAGAGAGCAGTGTGTAACAGGGACTCGAGGTTCCAGTACTCTGGCAGAGAGCAATGTGTTACAGGGACACGAGGTTCCAGTACTCAGGCAGAGAGCAGTGTGTTACAGGGACGAGCGATTACAGTACTCAGGCAGAGAGCAGTGTGTTGCAGGGACTCGAGTTTACAGTACTCAGGCTGAGAGCAGTGGATTACAGGAAATCGAGGTTACAGTACTCAGGCAGAGAGCAGTGTGTTACAGGGAATCGAGTTTACAGTGTTCAGGCACAGAGCAGTGTGTTACAGGAACTCGCGGTTACAGTAATCAGACAGACAGCAGTGTGTTACAGGGACTCGAGGTTGCAGTACTCTGGCAGAGAGCAGTGTGTTACAGGGACACGAGATTACAGTATTCATGCTGATAGCAGTGTGTTACAGGGACACGAGGTACAGTCCTCAGGCAGGGAGCAGTGTTTTACAGCGACACGAGGAAACAGCCCTCAGCCAGAGCGCCGTGTTTTACAGGGACTCGACCTTACAATGTTCAGGCAGTGAGCAGTGTGTTACATGGCTTCGAGATTACAGTATTCAGGCAGAGAGCAGTGTGTTACAGGAACTCAAGGTTGCAGTATTCAGGCAGAGAGCAGGGTGTTACAGGGACTGGAGGAAACAGTATTCAGGCAGAGAGCAGTGTGTTACAGGGACTCGACCTTCCAATGTTCAGGCAGTGAGCAGTGTGTTACAGGGACTCAAGGTTGCAGTATTCAGGCAGAGAGCAGGGTGTTACAGACTCTGGAGGAAACAGTATTCAGGCAGAGAGCAGTGTGTTACAGTGACTTGAGATTACAGTACTCAGGCAGAGAGCAGTGTGTTTCAGGGACACGAGGTTAAAGTATTCAGGCCGAGAGCAGTGTGTTACAAGGTCACGAGATTACAGTATTCAGGCAGAGAACAGTGTGTTACAGGGACTCGAGGTTAAAGTATTCAGGCAGATAGCAGTGAGTTTCAGTGACTCGTGATTACAGTACTCTGGCAGAGAGCAGTGTGTTTCAGGGACACGAGGTTACAGTACTCAGCCAGAGAGCAGTGTATTACAGGTACTCGAGATTACAGGATTCAGGCAGAGAGCATTGTGTTACAGGGTCTCGAGGTTACAGTATTCATGCTGAGAGCACTGTGTTACAGAGACCTGAGGGTCCAATATTCATGCAGAGAGCAGTGTGTTACAGGGACACGGGATTAGAGTATTCAGGCAGAGAGGAGTGTCTAACAGGGACTCGAGGTCACAGTATTGAGGCAGAGAGCTGTGTGTTAGAGCGACTCGAGGTTACAGTACTCAGGCAGACAGCAGTGTGTTTCAGGGTCACGAGATTACAGTACTCAGTCAGAGAGCAGTGTGTTACAGTGACCCGAATTACAGTACTCAGGCAGAGAGCAGTGTGTTACAGTGATTCGAGATTACAGTATTCAGGCAGAGAGCAGTGTGTTACAGGGACTCGAGGTTTCAGTACTCAGGAAGAGAGCAGTTTATTACAGGGACTCGAGGTTACAGTAATCAGGCAGAGAGCAGTGTGTAACAAGGACTCGAGGTTGCAGTACTCTGGCAGAGAGCAGTGTGTTCCAGATAGGCGAGATTACAGTATTCAGGCAGAGAGCAGTGTGTTACAGGTACTCGAGGTTGCAGTACTCAGGCAGAGAGCAGTGGATTACAGGGACTCGCGGTTACAGTATTCAGGCAGAGAACAGTGTGTTACAGGGACTCAAGGTTAAAGTATTCAGGCAGATAGCAGTGAGTTTCAGTGACTCGTGATTACAGTACTCTGCAAGAGAGCAGTGTGTTCAAGATAGTCGAGGTTACAGTACTCAGGCAGAGAGCAATGTGTGACAGGGAGTCGAGGTTACAGTACTCAGGCAGTGAGCAGTGTGTTACTGGGACACGAGGTTTCAGTACTCAGGGAGAGAGCAGTGTGTTACAGGGACACGAGGTTACAGTACTCAGGCAGTGAGCAGTGTGTTCCAGGGACTCGAGGTTACAGTAATCAGGGAGAGAGCAGTGTGTAACAGGGACTCGAGGTTACAGTAATCAGGCAGAGAGCAGTGTGTAACAGGGACTGGAGGTTACAGTACTCTGGCAGAGAGCAATGTGTTACAGGGACACGAGGTTCCAGTACTCAGGCAGAGAGCAATGTGTTACAGGGACGAGAGATTACAGTACTCAGGCAGAGAGCAGTGTGTTGCAGGGACTCGAGTTTACAGTACTCAGGCTGAGAGCAGTGGATTACAGGAACTCGAGGTTACAGTACTCAGGCAGAGAGCAGTGTGTTACAGGGAATCGAGTTTACAGTGTTCAGGCACAGAGCAGTGTGTTACAGGAACTCGCGGTTACAGTAATCAGACAGACAGCAGTGTGTTACAGGGACTCGAGGTTGCAGTACTCTGGCAGAGAGCAGTGTGTTACAGGGACACGAGATTACAGTATTCATGCTGATAGCAGTGTGTTACAGGGACACGAGGTTACAGTACTCAGGCAGTGAGCAGTGTGTTACAGGGACTCGAGGTTACAGTAATTAGGGAGAGAGCAGTGTGTAACAGGGACTCGAGGTTACAGTAATCAGGCAGAGAGCAGTGTGTAACAGGGACTCGAGGTTACAGTACTCTGGCAGAGAGCAATGTGTTACAGGGACACGAGGTTCCAGTACTCAGGCAGAGAGCAGTGTGTTACAGGGACGAGAGATTACAGTACTCAGGCAGAGAGCAGTGTGTTGCAGGGACTCGAGTTTACAGTACTCAGGCTGAGAGCAGTGGATTACAGGAACTCGAGGTTACAGTACTCAGGCAGAGAGCAGTGTGTTACAGGGAATCGAGTTTACAGTGTTCAGGCACAGAGCAGTGTGTTACAGGAACTCGCGGTTACAGTAATCAGACAGACAGCAGTGTGTAACAGGGACTCGAGGTTGCAGTACTCTGGCAGAGAGCAGTGTGTTACAGGGACACGAGATTACAGTATTCATGCTGATAGCAGTGTGTTACAGGGACACGAGGTACAGTCCTCAGGCAGGGAGCAGTGTTTTACAGCGACACGAGGAAACAGCCCTCTGCCAGAGCGCCGTGTTTTACAGGGACTCGACCTTACAATATTCAGGCAGTGAGCAGTGTGTTACATGGCTTCGAGATTACAGTATTCAGGCAGAGAGCAGTGTGTTACAGGTACTCGAGGTTACAGTACTCTGGCAGAGAGCAGTGTGTTACAGGTACTTGAGGTTGCAGTACTCTGGCAGAGAGCAGTGGATTACAGGGACTCGCGGTTACAGTATTCAGGCAGAGAACAGTGTGTTACAGGGACTCGAGGTTAATGTATTCAGGCAGATAGCAGTGAGTTTCAGTGACTCGTGATTACAGTACTCTGGAAGAGAGCAGTGTGTTCCAGATAGTCGAGGTTACAGTACTCAGGCAGAGAGCAATGTGTGACAGGGAGTCGAGGTTACAGTACTCAGGCAGTGAGCAGTGTGTTACTGGGACACGAGGTTTCAGTACTCAGGGAGAGAGCAGTGTGTTACAGGGACACGAGGTTACAGTACTCAGGCAGTGAGCAGTGTGTTACAGGGACTCGAGGTTACAGTAATCAGGGAGAGAGCAGTGTGTAACAGGGACTCGAGGTTACAGTAATCAGGCAGAGAGCAGTGTGTAACAGGGACTCGAGGTTACAGTACTCTGCCAGAGAGCAATGTGTTACAGGGACGAGAGATTACAGTTCTCAGGCAGAGAGCAGTGTGTTGCAGGGACTCGAGTTTACAGTACTCAGGCTGAGAGCAGTGGATTACAGGAACTCGAGGTTACAGTACTCAGGCAGAGAGCAGTGTGTTACAGGGAATCGAGTTTACAGTGTTCAGGCACAGAGCAGTGTGTTACAGGAACTCGCGGTTACAGTAATCAGACAGACAGCAGTGTGTTACAGGGACTCGAGGTTACAGTACTCAGGCAGTGAGCAGTGTGTTACAGGGACTCGAGGTTACAGTAATTAGGGAGAGAGCAGTGTGTAACAGGGACTCGAGGTTACAGTAATCAGGCAGAGAGCAGTGTGTAACAGGGACTCGAGGTTACAGTACTCTGGCAGAGAGCAATGTGTTACAGGGACACGAGGTTCCAGTACTCAGGCAGAGAGCAGTGTGTTACAGGGACGAGCGATTACAGTACTCAGGCAGAGAGCAGTGTGTTGCAGGGACTCGAGTTTACAGTACTCAGGCTGAGAGCAGTGGATTACAGGAACTCGAGGTTACAGTAATCAGGCAGAGAGCAGTGTGTTACAGGGAATCGAGTTTACAGTGTTCAGGCACAGAGCAGTATGTTACAGGAACTCGCGGTTACAGTAATCAGACAGACAGCAGTGTGTAACAGGGACTCGAGGTTGCAGTACTCTGACAGAGAGCAGTGTGTTACAGGGGCACGAGATTACAGTATTCATGCTGATAGCAGTGTGTTACAGGGACACGAGGTACAGTCCTCAGGCAGGGAGCAGTGTTTTACAGCGACACGAGGAAACAGCCCTCAGCCAGAGCGCCGTGTTTTACAGGGACTCGACCTTACAATGTTCAGGCAGTGAGCAGTGTGTTACATGGCTTCGAGATTACAGTATTCAGGCAGAGAGCAGTGTGTTACAGGAACTCAAGGTTGCAGTATTCAGGCAGAGAGCAGGGTGTTACAGGGACTGGAGGAAACAGTATTCAGGCAGAGAGCAGTGTGTTACAGTGACTTGAGATTACAGTACTCAGGCAGAGAGCAGTGTGTTTCAGGGACACGAGGTTAAAGTATTCAGGCCGAGAGCAGTGTGTTACAAGGTCACGAGATTACAGTATTCAGGCAGAGAACAGTGTGTTACAGGGACTCGAGGTTAAAGTATTCAGGCAGATAGCAGTGAGTTTCAGTGACTCGTGATTACAGTACTCTGGCAGAGAGCAGTGTGTTTCAGGGACACGAGGTTACAGTACTCAGCCAGAGAGCAGTGTTTTACAGGTACTCGAGATTACAGGATTCAGGCAGAGAGCATTGTGTTACAGGGTCTCGAGGTTACAGTATTCATGCTGAGAGCAGTGTGTTACAGGGGCACGAGATAACAGTACTCAGGCAGAGAGCACTGTGTTACAGAGACCTGAGGGTCCAATATTCATGCAGAGAGCAGTGTGTTACAGGGACACGGGATTAGAGTATTCAGGCAGAGAGGAGTGTCTAACAGGGACTCGAGGTCACAGTATTGAGGCAGAGAGCTGTGTGTTAGAGCGACTCGAGGTTACAGTACTCAGGCAGACAGCAGTGTGTTTCAGGGTCATGAGATTACAGTACTCAGTCAGAGAGCAGTGTGTTACAGTGACCCGAATTACAGTACTCAGGCAGAGAGCAGTGTGTTACAGTGATTCGAGATTACAGTATTCTGGCAGAGAGCAGTGTGTTACAGGGACTCGAGGTTTCAGTACTCAGGAAGAGAGCAGTGTGTTACAGGGACTCGAGGTTACAGTACTCAGGTAGAGAGCAGTGTATTACAGGGACTCGAGGTTACAGTACTCAGGCAGAGAGCAGTGTGTTGCAGGGACTCGAGTTTACAGTACTCAGGCTGAGAGCAGTGGATTACAGGGACTCGAGGTTACAGTACTCAGGCAGAGAGCAGTGTGTTACAGGGAATCGAGTTTACAGTGTTCAGGCACAGAGCAGTGTGTTACAGGAACTCGCGGTTACAGTAATCAGACAGACAGCAGTGTGTAACAGGGACTCGAGGTTGCAGTACTCTGGCAGAGAGCAGTGTGTTACAGGGACACGAGATTACAGTATTCATGGTGAGAGCAGTGTGTTACAGGGACACGAGGTACAGTCCTCAGGCAGGGAGCAGTGTTTTACAGCGACACGAGGAAACAGTCCTCAGGCAGAGAGCAGTGTGTCACAGCGATTCGAGATTACAGTATTCCGGCAGAGAGCAGTGTGTAACAGAGAATCGAGGTTACAATGTTCAGGCAGAGTGCAGTGTGTTACAGGGACTCGAGATTACAGTACTCAGGCAGAGAGCCGTGTTTTACAGGGACTCGACCTTACAATGTTCAGGCAGTGAGCAGTGTGTTACATGGCTTCGAGATTACAGTATTCAGGCAGAGAGCAGTGTGTTACAGGGACTGAAGGTTGCAGTATTCAGGCAGAGAGCAGGGTGTTACAGGGACTGGAGGAAACAGTATTCAGGCAGAGAGCAGTGTGTTACAGTGACTTGAGATTACAGTACTCAGGCAGAGAGCAGTGTGTTTCAGGGACACGAGGTTAAAGTATTCAGGCCGAGAGCAGTGTGTTACAAGGTCACGAGATTACAGTATTCAGGCAGAGAACAGTGTGTTACAGGGACTCGAGGTTAAAGTATTCAGGCAGATAGCAGTGAGTTTCAGTGACTCGTGATTACAGTACTCTGGCAGAGAGCAGTGTGTTTCAGGGACACGAGGTTACAGTACTCAGCCAGAGAGCAGTGTTTTACAGGTACTCGAGATTACAGGATTCAGGCAGAGAGCATTGTGTTACAGGGTCTCGAGGTTACAGTATTCATGCTGAGAGCAGTGTGTTACAGGGGCACGAGATAACAGTACTCAGGCAGAGAGCACTGTGTTACAGAGACCTGAGGGTCCAATATTCATGCAGAGAGCAGTGTGTTACAGGGACACGGGATTAGAGTATTCAGGCAGAGAGGAGTGTCTAACAGGGACTCGAGGTCACAGTATTGAGGCAGAGAGCTGTGTGTTAGAGCGACTCGAGGTTACAGTACTCAGGCAGACAGCAGTGTGTTTCAGGGTCACGAGATTACAGTACTCAGTCAGAGAGCAGTGTGTTACAGTGACCCGAATTACAGTACTCAGGCAGAGAGCAGTGTGTTACAGTGATTCGAGATTACAGTATTCTGGCAGAGAGCAGTGTGTTACAGGGACTCGAGGTTTCAGTACTCAGGAAGAGAGCAGTGTATTACAGGGACTCGAGGTTACAGTAATCAGGCAGAGAACAGTGTGTTACTGGGACTCGAGGTTTCAGTACTCAGGGACAGAGCAGTGTGTTACTGGGACTCGAGGTTACAGTACTCAGGCAGAGAGCAGTGTGTCACAGGGACTCGAGGTTCCAATACTCAGGCAGAGAGCAGTGTGTTACAGTGATTCGAGATTACAGTATTCTGGCAGAGAGCAGTGTGTTACAGGGACTCGAGGTTTCAGTACTCAGGAAGAGAGCAGTGTGTTACAGGGGCACGAGATAACAGTACTCAGGCAGAGAGCACTGTGTTACAGAGACCTGAGGGTCCAATATTCATGCAGAGAGCAGTGTGTTACAGGGACACGGGATTAGAGTATTCAGGCAGAGAGGAGTGTCTAACAGGGACTCGAGGTCACAGTATTGAGGCAGAGAGCTGTGTGTTAGAGCGACTCGAGGTTACAGTACTCAGGCAGACAGCAGTGTGTTTCAGGGTCACGAGATTACAGTACTCAGTCAGAGAGCAGTGTGTTACAGTGACCCGAATTACAGTACTCAGGCAGAGAGCAGTGTGTTACAGTGATTCGAGATTACAGTATTCTGGCAGAGAGCAGTGTGTTACAGGGACTCGAGGTTTCAGTACTCAGGAAGAGAGCAGTGTATTACAGGGACTCGAGGTTACAGTAATCAGGCAGAGAGTAGTGTGTTCCAGATAGACGAGATTACAGTATTCAGGCAGAGAGCAGTGTGTTACAGGTACTCGTGGTTGCAGTACTCAGGCAGAGAGCAGTGGATTACAGGGACTCGTGGTTACAGGTTTCAGGCAGAGAACAGTGTGTTACTGGGACTCGAGGTTTCAGTACTCAGGGACAGAGCAGTGTGTTACTGGGACTCGAGGTTTCAGTACTCAGGACGAGAGCAGTGTATTACAGGGACTCGAGGTTACAGTAATCAGGCAGAGAGCAGTTTGTAACAAGGACTCGAGGTTGCAGTACTCTGGCAGAGAGCAGTGTGTTACAGGGACACGAGATTACAGTATTCAGGCAGAGAGCAGTGTGTTACAGGGACTGAAGGTTGCAGTATTCAGGCAGAGAGCAGTGTGTTACAGGGACACGAGATTACAGTACTCAGGCAGAGAGCAGTGTGTCACAGCGATTCGAGATTACAGTATTCCGGCAGAGAGCAGTGTGTTACAGGGACTCGAGGTTACAATGTTCAGGCAGAGAGCAGTGTGGTACAGGGAATCGAGATTACAATATTCAGGCAGAGAGCAGTGTGTTCCCGGGACTCGAGGCTACAGTATTCCGGCAGAGAGCAGTGTGGTACAGGGACTCGAGGTTGCAGTACTCAGGCAGAGAGCAGTGTGTTACTGGGACACGAGATTACAGTATTCATGCTGATAGCAGTGTGTTACAGGGACACGAGGAAACAGTCCTCAGGCAGAGAGCAGTGTGTCACAGTGATTCGAGATTACAGTATTCCGGCAGAGAGCAGTGTGTTACAGGGACTCGAGGTTACAGTGTTCAGGCACAGAGCAGTGTGTTACAGGAACTCGCGGTTACAGTAATCAGACAGACAGCAGTGTGTAACAGGGACTCGAGATTACAGTACTCAGGCAGAGAGCAGTGTGGTACAGGGAATCGAGATTACAATATTCAGCCAGAGAGCAGTGTGTTCCCGGGACACGAGGTTACAGTATTCCGGCAGAGAGCAGTGTGGTACAGGGACTCGAGGTTACAGTACTCAGGTAGAGAGCAGTGTATTACAGGGACTCGAGGTTACAGTATTCAGGCAGAGAGCAGTGTGTTGCAGGGACTCGAGTTTACAGTACTCAGACTGAGAGCAGTGGATTACAGGGACTCGAGGTTACAGTACTCAGGCAGAGAGCAGTGTGTTACAGGGAATTGAGTTTACAGTGTTCAGGCACAGAGCAGTGTGTTACAGGAGCTCGCGGTTACAGCAATCAGACAGACAGCAGTGTGTAACAGGGACTCGAGGTTGCAGTACTCTGGCAGAGAGCAGTGTGTTACAGGGACACGAGATTGCAGTATTCATGGTGAGAGCAGTGTGTTACAGGGACTCGAGGTTAAAGTATTCAGGCAGATAGCAGTGAGTTTCAGTGACTCGTGATTACAGTACTCTGGCAGAGAGCAGTGTGTTTCAGGGACACGAGGTTACAGTACTCAGCCAGAGAGCAGTGTTTTACAGGTACTCGAGATTACAGGATTCAGGCACAGAGCATTGTGTTACAGGGTCTCGAGGTTACAGTATTCATGCTGAGAGCAGTGTGTTACAGGGGCACGAGATAACAGTACTCAGGCAGAGAGCACTGCGTTACAGAGACCTGAGGGTCCAATATTCATGCAGAGAGCAGTGTGTTACAGGGACACGGGATTAGAGTATTCAGGCAGAGAGGAGTGTCTAACAGGGACTCGAGGTCACAGTATTGAGGCAGAGAGCTGTGTGTTAGAGCGACTCGAGGTTACAGTACTCAGACAGCAGTGTGTTTCAGGGTCACGAGATTACAGTACTCAGTCAGAGAGCAGTGTGTTACAGTGACCCGAATTACAGTACTCAGGCAGAGAGCAGTGTGGTACAGGGAATCGAGATTACAATATTCAGGCAGAGAGCAGTGTGTTCCCGGGACACGAGGTTACAGTATTCCGGCAGAGAGCAGTGTGGTACAGGGACTCGAGGTTACAGTACTCAGGTAGAGAGCAGTGTATTACAGGGACTCGAGGTTACAGTACTCAGGCAGAGAGCAGTGTGTTGCAGGGACTCGAGTTTACAGTACTCAGACTGAGAGCAGTGGATTACAGGGACTCGAGGTTACAGTACTCAGGCAGAGAGCAGTGTGTTACAGGGAATTGAGTTTACAGTGTTCAGGCACAGAGCAGTGTGTTACAGGAGCTCGCGGTTACAGCAATCAGACAGACAGCAGTGTGTAACAGGGACTCGAGGTTGCAGTACTCTGGCAGAGAGCAGTGTGTTACAGGGACACGAGATTGCAGTATTCATGGTGAGAGCAGTGTGTTACAGGGACACGAGGTACAGTCCTCAGGCAGGGAGCAGTGTTTTACAGCGACACGAGGAAACAGTCCTCAGGCAGAGCGCCGTGTTTTACAGGGACTCGACCTTACAATGTTCAGGCAGTGAGCAGTGTGTTACATGGCTTCGAGGTTACAGTATTCAGGCAGAGAGCAGTGTGTTACAGGGACTCAAGGTTGCAGTATTCAGGCAGAGAGCAGGGTGTTACAGGGACTGGAGGGAACAGTATTCAGGCAGAGAGCAGTGTGTTACAGTGACTTGAGATTGCAGTACTCAGGCAGAGAGCAGTGTGTTTCAGGGACACGAGGTTAAAGTATTCAGGCAGAGAGCAGTGTGTTACAAGGTCACGAGATTACAGTATTCAGGCAGAGAACAGTGTGTTACAGGGACTCGAGGTTAAAGTGTTCAGGCAGATAGCAGTGAGTTTCAGTGACTCGTGATTACAGTACTCTGGCAGAGAGCAGTGTGTTCCAGATAGTCGAGGTTACAGTACTCAGGCAGAGAGCAATGTGTGACAGGGAGTCGAGGTTACAGTACTCAGGCAGTGAGCAGTGTGTTACTGGGACACGAGGTTTCAGTACTCAGGGAGAGAGCAGTGTGTTACAGGGACACGAGGTTACAGTACTCAGGCAGTGAGCAGTGTGTTACAGGGACTCGAGGTTACAGTAATCAGGGAGAGAGCAGTGTGTAACAGGGACTCGAGGTTACAGTACTCTGGCAGAGAGCAATGTGTTACAGGGTCACGAGGTTCCAGTACTCAGGCAGAGAGCAGTGTGTTACAGGGACGAGAGATTACAGTACTCAGGCAGAGAGCAGTGTGTTGCAGGGACACGAGTTTACAGTACTCAGGCTGAGAGCAGTGGATTACAGGAACTCGAGGTTACAGTACTCAGGCAGAGAGCAGTGTGTTGCAGGGAATCGAGTTTACAGTGTTCAGGCACAGAGCAGTGTGTTACAGGAACTCGCGGTTACAGTAATCAGACAGACAGCAGTGTGTTGCAGGGACTCGAGGTTGCAGTACTCTGGCAGAGAGCAGTGTGTTACAGGGACACAAGATTACAGTATTCATGCTGATAGCAGTGTGTTACAGGGACACGAGGTACAGTCCTCAGGCAGGGAGCAGTGTTTTACAGCGACACGAGGAAACAGCCCTCAGCCAGAGCGCCGTGTTTTACAGGGACTCGATCTTACAATGTTCAGGCAGTGAGCAGTGTGTTACATGGCTTCGAGATTACAGTATTCAGGCAGAGAGCAGTGTGTTACAGGGACTGAAGGTTGCAGTATTCAGGCAGAGAGCAGGGTGTTACAGGGACTGGAGGAAACAGTATTCAGGCAGAGAGCAGTGTGTTACAGGGACTCGACCTTACAATGTTCAGGCAGAGAGCAGTGTGTTTCAGGGACACGAGGTTAAAGTATTCAGGCCGAGAGCAGTGTGTTACAAGGTCACGAGATTACAGTATTCAGGCAGAGAACAGTGTGTTACAGGGACTCGAGGTTAAAGTATTCAGGCAGATAGCAGTGAGTTTCAGTGACTCGTGATTACAGTACTCTGGCAGAGAGCAGTGTGTTTCAGGGACACGAGGTTACAGTACTCAGCCAGAGAGCAGTGTTTTACAGGTACTCGAGATTACAGGATTCAGGCAGAGAGCATTGTGTTACAGGGTCTCGAGGTTACAGTATTCATGCTGAGAGCAGTGTGTTACAGGGGCACGAGATAACAGTACTCAGGCAGAGAGCACTGTGTTACAGAGACCTGAGGGTCCAATATTCATGCAGAGAGCAGTGTGTTACAGGGACACGGGATTAGAGTATTCAGGCAGAGAGGAGTGTCTAACAGGGACTCGAGGTCACAGTATGGAGGCAGAGAGCTGTGTGTTAGAGCGACTCGAGGTTACAGTACTCAGGCAGACAGCAGTGTGTTTCAGGGTCACGAGATTACAGTACTCAGTCAGAGAGCAGTGTGTTACAGTGACCCGAATTACAGTACTCAGGCAGAGAGCAGTGTGTTACAGTGATTCGAGATTACAGTATTCAGGCAGAGAGCAGTGTGTTACAGGTACTCGAGGTTGCAGTACTCAGGCAGAGAGCAGTGGATTACAGGGAGTCGCGGTTACAGTATTCAGGCAGAGAACAGTGTGTTACTGGGACTCGAGGTTTCAGTACTCAGGGACAGAGCAGTGTGTTACTGGGACTCGAGGTTACAGTACTCAGGCAGAGAGCAGTGTGTCACAGGGACTCGAGGTTCCAATACTCAGGCAGAGAGCAGTGTGTTACAGTGATTCGAGATTACAGTATTCTGGCAGAGAGCAGTGTGTTACAGGGACTCGAGGTTTCAGTACTCAGGAAGAGAGCAGTGTATTACAGGGACTCGAGGTTACAGTAATCAGGCAGAGAGCAGTTTGTAACAAGGACTCGAGGTTGCAGTACTCTGGCAGGGAGCAGTGTGTTACAGGGACACGAGATTACAGTATTCAGGCAGAGAGCAGTGTGTTACAGGGACACGAGATTACAGTACTCAGGCAGAGAGCAGTGTATTACGAGAACCCGAGGTTATATCGCTAGGGCAGAAAGCATGTGTGTAACAAGGATTCGAGGTTACAGTACCAGGGAGAGACAAGTGTGTTGCTGGGACTTGAGGTTACAGTAGTCAGTCAGAGAGAAGCGTATTACAGGGACTCGAGGTTACAGTAATCAGGCATAGAGCAGTGTGTAACAGGGACTCGAGGTTGCAGTACTCTGGCAGAGAGCAGTGTGTTACAGGGACATGGGAGTACAGTACTCAGGCATAGAGCAGTGTGTTACAGGGACTTGAGGTTACAGTACTCTGGCAGAGACCAATGTGTTGCAGGGACATGAGATTACAGTACTCAGGCAGAGAGCAGTGTGTCGCATGGACTCGAGGTTCCAGTACTCAGGCAGAGAGCAGTGTGGTACAGGGACTCGAGGTTACAATATTCATGCAAAGAGCAGCGTGTTAGAGCGACTCGAGATTACAGTATTCGGGCAGAGAGCAGTGTGTTACAGGGACTCGAGGTTACAGTATTCATGCAGAGAGCAGTGTGTTGCAGGGACTCGAGGTTACAGTACTCAGGCAGAGAGCAGTGTGTCGCATGGACTCGAGGTTCCAGTACTCAGGCAGAGAATAGTTTGTTACAGGGACTAGAGATTACAGTACTCAGGCAGAGAGCAGTGTGGTACAGGGACTCGAGGTTACAATATTCATGCAAAGAGCAGTGTGTTAGAGCGATTCGAGATTACAGTATTCCGGCAGAGAGCAGTGTGTTACAGGGACTTGAGGTTACAGTATTCATGCAGAGAGCAGTGTGTTGCAGGGACTTGAGGTTACAGTACTCAGGCAGAGAGCAGTGTGGTACAGAGACTCGAGGTGACAGTACTCAGGCAGAGCGCAGTGTGTTACTGGGACTCGAGGTTCCAGTACTCAGGCAGAGAGCAGTGTGTTACAGGGAATCGAGGTTACAATATTCAGGCAGAGAGCAGCGTGTTACAGGTAGTTGAGGTTACAGTACTCAGGCAGAGAGCAGTGTGTTACAGGGACTCGAGTTTACAGTATTCAGGCAGAGAGCAGTGTGTTACATGGACTCAAGGTTACAGTATTCCGGCAGAGAGCAGTGTGTTACAGGGACTCGAGGTTACAGTACGCAGGCAGAGAGCAGTGTTTTACAGGGACTGGAGGTTACAGTACTCGGGCAGAGAGCAGTGTGTTACAGGGAATCGAGGTTACAGTACTCAGGCAGAGAGCAGTGTGTTACAGGGACTTGAGATTACAGTATTCAGGCAGAGAGCAGTGTGTTACGGGGACTTGAGATTACAGTATTCAGGCAGAGAGCGGTGTGGTACAGGGATTCGAGTTTACAGTATTCAGGCAGAGAGCAGTGTGTTAGAGGGACTCGAGTTTACTGTGTTCAGACACAGAGCAGTGTGTGACAGGAACACGAGATTACAGTACTCAGGCATAGAGCAGTGTGTTACAGGGACTCGAGGTTACAGTAATCAGGCAGATAGCAATGTGTTACAGGGACACGAGATGGCAGTACTCAGGCAGAGAGCAGCGTGTTACATGGACTCGAGGTTACAGTATTCCGGCAGAGTGCAGTGTGTTACAGGGACTCGAGGTTACAGCACTCAGGCAGAGAGCAGTGTGTTACAGGGTCTCGATGTTACAGCACTCTGGCAGAGAGCAGTGTGTTACAGGGACTCGAGGTTACAGTATTCAGGCAGAGATCAGTGTGTTACAGTGACCCGAATTACAGTACTCAGGCAGAGAGCAGTGTGGTACAGGGAATCGAGATTACAATATTCAGGCAGAGAGCAGTGTGTTCCCGGGACACGAGGTTACAGTATTCCGGCAGAGAGCAGTGTGGTACAGGGACTCGAGGTTACAGTACTCAGGTAGAGAGCAGTGTATTACAGGGACTCGAGGTTACAGTACTCAGGCAGAGAGCAGTGTGTTGCAGGGACTCGAGTTTACAGTACTCAGACTGAGAGCAGTGGATTACAGGGACTCGAGGTTACAGTACTCAGGCAGAGAGCAGTGTGTTACAGGGAATTGAGTTTACAGTGTTCAGGCACAGAGCAGTGTGTTACAGGAGCTCGCGGTTACAGCAATCAGACAGACAGCAGTGTGTAACAGGGACTCGAGGTTGCAGTACTCTGGCAGAGAGCAGTGTGTTACAGGGACACGAGATTGCAGTATTCATGGTGAGAGCAGTGTGTTACAGGGACACGAGGTACAGTCCTCAGGCAGGGAGCAGTGTTTTACAGCGACACGAGGAAACAGTCCTCAGGCAGAGCGCCGTGTTTTACAGGGACTCGACCTTACAATGTTCAGGCAGTGAGCAGTGTGTTACATGGCTTCGAGGTTACAGTATTCAGGCAGAGAGCAGTGTGTTACAGGGACTCAAGGTTGCAGTATTCAGGCAGAGAGCAGGGTGTTACAGGGATTGGAGGGAACAGTATTCAGGCAGAGAGCAGTGTGTTACAGTGACTTGAGATTGCAGTACTCAGGCAGAGAGCAGTGTGTTTCAGGGACACGAGGTTAAAGTATTCAGGCAGAGAGCAGTGTGTTACAAGGTCACGAGATTACAGTATTCAGGCAGAGAACAGTGTGTTACAGGGACTCGAGGTTAAAGTATTCAGGCAGATAGCAGTGAGTTTCAGTGACTCGTGATTACAGTACTCTGGCAGAGAGCAGTGTGTTCCAGATAGTCGAGGTTACAGTACTCAGGCAGAGAGCAATGTGTGACAGGGAGTCGAGGTTACAGTACTCAGGCAGTGAGCAGTGTGTTACTGGGACACGAGGTTTCAGTACTCAGGGAGAGAGCAGTGTGTTACAGGGACACGAGGTTACAGTACTCAGGCAGTGAGCAGTGTGTTACAGGGACTCGAGGTTACAGTAATCAGGGAGAGAGCAGTGTGTAACAGGGACTCGAGGTTACAGTACTCTGGCAGAGAGCAATGTGTTACAGGGACACGAGGTTCCAGTACTCAGGCAGAGAGCAGTGTGTTACAGGGACGAGAGATTACAGTACTCAGGCAGAGAGCAGTGTGTTGCAGGGACACGAGTTTACAGTACTCAGGCTGAGAGCAGTGGATTACAGGAACTCGAGGTTACAGTACTCAGGCAGAGAGCAGTGTGTTGCAGGGAATCGAGTTTACAGTGTTCAGGCACAGAGCAGTGTGTTACAGGAACTCGCGGTTACAGTAATCAGACAGACAGCAGTGTGTTGCAGGGACTCGAGGTTGCAGTACTCTGGCAGAGAGCAGTGTGTTACAGGGACACAAGATTACAGTATTCATGCTGATAGCAGTGTGTTACAGGGACACGAGGTACAGTCCTCAGGCAGGGAGCAGTGTTTTACAGCGACACGAGGAAACAGCCCTCAGCCAGAGCGCCGTGTTTTACAGGGACTCGATCTTACAATGTTCAGGCAGTGAGCAGTGTGTTACATGGCTTCGAGATTACAGTATTCAGGCAGAGAGCAGTGTGTTACAGGGACTGAAGTTTGCAGTATTCAGGCAGAGAGCAGGGTGTTACAGGGTCTGGAGGAAACAGTATTCAGGCAGAGAGCAGTGTGTTACAGGGACTCGACCTTACAATGTTCAGGCAGAGAGCAGTGTGTTTCAGGGACACGAGGTTAAAGTATTCAGGCCGAGAGCAGTGTGTTACAAGGTCACGAGATTACAGTATTCAGGCAGAGAACAGTGTGTTACAGGGACTCGAGGTTAAAGTATTCAGGCAGATAGCAGTGAGTTTCAGTGACTCGTGATTACAGTACTCTGGCAGAGAGCAGTGTGTTTCAGGGACACGAGGTTACAGTACTCAGCCAGAGAGCAGTGTTTTACAGGTACTCGAGATTACAGGATTCAGGCAGAGAGCATTGTGTTACAGGGTCTCGAGGTTACAGTATTCATGCTGAGAGCAGTGTGTTACAGGGGCACGAGATAACAGTACTCAGGCAGAGAGCACTGTGTTACAGAGACCTGAGGGTCCAATATTCATGCAGAGAGCAGTGTGTTACAGGGACACGGGATTAGAGTATTCAGGCAGAGAGGAGTGTCTAACAGGGACTCGAGGTCACAGTATTGAGGCAGAGAGCTGTGTGTTAGAGCGACTCGAGGTTACAGTACTCAGGCAGACAGCAGTGTGTTTCAGGGTCACGAGATTACAGTACTCAGTCAGAGAGCAGTGTGTTACAGTGACCCGAATTACAGTACTCAGGCAGAGAGCAGTGTGTTACAGTGATTCGAGATTACAGTATTCAGGCAGAGAGCAGTGTGTTACAGGTACTCGAGGTTGCAGTACTCAGGCAGAGAGCAGTGGATTACAGGGAGTCGCGGTTACAGTATTCAGGCAGAGAACAGTGTGTTACTGGGACTCGAGGTTTCAGTACTCAGGGACAGAGCAGTGTGTTACTGGGACTCGAGGTTACAGTACTCAGGCAGAGAGCAGTGTGTCACAGGGACTCGAGGTTCCAATACTCAGGCAGAGAGCAGTGTGTTACAGTGATTCGAGATTACAGTATTCTGGCAGAGAGCAGTGTGTTACAGGGACTCGAGGTTTCAGTACTCAGGAAGAGAGCAGTGTATTACAGGGACTCGAGGTTACAGTAATCAGGCAGAGAGCAGTTTGTAACAAGGACTCGAGGTTGCAGTACTCTGGCAGGGAGCAGTGTGTTACAGGGACACGAGATTACAGTATTCAGGCAGAGAGCAGTGTGTTACAGGGACACGAGATTACAGTACTCAGGCAGAGAGCAGTGTATTACGAGAACCCGAGGTTATATCGCTAGGGCAGAAAGCATGTGTGTAACAAGGATTCGAGGTTACAGTACCAGGGAGAGACCAGTGTGTTGCTGGGACTTGAGGTTACAGTAGTCAGTCAGAGAGAAGCGTATTACAGGGACTCGAGGTTACAGTAATCAGGCATAGAGCAGTGTGTAACAGGGACTCGAGGTTGCAGTACTCTGGCAGAGAGCAGTGTGTTACAGGGACATGGGAGTACAGTACTCAGGCATAGAGCAGTGTGTTACAGGGACTTGAGGTTACAGTACTCTGGCAGAGACCAATGTGTTGCAGGGACATGAGATTACAGTACTCAGGCAGAGAGCAGTGTGTCGCATGGACTCGAGGTTCCAGTACTCAGGCAGAGAGCAGTGTGGTACAGGGACTCGAGGTTACAATATTCATGCAAAGAGCAGCGTGTTAGAGCGACTCGAGATTACAGTATTCGGGCAGAGAGCAGTGTGTTACAGGGACTCGAGGTTACAGTATTCATGCAGAGAGCAGTGTGTTGCAGGGACTCGAGGTTACAGTACTCAGGCAGAGAGCAGTGTGTCGCATGGACTCGAGGTTCCAGTACTCAGGCAGAGAATAGTTTGTTACAGGGACTAGAGATTACAGTACTCAGGCAGAGAGCAGTGTGGTACAGGGACTCGAGGTTACAATATTCATGCAAAGAGCAGTGTGTTAGAGCGATTCGAGATTACAGTATTCCGGCAGAGAGCAGTGTGTTACAGGGACTTGATGTTACAGTATTCATGCAGAGAGCAGTGTGTTGCAGGGACTTGAGGTTACAGTACTCAGGCAGAGAGCAGTGTGGTACAGAGACTCGAGGTGACAGTACTCAGGCAGAGCGCAGTGTGTTACTGGGACTCGAGGTTCCAGTACTCAGGCAGAGAGCAGTGTGTTACAGGGAATCGAGGTTACAATATTCAGGCAGAGAGCAGCGTGTTACAGGTAGTTGAGGTTACAGTACTCAGGCAGAGAGCAGTGTGTTACAGGGACTCGAGTTTACAGTATTCAGGCAGAGAGCAGTGTGTTACATGGACTCAAGGTTACAGTATTCCGGCAGAGAGCAGTGTGTTACAGGGACTCGAGGTTACAGTACGCAGGCAGAGAGCAGTGTTTTACAGGGACTGGAGGTTACAGTACTCGGGCAGAGAGCAGTGTGTTACAGGGAATCGAGGTTACAGTACTCAGGCAGAGAGCAGTGTGTTACAGGGACTTGAGATTACAGTATTCAGGCAGAGAGCAGTGTGTTACGGGGACTTGAGATTACAGTATTCAGGCAGAGAGCGGTGTGGTACAGGGATTCGAGTTTACAGTATTCAGGCAGAGAGCAGTGTGTTAGAGGGACTCGAGTTTACTGTGTTCAGACACAGAGCAGTGTGTGACAGGGACACGAGATTACAGTACTCAGGCATAGAGCAGTGTGTTACAGGGACTCGAGGTTACAGTAATCAGGCAGATAGCAATGTGTTACAGGGACACGAGATGGCAGTACTCAGGCAGAGAGCAGCGTGTTACATGGACTCGAGGTTACAGTATTCCGGCAGAGTGCAGTGTGTTACAGGGACTCGAGGTTACAGTACGCAGGCAGAGAGCAGTGTTTTACAGGGACTGGAGGTTACAGTACTCAGGCAGAGAGCAGTGTGTTCCAGATACACGAGATTACAGTATTCAGGCAGAGAGCAGTGTGTTACAGGGACTCCAGATTACAGTACTCAGGCAGAGAGCAGTGTATTACGAGAACCCGAGGTTATATGGCTGGGGCAGAAAGCGTGTGTGTAACAAGGATTCGAGGTTACAGTACAAGGCAGAGAGCAGTGTGTTGCTGGGACTTGAGGTTACAGTAGTCAGGCAGAGAGCAGTGTGTTACTGGGACTCGAGGTTCCAGTCCTCAGGCAGAGAGCAGTGTGTTACAGGGACTCGAGTTTACTGTACTCAGGCAGAGAGCAGTGTGTTACAGGGACTCGAAGTTATAGTACTGAGGCAGAGTGCAGTATGTTACAGGGAGTCAAGGTTACAGTACTCATGCAGAGAGCAGTGTGTTACAGGGCCTCGAGATTACAGTACTCAGGCAGAGAGCAGTGTGTTACAGGGACTCGAGGTTGCAGTATTCAGGCAGAGAGCAGTGTGTTACAGGGACTCGATGTTACAGCACTCAGGCAGAGAGCAGTGTGTTACAGGGACTCGATGTTACAGCACTCTGGCAGAGAGCAGTGTGTTACAGGGACTCGAGGTTACAGTATTCAGGCAGAGATCAGTGTGTTAACATTGACTCGAGTTTACAGTGTTCAGTCAGAGAGCAGTGTGTTACAGGGACTCGATGTTACAGCACTCTGGCAGAGAGCAGTGTGTTACAGGGACTCGATGTTACAGCACTCTGGCAGAGAGCAGTGTATTACAGGGACTCGATGTTACAGCACTCTGGCAGAGAGCAGTGTGTTACAGGGACTCGAGGTTACAGTACTGAGGCAGACAGCAGTGTGTTACAGGGACTCAAGGTTCCAGTACTCAGGCAGAGAGCAGTGTGTTACAGGCACTGGAGGTTACAGTACTCAGGCAGAGCGCGGTGTGTTACAGGGACTTGAGGTTACAGTACTCAGGCAGAGAGCAGTGTTTTACAGGGCCTCGAGATTGCAGTACTCAGGCAGAGAGCAGTGTGTTACAGAGACTCGATGTTACAGTACTCAGGCATAGAGCAGTGTGTTACAGGGACTCGAGGTTACAGTACTCAGGCTGGGAGACCCTCAAGGTTACAGTACTCCGGCAGAGAACAGTGTGTCGCAGGGACTCGAGGTGTCCAACCAATACCCCAGGAAATTCCTGCTTTTCCAATTTCGGAAAGGCAAGTTTTGTCCTCTGTGTTTGATTTCAGTGAGAAGCTTAGTCTCCAGTCGTTGAGTTAAGTTGTAGTGTGTGTAGTCAGTAATTTGTTCGGAATAGAATCAAGTGAAAGGCATGGCGAGAGCATGAGGTGCAGGAAGGACAGAGAGGTGGGTCTCCAGTCTGTAAGTGTTTTGGCTATGCAAGTGGGTAAATGTTTTGCATGGTGGGTCAGGGGAGGTCAGAACGCAGCAGAATGGAGCTGATTTTGTATTTAGTCCATAAGGACGCCCCTAAATTTCTTGAATGTTTTCTGTAGCAGGGTAAGAATTCAGAAGAGTTACAGAGTTGGTCCAAAATACAGAATGGAAGCCAAGGATCGCCTTTGTTTCCTGGGAGGGTCCTGGTGCATCTTGGCTAACAAAGATCGATGGAACTTGATGAGAATTGATTCCAGGGTGAAGATGCGACTGAATTGATGGAGACACTCGCGTTTGCAGGCTGGCTGCAGACCGCTTTGATGCTTGAAGGAGCAGGGTTCACATTAATGCATAATACTGGGGTTCAAGTGGCAGGGAGGACAGTCGGAGGTGAAGGTCAATGTAGTGCGTCTCTACACGGCAGAGGGAGCATGTGTAAACAGGCTGTTGAGGTAATGCTGGGTAAAAGGGGACTTGATGGGCAAAAGTGTGTTTGCTGAACACTGGGACACTGAAAGGATAAATACATGAAACATGTAATTGCAAACTGTAGCTCCATTTCATTTACAAGAATTTCTTCGCACAGATGCAATGCATGCAGAGTGAACGTGTTTATGTATCAAATGTTGGTCAAAGACAGATTACACCATATGACTGGTGCTAGCCGAGCGAACATTGCCATCTCAACAATGCAGGAGTTAACAACAATAGCTTAAAGGAGGGGAATGCTGGGCAAAAGGGCTCCATCATGAGTCGAAAATCCAAGGGTGCTGTGGGACTTGGGGAACATCCCTGCATCATAAGTCCTGTAAATCCGACAAAGGACTCTAATGTTTGCAATGTAAAGAGGAATGTTTGAAGAGGGGAATCATAGAATCCCTACAGGGTGAAAGCAGACCATTCGGCCCGTTGAGTCCACACCAACCCTCTGACAAGCATCCCACCCAGACCCCAAAACCCTACCCCATCCCTGTAACCCTACGTTTGCCATGGCTCATCCACCTAATCTGCACATCCCTGGACACTTTGGGCAATTTAGCATGGGCAATTCCCTCCTGACCTGCTCATCTTTGGACTGAGGGAGGAAACCGGAGCACCCGGAGGAAACCCATGCAGGCACAGGGAGAATATACAAATGCCACACAGACAGTCGCCCAAGGGTGGAAGCGAACCTGGGTCCCTGGCACTGTGAGGCAGCAGGGCTAACCACTGAGGCACTGTGCTGAAGCAGGGAGGGGGTGTGGGCAGTCAGTTGCAGCTGGCACTCTCTTTCAGATGAATGTGTCGGCCACCCAGTTGGCGTGGCACCTTCGCCAAGCTGTGCCCATTCTGTGACAATGGTGGAGCAGACAATAGGGTTCCTGGCACTGCTTAGGCCGGACAGGAGGTTTGGGGGTATCGGGGGATCTTTGCCCTTGATTCTAGTCTGGCCGCAGTGTCCTGCATTGCCCTGGTGTGCTGTGCTGTAACTAGGCAAGGTG
This sequence comes from Stegostoma tigrinum, assembly GCF_030684315.1. Classification (NCBI taxonomy): domain Eukaryota; kingdom Metazoa; phylum Chordata; class Chondrichthyes; order Orectolobiformes; family Stegostomatidae; genus Stegostoma; species Stegostoma tigrinum. The sequence continues at coordinate 15,546,453 of NC_081404.1, forward strand.
ATAGACGTGGAGGAGCTGGGAGAATGGGAGCAGTCATTGGCTGGTTCCTGAAGGGCTTGAGTTTGGGCATCAAGACCATTGGGGAAGAGGGTAAAAATCTGTCAGGGGCTTTTCGCTTGTAAATGGCTGCTCACTCACCTGTGCATGCACATGGTCAAGAAGCCCTTGCTCCAAGGCTAGGAGTAAATCCCTGAAGATGCTGGAATCTGTACTGAAAAGCAACAGATGCTGGAGATCACAGCAGGTCAGGTAGCATCCATGGAGAGAGAGCGAGCTAACGTTTCGAGTCTAGATGACTCTTCATCAGAGCTGGTAGGAACTGCAGATGCTGGAGAATCCGAGATAACAAAGTGTGGAGCTGGATGAACACAGCAGGCCAAGCAGCATCATAGGAGCACAAAAGCTGATGTTTCAGGCCTAGTCCCTTCATCAGAAATGGGGGAGGTGTAGAAGGTTCACTGCAACTCTCTCGTCTCTCCATCTTTGATCCACCTCCCCCTCTCTCCCTATTTATTTCAGAACCCTCTTCCCCTCCCCCATTTCTGAAGAAGGGTCTTGGCCCGAAATGTCAGCTTTCCTGCTCCTCTGATCCTGCTTGGCCTGCTGTGTTCATCCAGCTCGACACCTTGTTGTCTCCTTCATCAGAGCCGATGTGAAATGTTGAGGCAGCAGCATTTATGCGTTCTGAGGAAGGGTCACCGGACCTGAGATGTTAACTCTGTTTTTTCCATTCGCAGATACTGCCAGACCTGCTGAGCTTTTCCAGCAACTTTGTTTTTGTTAGCATTTATGCAGTAGCTAAGGTGGGGGAGAGTTGGAGTGCTGGGGGAGAAAAGATGCTGATGGTTGATATGAAGTGAAGGGAATGTGAGAATGGCAGGACAATGGTGTGTCTAACTGCCAGAGCGGGAAGGACAGACTGTCCCATTGGGGTGTGGGGAGGGGAGAGAAGGTGACAGAGAATGGAACAAAGTGATGCTAAAAGAAAGGGAAGGAATGGGTTCACAATGTGAAGGTGTTGCACTCAATATTGAGCCGAGAGGGTTGTAAGGTGCTGAGCCTGAAGATGAGATATTGTTCCTCCAGTTTGTGCTGTGATTCACTGGAGCCTGCAGCGTGCCGAGGACAGACAAATGGGCTTTTTTCAAGGCTGCCTATCCCTCAGTAGATGTTTTGGAGTCTGGTGCCTGTTCAATGATAATTGCAGCCGCATGGATTAAAAATAGGAGGCACAAATGATGACAGAGAGAGAGAGAGAGAGAGACGGCATTAACATCCTGGGCTGTCACTGCTCCCTAGGTTACAGAAGGTTGCTGCTGTCTGACAGGAAACTGCACCTGGGATTGCACGCATTATAAAGTGAAAGGTTACAAAACCTCTTGAACCTCACCAAACGTTAATGCTGATTATTTATGAAGCAGGTTCGGAACATTTGGGTTTGGAATTCCCAGCACATCGTAAATCACCGGGGTTGCTTCCAAATGCCAGCTGAAACCCAGGATGACGAGAAAACATGGCTGTGTTTTTTCTCACCACCCCGCCTCTCTCTCTCTCTCTCTCTCTCTCTCTCTCTCTCTCTCTCTCTCTGTCTTTCTGTCTGTCTGCCTTGAAAGCAGCTCCTTGAGCTGACTCAGCCCTTGTAACCCTCTCCACAGTCAAGTCACAACTGTGAGCTCTCATTCTCTTATTGAGCGCCATCCTGCTTTCAAAATATGTCCTGGACTTTGCTGGAAGATGGGCACTTTCTGTTGCACCAAACAACGATTTGAATACGTACCTGTTTTATTTAATGAGGTGTTTTTTTTAAAAAGATACTCTTTCATGGGATGTGGGATCGCTGGCATGACCAGCATTTGTTGCCCATCCCTAATTGCCCCTTGAACCGAGCGTCTTGCTGAGGCTATTTCAAAGGGTGATTAAGAGTCAAGCACATTGCTGTGGGTCTGGAGTCACATGTAGGCCAGACCAGGTAAGGATGGCAGATTTACCGCCCCAAAGGACATCAGTGAGCCAGATGGGTTTTTGAATTAATGATAGCTTTATGGTTGTCATCAACATGACCAATTTTAAATTCTCAGTTTTTATGAATTGAATTTAATTGGAATTAAAATTTAAGTTCCACCATGGCGGGATTTGTACCCGTGTCTCCAGATCATTCGGTTGGGCCTCTGGATTACCACTATACTGTTATCTCCCCCATTTCTTGCTGGAAAGAAGCATAGAGTCATAGAGATATACAGCACAGAAACAGACCCTTCAGTCCAACTCGTCCATGCTGACCCAGATATCCTAAATTTATCCAGTGCCATTTGCCAGCATTTGGCCCATATCCCCCTAAACCCTTCCTATCCATGTCCCCATCCAGATGCCTTTTAAATGTTGTAATTGTACCAGCCTCCACCACTTCCTCTGGCAGCTCATTCCATACACGCACCACCCTCTGTGTGAAAAAGTTGCCCCTCAGGCCCCTTTTAAATCTTTCCCCTCTCACTTTAAACCCTCTAGTTTTGGACTCCCCTACCCTGGGAAACCAGCCTTGCCTATTCACCATAACTAGGCCCCTCATGATTTTATAAACCTCTATAAGGTCACCTCTCAGCCTCTGACGCTCCAGGGAAAATAGCCCCAGGCTATTCAGCCTCTCCCTAGAATTCAAAACCTCCAGCACCCTCGAAAATCTTTTCCTCACCCTTTCAAGTTTAACAACATCCTTCCTACAGCACGGTAACCAGAATTATACGCAATGTTCTCAAAATGGCCTCACTGATGTCGTGTACAGCTGTAACATGACCCTCCCAACTCCTGTACTCAATGCACTGACCAATAAAGGCAGGGGTACCAAATGCCTGCTTCACCGCCCTGTCTACCTGTGACGCCACTTTGAGGGAACTAGGTACCTGAAGGCCCTAGGCCTCTCTGTTCCACAACACTCCCCAGGGCCCTACCATTATTTGTGTCAGTCCTGCCATGGTTTAAGCCTGACTGATTCTTCCCTCCCTTGTCTCAGGGTATGGAGCTGTCAAAACGGGCTGACTCTCCTTGTTTCAGAGATATTAGGAGCTGCCGATGCTGGAGAATCTGAGATAACAAGGTTTGGAGCTGGATGAGCACAGCAGGCCAAGCAGCATCAGAAGAGCAGGAAAGCTAACGTTTCGGGTCCAGACCCTTCTTCAGAAATGAAGGTTTCTGAAGAAGGGTCGAGGCCCGAAATGTCAGCTTTCCTGCTCCTCTGATGCTGCTTGGCCTGCTGTGTTCATCCAGCTCCACACCTTCTTATCTCTGACTCCCCCTGTCTCTGGGTGAGATCTGCTAGTTCAGCACAGATCAGAGTCAGAGCTGGTGCATTTTAACTCTCATTGCATGTTTTGTCATCTGGACAGCATTGAGCTTCTTAAGTGTCCTTAAGCCAAAGTCACAAACATGTTCAAGGTTAATTGGGCCTCCCTCTGGCCTCGCTGAAACCAAATGAACACACACTGCCCAGTGGCAGATGACACAATGTAAGTATTGCTGAATGTTTTTTCAGCGCGAAGCCAACAGCACAATGATCTTGTCTACACCACTGCTATTACCCCTCACTGGATACACAGTGCATTGCAGTAACCTCTGCAGGAGTGGTCAGTGTAAAGGAGCTTTGTTTCGATTGCAAATGAACCATGGAGGGCGAAGGTGAGGATGAATTTTGACGAAGTGAGAAGCAAATTTGGGAAGCGCTGCCTCCAAAGAGCAATTGTACCATTTCAATTGGAACGCAATGGATGCTTGCAAGGGAAACAAAGGCCTGTGTTGCATTGTGCTAGCACACTGTCATGGTGGCTGAGCTGCAAAAAGCAAATCGCAATATTGTAGAACAATTAAGCTCAGGATAAAGGCCATTCAGCCTGTCAAGCCTGTGCTAGCTCTCTGGAAAAGCAACTCCCCCGCCCTTATCTTTACTGCATAGCCCTGAAAATGTTTGCTCTCTTTAGATAATTATTCAATTCCGTTTTGAAAACCTTGATTGAATTTGCCCCGACCTTCACTATGGGCACATGTCCTGATCACTTGCTACAGTTTGGATTACATACAACATAAAAACATAGAACATAGAGCATAGAACAGTACAGCATTGTACAGGCCCTTCAGCCAATGATGTTGTGCCGACCTATCATCCTACTAAGATCAATCTACCCTGCATACCCTACATTTTACTATCCTCCATGTGCCTATCCAAGAGTCGCTTAAAAGTCTCTAAAGTATCTGACTCCACTACCACTGCCGGCAGTGCATTCCACACACCCACCACTCTCTGTGTGAAAAACCTACCCCTGACATCTCCCCTATACCTTCCTCCAATCACCTTAAAATTATGCCCCCTCATAATAGTCATTTCCACCCCGGGAAAAAGTCTCTGACCATCCACTCCATGCCTCTCATTATCTTGTACACCTCTATCAAGTCGCCTCTTATCCTTCTTCGCTCCAATGAGAAAAGCCCTAGGTCCCTCAACCTGTCCTCATAAGGCCTGCCCTCCAGTCCAGGCAGCATCCTGGTAAATCTCCTCTGCACCCTCTCTTAAGCTTCCAAATCCTTTCTATAATGAGGTGACTAGAAATGAACACAGTATTCCAAGTGTGGTCTAACCAGAATTTTATAGAGCTGCAGCATAATCTCACGGCTCTTAAACTCAATTCCCCTGCCAATGAAAGCCAACACACCATATGCCTTCTTTACAACCCTATCAACTTGGGTAGCAATTTTGAGGGATCTATGGACGTGGATCCCAAGATCCCTCTGCTCCTCCACGCTGCCGAGAATCCTGCCATTAACCCTGTATTCTGTGTTCAAATTTGACCTTCCAAAATGAATCACTTCACACTTTACCAACAATGTTATCTGCCTATCCATTCTACCTTTGCCTCACATATTCAACCTGGTTTCCATGTGCTTTATCAACCTGTGAAATGCACTTTCTGCGATATTTCACTCTCTACCTCTTTTTCTCAAGAAATTCAAGGGTTCAGCTAGATAATTCTTTGAAGTTTACATCATATATAGACAGTGTGGTTCAAAAGGTGTTTAGCACACTTGCTTTCAGTGTTCAGATCTTTGAGTGTAGGAGTTGGGATGTTATGTTCAGGTTGTCCAGCACTTTGGTGAGGCCTCTTCTGGAATACTGTGTGCAGTTCTGGTCGCCCAGTTATAGGAAGGTTATTATTAAACTTAAGAAGTTTCGGAAGAGATTTACCAGCATGTTGTCAGGTGTGGGACGTTTTGAGTTATAAGGAGAGACTGGGACTTTTTTCACTGGAGTTGAGAGATGACCTTATCAAGGTTTATAAAATCATGACAGGTATAGATAATGGCAGGGGTCTTTTTCCTAGGGTGGGGGATTTCAAGACTAGGGGGTTTATTTTTGAGGTGAAAGGCAGAATGTTTAAAAAAGACAGGAGGGGCAATTTTTTTACACAGAGGTTGGTTTGCGAGTGGAATCAGCCTCCAGAGGAAGTGGTGGATGTGGGTACAGTTACAATGTTAAAAGGCATTTAGCTAAGTACATGGATAGGAAATGAGATATAGACCAAGCACAGGCAGATGGGACTAGTTTAGTTTGAGATTGTGGTCGGCATGGACTGGTTGGACCAAAGGGTCTGTTTCTGCACTGTATGGCTCTATGACTCTAAGATTTAAAGGAATGAAAGACAAATGAGGTGCCCAACTCTGTAAGGGATCCTTCCAAAGGGCATTTGCAAATATGGTGCAGAAAACAGGATGTGGCCTATGGTCAAAATCATGAGGAAAGCTCATATGGCCTGCACTTATTTCCAACGGTGACAAGAAGATTAAGGAGAGCGTGAGCCAAGTTTTCATAATGTGAAACTACATACAGTGTAGATGAGAGAAATGTTTTTGATTGACAAAAAGAGCGCACAATTCAAAAAGGCAGGTTTGAAATGAGAGATCTCAAGAGAGACTGGAAGAAATATTTCTCCTGTTGAGTGATAGAGCGCACACTCGGGGAACATAGCTGTGACTGTGCTGATTCGAACGGGTTAGCTGAAACTGTGCTTGGGACTCATCAAAATGGAGCAGAATCTTAAAGGGGCCCGAACGAGGTGGACTGTGGTGAGAAATATGTCAGAATTGAGTGAGGCCGATCTCAATGTCAGTAACAACTTGCTGCATCTTTTAACTAATTTAACATGCTGCTTTCTATTGTACAACCCGCCACAAACAAACTACGGGCACACGCCCTGATCACATGCTACAGCTGGATCTTTGGATTACATACAACATAAAAACATAGAACATAGAACAGTACAGCAGTGCACAGGCCCTTCGACCCACAATGTTGTGCCAATCTTGACAAGGAAGTCAGAGTGAGTACCCAGCTCACTACTGGGCACCGACATCACGGGGCCCTGTCCATGGGCCACACACACCTCACAGATACTGACATCTGACATGTACCACCCTCCAAGAACCCTCATGGCACATTTCCAATCCACTTACAGGACACTTCTGTCCTTCAGTGCTGCCCCTCAGGCTGCCCTGGGAACTCTCACTGTAATGCTGCAGCAAGGGACACTGTGTGCTCAGGGACACAGCCCCAGCCCATGGCCTGCACCAGGCTGGATCTTCAGCCTGTTCACTCGCTCTCTCAGTGCTCCCTCACTCTGAGCCCACCTGGATACTCACAGAGCATGGGAGAGCATGAGGCTGGGTGGGAGGTGAGGACAGGAGCAGAGAGAGACCGAGTGTGAGGTTTTGGAGAGAAGACGGTGGTACTTACGCTGACGGAGTTGGGAGGGTCATTGAGCTTCTTCCTACAGCGCTGGGCATTCCTCCAGACACTGAGACTGCACTGACCCGGGTGGTAATCTCAGACCAGGTTGGCACAGCCTGGTGTCATGGTATCCTCTATTGGACCAGGGAAGGAGGGCGTCCTGAGCCTGCAGCACCCCCTCCAGCAGGACCTCCTGTCAGAAATAAAAAACCCCATCTGGTTCATTGATGCCCTTTAGGGAAGGAAACTGTCATCCTCACCTGGTCTGGGCCTACATGTGACTCCAGTCATGTGAGAAGTCACACAACACCAGGTTCACCTGATGAAGGAGCAGTGCTTGTGGTTTCAAATAAACCTGTTGGACTATAACCTGGTGTCGTGTGACTTCTAACTTAGCCCACCCCAGTCCAACACTGGCACCTCTGCATCACCACAGCAATGGGGCTCACTTCTGGGCAATTAGGGAAGGGCACTAAATGCTGCTCTCGCTTGTGATGCCCACATACCATGAATGAATGGACAAAAGACACCATAATGCTGTCTCCTCTCTGTGCTTCTGTTGATTAGAAAAGATTTCAAATGCAGACAGATTCTATGTGAGATAACAAAGTGTGAAGCTGGATGAACACAGCAGGCCAAGCAGTATCTCAGGAGCACAAAAGCTGACGTTTCGGACCTAGACCCTTCATCAGAGAGGGGGATGGGGTGAGGGTTCTGGAATAAATAGGGAGAGAGGGGGAGGCGGACCGAAGATGGAGAGAAAAGAAGATAGGTGGAGAGGAGAGTATAGGTGGGGAGGTAGGGAGGGGATAGGTCAGTCCAGGGAGGTCAAGAAGGTGGGATGAGGTTAGTAGGTAGGAAATGGAGGTGTGGCTTGAGGTGGGAGGAAGGGATGGGTGAGAGGAAGAACAGGTTATGGAGGCGGAGGCAGGCTGGGCTGGTTTTGGGATGCAGTGGTGGGAGGGAACGAGCTGGGCTGGTTGTGTGGTGCAGTGGGGGAAGGGGAGATTTTGAAGCTTGTGAAATCCACATTGATACCATTTGGGCTGCAGGGTTCCCAAGCGGAATATGAGTTGCTGTTCTTGCAACCTTCGGGTGGCATCATTGTGGCACTGCAGGAGGCCCATGATGGACATGTCGTCTGAGGAATGGGAGGGGGAGTTAAAACGGTTTGCGACTGGGAGGTGCAGTTGTTTATTGCGAACCGAGCGGAGGTGTTCTGCAAAGCGGTCCCCAAGCCTCCGCTTGGTTTCCCCAATGTAGAGGAAGCCACACCGGGTACAGTGGATACAGTATACCACATTGGCAGATGTGCAGGTGAACATCTGCTTAATATGGAAAGTCATCTTGGGGCCTGGGATGGGGGTGAGGGAGGAGGTGTGGGGACAAGTGTAGCACTTCCTGCGGTTGCAGGGGAAGGTGCCGGGTGTGGTGGGGTTGGAGGGGAGTGTGGAGTGGACAAGGGAGTCGCGGAGAGAGTGGTCTCTCCGGAAAGCAGACAAGGGTGGGATGGGAAAAATGTCTTGGGTGGTGGGGTCGGATTGTAGATGGCGGAAGTGTCGGAGGATGATACGTTGTATCCGGAGGTTGGTGGGGTGGTATGTGAGAATGAGGGGGATCCTCTTTGGGCGGTTGTGGCGGGGGCGGGGTGTGAGGGATGTGTTGCGGGAAATGCGGGAGACGCGGTCAAGGGCGTTCTCGACCACTGCGGGGGGAAAGTTGCAGTCCTTGAAGAATGTGGACATCTGTGATGTGCGGGAGTAGAATGCCTCATCCTGGGAGCAGATGCGGCGGAGGCAGAGGAATTGGGAATAGGGGATGGAATTTTTGCAGGAGGGTGGGTGGGAGGAGGTGTATCCCAAAAGAAGCCCAGCCTGTCCCCGCCTCCCTAACCTGTTCTTCCTCTCACCCATCCCTTCCTCCCACCCCAAGCCGCACCTCCATTTCCTCCCTACTAACCTCATCCCACCTCCTTGACCTGTCCATCTTCCCTGAACTGACCTATCCCCTCCCTACCTCCCCACCTATACTCTCTTTTCAACCTATCTTCTTTTCTCTCCATCTTCGGTCCGCCTCCCCCTCTCTCCCTACTTATTCCAGTTCCCTCTCCCCATCCCCCTCTTCGATGAAAGGTCTAGGCCCGAAACGTCAGCTTTTGTGCTCCTGAGTTGCTGCTTGGCCTGCTGTGTTCATCCAGCTTCACACCTTGTTATCTCAGACTCTCCTGCATCTGTAGTTCCCATTATCACGGATTCTCTGTGGTTGTTTGACGGCAATGCCTTTTTTGTTTGTATTTCACAGGCAAATCACCAAACCTGCGTTCTACTGGTACTCATGGAGCATGTCGGCCCAATATTACTATGGAGGGGGGTCAATCTGAGCTCAGGCCTCATTAAAGAGGTACCAGAGAAAGAAGAAACAAAATAAAATCCATCTGCCCTGCTGTAGGAAGGGTCTGCGTCAGTGAGTCTGAGCATTTAGCAACTGTGTTCCGCCCCCACCCAACACAACATTGGGAGACTCTGTACCAGTTTTCACTTTACCAGCGAAAATCCTCCCGAAGTTTTAGAGTGAGGTTGGAGCCTCTCCTGCACGCCTCAGAAAAGCAGCATTCCCCTGCCCCCAACCCACCCTCTCGAAACGCTGCAATGAAATCCCTCGTAGTTGGAAGTAGTCAGAATGAATCCCAGTGAGAGAAGCAGGCGCGCTAAGGCAGCAAGGTTTTAAGCTGAAACAAGTGAAGTGTGACTTCCTCTCGAGCTTACACACACTGAAATGTGTTGTTAGATGTGAAGCTGGGACAGCACAGCAGGCCAGACAGCATCCGAGGAGCAGGAAAGTCAATGTTTCAAACGAAAACATTGACATTCCTGCTCCTTGGATGCTGTCTGACATCTATTGACTTCACATCTATTGACTCTGCAGTCCTTACTGTCTGCAAATCATTGAAATGCGTCATCACTGGTGTCGTGTTTACTCTGGATCTGAAGCGAGCAATGTTTGTTCAAACCGTAAATGAAAGCCAAACTGGGAATTCTTTGAGGCATTGAAAAAACACAGGATTAGAGTCTTTAACAAAAAGAAAGGTAGAATATTATTTCTCTCAATTTTTCTCTGCACTGAGGGGAATACAGGGCTTCTCAATACAGTTGGTTCTGCTATAACACGAGAGTTGTGTTCCTGTGCAACATGGTATTATGGAAAATTGCGCTATCGAAATAACAGGGCCTATGGGGAAAGTGGGGTTGTGGACAGACCACCAAAAAATATCACTGAAAATTGCTCAAAAATCACTCAAAAGCCTAACACAAAGGACAGCACTGTTTGAATAAATGTTTAATTCCTATCTAATATTGAAATAAAAGTAAATTTTACACTTTTCCTTGAGAAAATGTCAAATATGCCTTGATGGTGGAGGAGGTTTTGAGGTTGCTCTGTTAATGCAGGGCCTGAGGCTCATCATCATCATCATCGTCACCACCTTCGGGTGCAGTTGTGGTTGCAGGGTTAGAGTGAAAAATAGTGAATGCAGAAGTGGATGGCTGTGGTTCATCGCCTTCTGACTGCTTCTTGGGGGTTGGCTTAAAAAACATCCAGTTTTTGCTGCTTTACCCCTTCTCGTCCTTCATGAAGAAGCTGTTCATAGGGTCCAAATAAGATCTTATTTTACAACTGCTATCCTGCTGTGTTCTGCATTTGTAATCGTTGCCCTCTAAGAGCTGCAACTGCTTCTCAATTTCCCTCAGGATAGAAGGCAGAGCAGAAATGGGAAGCTGTTGTGGTGCTGTATCCTGGAATTCATCTTAAATAATAAGTTGAAAAACCCACAAAACGACCACGTGATGTCGACACATACTCCTCCGCACGCTGATGGAATCGTGTTACAGCCAACACGAGTTTGTCAGTCGCGTTGCAGCCAATTTGCATTGCCGGGATGTGCGTTATTAGCAGAACTACTGATCGTATCCACAAAGGGGGAGAATCACAATTCGTGGATTGGTGCCTCATGTCCAAAGGGGCTGGTGCTGATTCGAAGGTACGACCCTCCCCAGATGAGTGAAGAAAGGTCAAAGTCCAAGCAGTGGCAGGCACCTCTCAGCCATCGACAAGGGGCGTTTTACCGAATCACAGGGTCGGGATAAATACTGGGCAGGGTCTTGGAGACAGTCCCTTGCTATCAATGGTGTGTGAGTGAGTGAGTGAGACACAAGAAAGTGGCCACACAAGAGGGGGTGAATGGGTGGGTGTAGACAATCATCTTGGATGGGTGGCACCAAATGGGGGGTGGGTGGGTGGCATTGGATCAGCTGCCCATCATCCAATAGCACTTGATGCTCAATTCCATTGCAGTCAATTGGATAATGGTCGACAGACGCTTCTACCATCCATTTTGTGCCAGTGACCTGTCGGTGAGGATGAAATATGGGTAAGTGTTTTTTTCTTGTAAGTGGGAGGGAAATCTTCACCAAAGAGGGAAGATAAAGATAGCAGACAGAGGGTGGTAGTGGAGGGTTGCTTTTCAGACTGGAGGCTTGTAAGCAGCAGTGTGTCAGTAGGATCGGAGCTGGATCCACTGCTTTTCGTCATTTATATCAATGATTTGGATGTGAACATAGGAGGTACAGTTGGTGAGTTTGCAGGTTACAGGCAGTGACGAAGGTTACCTCAGAGTACAACGGGACCTCGATCAGATGGGCCATTGGGCCGAGGAGTGGCAGATGGAGTTTAATTTAGATAAATGTGAGGTGCTGCATTTTGGAAAGGCAAATCAGGACAGTGCTTATATACTTAATGGTAAGATCCTGGGGTGTTTTGCTGAACAAAGAGGCCTTGGAGAGCAGGTTCATAGTTCCTTGAAAATGGACTCACAGGTAGACAGGACAGTGAAGAAGGTGTTTGGTACACTTGCCTTTATTGGTCAGTGCGTTGAGTACAGGAGTTGGGAGGGTCATGTTGCAGCTATACAGCACATTGGTTAGGGCCACTTTTGGAATACTGCATTCAATTCTGGTCTCCCTGCTGTAGGAAGGATGTTGTGAAACTTGAAAGGGTTCAGAAAAGATTCACAAGGATGTTGCAGGTGGTTGGAGGGTTTGAGCTACAGGGAGAGGCTGAATAGGCTGGGGCTATTTTCCCTGGAATGTCAGAGGCTGAGGGGTGACCTTATAGAGGTTTATAAAATCACAAGGGGCATGGATAGGGTGAATGGCCAAGGCCTTTTCCCCACGGTGGAGGAGTCCAAAACTAGAGGGGCATAGGTTTAAGGTGAGAGGGGAAAGATTTAAAAGGGGCCTGAGGGGCAACTTTTTCACGCAGAGGGTGGTGTATGTATGGAATGAGCTGCCAGAGGAAGTGGAGGAGGCTGGTACAATTACAACATTTAAAAGGCATCTGGATGGGTACAGGAATAGGAAGGGTTTAGAGGGATATGGGCCAAATGCTGGCAAATGGGACTAGATTAATTTAGGATAGCTGGTCAGCACGGAAGGGTTGGACTGGAGGGTCTGTTTCTGTGCTGTATATCTCTATGACTCTATCAAAGACTTTCTTTGAGCCAGAAGATTCGAAGACTTCATTGCCACATTGTAAGGATGTCAATCTTCATCGGCATTTGATGCAACTTGCCAATCTTTGCGTGTAAGTCTGAGTATGTTCAGATTGGCAAATTGCTGCCCAGGCAGATACCTAACATTGCCCCCTATCGATATCACCCAGCTTGTGAATCTTTGGTGGGATCTGAAGATTTTGATGCCTAGGGACAAGTTGGAAAGCAATCGCTGGATCATGTATTGTGGGCAGGCTATAAACAGAGACAGGATTGGCACTGTCTGTGAGAGTTCACACATTTGGACAGACGTCACCTCCATCCTTACCAACTTGACAGTTTGTTGCTTAACACCTCAAAGCCTTTTTGATTGAAAGGTGAGGGTGAGGCAATGAAAACATATCCCCCAGGGCAAACTACTTGCTGATGATCCAAATGTGTTTGATGGGCTATCTCAATGAATCTGAAAGGACCGGGTACTCTGTGATCTCCCTTCTAATTAGAGATTCAAACAGGATGTAAGAGGCCCTTCAGCCTATCGATTCTGTGCTGCTAAATGTAGTTTCGCTGTTTTTCTTTTGACTCCACAACACTTTGCTCCATTGGCCTTTTTGAGACACTGTGAAAGGCTTTCTTTTTGAATGGCGCAGTCAGAAATAGTGATCAGACAAATTGATTTTGTGGTTGTAACAACATAGTGAGCAGAGGGATGTGGGGATTGTCACAGGAATATCTAAGCAGCTCCGGTTTTACAGTGCTTGTATCGCAGAGGCTTGCCAATCTTCTCTCAATCTTTCCCCAGGGTTTCATTATGTGGCTTTCCCAGTCCACCAGCTCTTACAGACCAACTTGAATAAGCAGAAGTGTTTAAAACAGCGCGTACAATTGCATTTAATGTCCTCACTCCCCTTGAATTTCTCTCTTTGCCTTGTGCACGGCAGTGCCTAGGAGATTAAACTTGAATCCTTGGAATTCCATCGCGTAATCCTGGACAGCCTGGCATGATGGACATTGCAGGGCACATGAGAAAGAGAACACGTGCAGTCATGAGTGCGAATTGGAAGATGGAACATGTGCTTCTGTGTGAGTGAGATAGAGACTCGCAGAATTGTTGCAATACTGAATGTGACCATTCAGCCCAATGTGCCTGCACTGGCTCTCTATATGGGTAATTCACCCAGTGCCATTTTGTGGTCTTCTCCCTGTAGTCCTGCACATTCTTCCTTTTCAGACGGCAACACAGTTCCCCTTTTGAAAACCTCGACTAAACCTCCCTCCCCCCTACACTGTCAGGCAGTGCATTCCAGCTCCAAATCACTTGCCTGTGTCATAATCTTTCTCCCCATGTCATTGTTGTTTCTTTCACCAATGTGTTCCTTTGGTTCTCTATCCTTCCATCAACAGGAACAGTTTCTCCTTGTCCATTCTATCCAGACCCATCATGATTTTGATCCCCTCAATCAAACTCCCCCCCTCTCCAAGGGAGGATGGTCCCAATCGATCTGCCTTACTGAAGAAAATGTGCTTGTCTGTTTAATTTCCAGAAACCAGAAGCCAAGATTTAAGAGTAAAGCAATACTCTAGGAGGTGGAGTTTGAGCTCCTAATGTTATTTATTTCTCTGCGATGTCATGCCCCATCACACCAAGGTACTGTGGTATAAAATGTATTCCCAAGAATGTGTTCGGATTGCAGAACATTTGAGAATTTGGTTCAGAATGAAACTAGAGGTTTTTTTTTGTCAGAATGGCAACCGGTGACAAGTGGTGTCCCACAGGGTTCAGTGTTGGGGCCGCAGCTGTTCACCTTATACATTAATGATTTGGAGAAGGGAATGGGGGCATTCTGACGAAGTTTGCCGATGATATGAAGATAGGTGGACAGGCAGGTAGTACTGAGGAGGTGGGGAAGCTGCAGAAAGATTTAGACAGTTTAGGAGAGTGGTCCAGGAAATGGCTGATGAAATTCAATGTGAGTAAATGTGAGGTTTTGCACTTTGGAAAAAAGAATACAGGCATGGACTATTTTCTAAATGGTGAGAAAATTCACAAAGCAGAAGTGCAAAGGGATCTGGGAGTGTTGGTCCAGGATTCTCTAAAAGTTAACTTGCAGGTAGAGTCTGTAATTAAGAAAGCAAATGTAATGTTGTCGTTTATCTCAAGAGGGTTGGAATATAAAAGCATCGATGTGCTTCTGAGACTTTATAAAGCTCTAGTTAGGCCCCATTTAGAATACTGTGTCCAATTTTGGGCCCCACACCTCAGGAAGGACATCCTAGCCCTGGAGCGTGTCCAGCAGAGATTCACACGGATGATCCCTGGAATGGTAGGTTTAACGTATGATGAACGGCTAAGGATCCTGGGATTGTATTCAATAGAGTTTAGAAGGTTGAGGGGAGATCTAATAGAAACTTACAAGATAATGTATGGCTTAGAAAGGGTGGACGCTGGGAAGTTGTTTCCATTAGGCGGGGAGACTAGGACCCGTGGGCACAGCCTTAGAATTAGAGGGGGTAAATTTAAAACGGAAATGAGATGACATTTCTTCAGCCAGAGAGTGGTGGGCTTGTGGAATTCATTGCCGCAGAGTGCAGTGGAGGCCGGGATGTTGGATGCCTTCAAGGCAGAGGTCGACAAATTCTTGATCTCACAAGGAATCAAAGGCTACAAGGAGAGTGCAGGGAAGTGGAGTTGAAATGCCCATCAGCCATGATTTAAATAGTGGAGTGGACTTGATGGGCTGAATGGCCTTACTTCCACTCCTATGTCTTATGGTCTTATGGTCTTATAGAAGCCAGTGTGAGTAAACATAACCATGACTCCATTTACAACAGAACCAAGTCCCTCGTCTGGTCTGGCTGATACACATCTCCGATCTGCCCTCTGACTTGCCCGAGAGAAACCACTCAGTTGTATCAAACCACTGGGCTGTAGAAATCAACGTGAAAGCGCATTGTCACTTTGTCAGGGCAACTGGAAGTGAACCAAGAGTATCTTCCTTACCACATCCTGTGAACGAATTATAGGTAAAACATGTCCTTTTGAAATGGTCATCAGCCAAGTTAAATGAGAGATTTGTACATCAATGAACACCTTAGCAGGCGAAACAAAATGCATGTGTAAAAGAATTAAATCTTTAGAGCTGGGGGCTATTAATTCCTAAATTTGAGAGAGACACGCATAGATAAGGAATGACATTTGTTGTCATTATGAGGAGGTTAATGAACAGTGGATTGAATGGGAAAGGGGCTAAGGTGGTGTCTATATCAATGCTTTGGACAAAGGGGCTGAACGTATGATTGCTACATTCACTGATGACTCCAGGATTGGGAGGAAAGAGAGTTCTTAAGAGGGGCTAATGGGCCTATAAAGGAATACAGCTCAGGTGAGGAAGGAAAAATTTGGCAAATGTAGTACAAATGTGGGAGTGAGCTACAAAAAGACCGAGTGACGTCTGGACTGAATATGTGAGATTGTCCATTTTGGCAGGAAAAATAGAAAAGCATTGTATTATTACAATGGAGAGAACTGAGGTGCAGAGGGATCTGGGTGTCCTAGTACATGAAAAGTAAAGCATCACAAAAAGTAAGCATTCAGATAAAGCAAGCAACTGGGAAGGCAGATGTCATTTATCGCATGGGGGATAGAAAGAAGAAGGGGGAGGTAGCTGTACAGGGCTTTAGTGAGAGCACATCTAGAGCACTGTGTACAATTTTTGTCACCTTAATTGAGAAAGGATACTATTGTATTATCAGCACTTCAGAAAGCATTCACTTTACTCACTCTTGGGAGGAAGGGGTCATTTTATGAAGAAATGTTGAACACTTTGTACCAATATCCATTGGAGTTTGGAAGAACGAGAGGTGATCTCATTGAAACACACTAGGCAGACAGATTTTGAATCAGGAAGTGAATCAAGGGTTATGGAGGCAAAGGCAGGAAAGTGGAGTTGAAGATGATCAGATCAGCCACAATCTCGTTTAATGGTGGGATAGCCTACTCCTGCCCCTGCATCTTAAGATCCTAAGGTGATTTGATCGGGTGGATTCTGGACAGAAGTTTGCTTTGGGAGAATCTAGAACACGGGGGCACAGTTTAAAAATGTGGTGTTCCTTTTAAGACGGAATTGAAAAGAACTTTTTTTGCGGAGAAGTGTTTAGCCTGAGGGATTCTCTTCTCCAGAGAGTGAGGTGGGTCGTTGAATTTATTCAAGGTCGGGTTCGAAAGGGGGAGTCAAGTGGGTATGGAGGGCAGACATGACAGTGCAGTTGGTACCCTAACCAGATCAGCCATGACCTTATTGAGTGGCAGAGCAGCATTGAAGAATGGAACGGCCTACTTTCCTATGGGTCTGTTTCCAAATAAAAGTGACGAAACAGGTTTGGCCAATGAAAGACTCTCAAGGTTCTTCCTTATTTAGTTTCTCCCATGTCTATCTAATGGCCCAAAAGGCGAGGTGTGTGCTTCTCTGTTTCCATGACGATTTCTCCCGTCTACAGTTCACCAGCTCCGTCACCTAGCCGCCTGTTAACACCAGCTGAAAGAACGGAAATGGTCGCCGAGAGTCGACCTGTTTTGTTTTGAGAAACCAGCAGATTTCAGAAAGGGGAAGATCCTGGCTAACCGGGCCTTTCAAAAAGAATGTGACAAAGTTCTTCACAAAGCACAACAATCCCAGCTCTGTGCAGCTTCTGATTAAAACTTGGGAGTAGGGGAAGAATTGAAGGGTGGCAGCCTGCTCTTGTTCCAGGAATAGTTCAGAGGCAAGCACTGAGTGAGACGCACCAGGGATCCAAGTTGAGCCTAGTTCCTGTTCTCGATTCAGACAGCAAACTGCTCTCATTTTCAGAAAATGTCAAAGCAGCAAGGTGACTTCTGTCTGACAAGGAACACTTGTCTTGTTGATAATAGCCGTATCGTGCTCAACCACTTGTCAGTGAGGGATTAACTCTGAGGGCTAGTTTATTTGATTCAGCAAAACACGTTACAAGTTATGAAGCAGCAAAGCCACTAATTTCTGTGTGTGAGCAGCCTGGACCCCTAGAAAAGACTAACTACCAGGCAGAGTCACAGCATTGTATACGCACAAGAATGGGCTCCCTAAAGGTCAGTTCTCTTAAAGGCAAGATACATGTATGATACCAAAATGGCTGGACCAATTATGTGTGTGGGCAGCAATGGTAGATTAAATTGAATACAGACAAAGGGACAGTACAGGACATTGGTTAGGGCCACTTTTGGAATACTGCGTTCAATTCTGGTCTCCCTGCTGTAGGAAAGATGTTGTGAAACTTGAAAGGGTGCGGAAAAGATTTACAAGGATGTTGCCAGGGTTGAAGGGTTTGAGCTATAGGGAGAGGTTGAATAGGCTGGGGCTATTTTCCCCAGAGTGTCAGAGGCTGAGGAGTGACCTTATAGAGGTTTATTAAATCATGAGGGGCATGGATAGGGTGAATAGCCAAGATTTTTTTTCCTCAGGGTAGTGGAATCCAAAAGTAGAGGGCATAGGTTTAAGGCGAGAGGGGAAAGATTTAAAAGGGACCTGAGGGGCAACTTTTTCACACAGAGGATGGTGTGTGTATGGAATGAACTGCCAGAGGAAGTGGTGGAGGCTGGTACAGTTACAGCATTTAAAAGGCATCTGGATGGGTACATGAACAGGAAGGGTTTAGAGGGATATGGGCCAAATGCTGGCAAATGGGACTAGATTAATTCAGGATACCTGGTCAGCATGGATAAGTTGGACCAAAGGGTCTGTTTCCCTGTTATACATTTCTGTGACTCTATTGCTCATAAGAAAGATAAAACAGGGCAAACCACGAGACCAAAAGCTGGTTAATGAGGGGTTAAATATGCACTTTCTAGGGCCACCCTTCTGCTTGTTTCTGTCCTGCACTTTGTCTTCTGATTAGCAAATCAGCCAAGAGTAGACGGCAAAACGAAGGAATGGAGAATCATGGCTTATATGTTGGCAATCTCCTGAATTGAGTTGCAAACGCAAGCACACTGATGGTGAAGGCTTTGTAGGGGCTAGCTTTGCATATTTCCTGTACCTGTGGCATTACCATCTGAAATGTGCTCTCCAAAAAGCAGCAACCTAATACAAACTTTTTAAAGCATCTAGTTAACATCTGGTATTTATTAAATGAAATTATTTGATCTTGTATTTAACCATAAAAGCAATGAGTGACAGCGATAATATATTTCAAGAATCTTCTGCTCAAATGTGCCACTTTCAGAGCAGACTGAGAACTTCAAATTAGTTGACTCCTGACTGACTTTTACCTGTATCAGTCTTCTCTAGATTTCACTTCCCTGGAGGTGATTGGGCAAAATAAAAGATAGCTGAAACTATGTACAGTTTGTTGAAACTTGATCTTGCCACCTTATCAGGACAAGAATGCCAAATTTCACATGATTGCAGCAATTTATACCACAAATCAGGCAACGTCCGCAACTGAAGCTGTGCCAGATTTCCAAATTTTGCCTCCTGCATTTCGGGCTGTGGACAGTTCGAATCAGCTTGGGTTGGGAGGTGTCAAGGGTCACATAAGATAGAGTGGCACTCAGAATGGAGCTACACCACATCTACGCTCTCTATCCAGCAGATCGGTTTCTACTTGCACTCAGTCAGCATTGATGTGAAAAGTGTCCAGTTTTTGGATAACCTGAATTCTGTACCTGTACCCCCTTTGCCCTCATCCCCTCCTCCATCTTTTCACTTGCAGTAACAAATTGTGATCATTTGAAATTTGGCCTTCTTGCATTTTCCCCGATAAAGCTTCAAATACATGCATCTCTTTAGCGAGGTTCAAGTCTGGCTACAGTTATTATTATTAGATGATGAAGGAACTAGTGTTGAATCAGCAATCCACTATTATCCACTTGCCCACCCACCTCTTGCAAATAATGGACACTTACTCTGAGATATCGCATCGTTTGAGATAGCGACTGGGATTTTGTCAGCAGTCTGAAAATGGGAAAATGGCATGAAATGGCATGAGGAGAGTTATCCCCATTTGTACTCCTGCTGCCAGGCTATTTACCCAGGGATAAGAGTGGCAGCAGCTTGGCTGCCACCAACTGGAGGTGGGCTGACAACTTACCTCGTCAGTAGGCCAAATGGCAGCCATCTTGTCAGGTTTCCTGCTGTGCGGCGACACTTCCAGCTGCACTGAGGCAATCTGGGGAAGAGGGTGCCTCTCTTTAGGCAGGCTGTGTGCCTTGAGGGTAGGAGCCCCACTGTTTCTGCTGAAAGTTGTTGGCTCTTTGATCTCTGGGGCTTACCTGCTGGATCCCAGTGCAAAAACAAATGTCCTCAACAGCCCAGCATATGTACTGTTTCTCCTTTTCCCTGCAGTGTCAGAAATGGCCGCCTCAAATGGGTGGGGCCAATGAGGTAGCATTTGTCCTGCAGTTCAGAGATGCCTACCCATAGCAAATGGTGGTCGAGTGGGTAATGTTGCTGATCTGGTGAGCCAGATACCCAGGTGAATGGTCTGTGGGTGGTGGGGGGGGGAGGGGGGGGGGGTGTTGCGGGGGGCGCATGTGTTCAAATCTCACCTCAGCTACTGGTGGAATTTAAATTCAATGAATAAAAATTGGAATATAAAATCACTGTCTGTTTAATTGATTGTCATAAACCCACTTGACTAAGGAAAGGAAATCTGACATCTTTACCCGGTCTGGCCTACTTATGACTCCAGACCACAGCAATGTGGTTGTCTCTGAAATAGCCTAGCAAGTCATTCAAAATAGAACAGAAGCTGCCACATGAAAAATAAAGTGAAAAGCTTTGTAAGCCACCACACCTATGAGACTTCAGTTCAAAGCCACCTCGGGACAGACAACAAAATGCTGGCCCAGCCAACAATGCCCACATCCAATGAATGAATCACCCCAAATGAATTGATTACTCCTCAGAAGATTGCAAACCTGACGCCTGCATTGATCCCTGTCATGGGATTTGTCCCTGTGACAGGAAAATCCCGGCCAGTGAGGATCCCAGCTACTAAATTGGCCGAATTATCCTAAATTTTCACTCGCCTCCTGAAAACATGACGCCTGGAGAAGTCGAGGCTAGTTGTGACCCTGGCTGTGAAATGTGGCAGTTGGTGCTAGTTGTGTATCATTTGTACCTACCACTGCAGGCCTTAATATTAGTCGTTATAGAGTCATAGAGATATACAGCACAGAAACAGACCCTTCAGTCCAACCAGTCCATGCTGACCCAGCTATCCTAAATTTATCCAGTCCCATTTGCCAGCATTTGGCCCATATCCCCCTAAACCCTTCCTATTCATGTCCCCATCCAGATGCCTTTTAAATGCTGTAATTGTACCAGCCTCCACCACTTCCTCTGGCAGCTCATTCCATACACGCACCACCCTCTGTGTGAAAAAGTTGCCCCTCAGGTCCCTTTTAAATCTTTCCCCTCTCACCTTAAACCTATGCCCCTCTAGTCTTGGACTCCCCTACCCTGGGGAAAAGACCTTGGCTATTCACCCTATCCATGCCCCTCATGGTTTTATAAACCTCTATAAGGCTGTCCCTCAGCCTCCAACATTCCAGGGAAAATAGCCCCAGCCTATTTAGCTTCTCCCTGTAGCTCAAACCTTCCGAGCCTGCTGAAGGTTCACATTCGTAAATTAATGATGACTTGCTGCGGATTTGTATTAATTGACATGGGTGGATGGTGTTTAATTCCAGGGGGTGGCTTTTGAAACAAAAAAGCATGTGGCATGGAGATTAACTTCAAATTAGCAAGCTCAGAATTTAACTGGTTGAAAAAGAATAATTCGATGTCTTGGGTGCCCGAATAAATACAGGTTAGCACTACATTTCTTTCAAGGGCAATCTCAATCGGTACAATTTGCAATCTGGTTTTTCTCTCCTTTGTCAAGCAGATCGTCATCTCACTTTTATTTTTTGCTCTGTGAGGTCACTGAGGTCAGGAATTCAAACTGTGGGGAAGGGACACAGATATGCATCTGACTCAGTGGGGCAGTTCAGCAGCAGAACACCTTGTAGAAATTCCTGTCCGTCAGCTAAATAATACTGGAGCCTATCAGATCAGTGATTTTGTTTGGAAAACAGACAAAAGAAAAGCATCTGAAGAGTCCACTAGATATTTTAACTCAAACTTTGGCAGACACAGTTCTTTAGAATTAGTAGATGCAGTGCAAGTGGAGGTTGTTTTGCCCATCATTCTCCCTGGTAGCTTCAGTCACAACAATGACGTCCAATTCCTGCAGACCCTTTGGTCCAACCCGTCAGTGCTGACCAGATATCCCAAATTAATCTAGTCCCATTTGCCAGCATTTGGCCCATATCCCTCTAAACCCTTCCTATTCATGTCCCCATCCAGATGCCTTTTAAATGTTGTAATTGTACCAGCCTCCACCACTTCCTCTGGCAGCTCATTCTATACACGCACCACCCTCTGCATAAAGATATTGCCCCTTAAGTGCTTATATATCTCTTCCGTCTCATCTTAAACCTTTGCTCCTCTAGTTTTGGACTCTCCTACCCTGGGGAAAAGACCCTGGTTAATGATTTTATAAACCTCTATAAGCCTCTGACACTCCAGGGAAAATAGCCCCAGTCTATTCAACCTCTCCTTGTAGCTCAAACCCTCCAACCCCAGCAACATCCTTGTAAATCTTTCTTGCACCCTTTCAAGTTTCACAATATCCGTCCTATAGCAGGGAGACCAGAATTGCATGCAGTATTCCAAAAGTGGCCTCACCAATGTCCTGTACAGCCATAACATGGCCTTCCCAACCCCAAGCTCAATGCACTGACCAATAAAGGCAAGCGTACCAAACACCTTCTTCACATGAGAGATAATGGGAACTGCAGATGCTGGAGAATCCAAGATAATAAAATGTGAGGCTGGATGAACACGGCAGGCATAGCAGCATCTCAGGAGCACAAAAGCTGACGTTTCGGGCCTAGACCCTTCATCAAAGAGGGGGATGGGGTGAGGGTTCTGGAATAAATAGGGAGAGAGGGGGAGGCGGACCGAAGATGGAGAGAAAAGAAGATAGGTGGAGAGGATAGTGTAGGTGGGGAGGTAGTGAGGGGATAGGTCAGTCCAGGGAAGACGGACAGATCAAGGAGGTGGGATGAGGTTAGTAGGTAAGAGATGGAGGTGCAGCTTGAGGTGGGAGGAAGGGATGGGTGAGAGGAAGAACAGGTTAGGGAGGCAGAGACAGGCTGGACTGGTTTTGGGATGCAGTGGGTGGAGGGGAAGAGCTGGGCTGGTTGTGTGGTGCAGTGGGGGGAGGGGACGAACTGGGCTGGTTTTGGGATGCAGTGGGGGAAGGGGAGATTTTGAAGCTGGTGAAGTCCACATTGATACCATTGGGCTGCAGGGTTCCCAAGCGGAATATGAGTTGCTGTTCCTGCAACCTTCGGGTGGCATCATTGTGGCACTGCAGGAGGCCCATGATGGACATGTCATCTAAAGAATGGGAGGGGGAGTGGAAATGGTTTGCGACTGGGAGGTGCAGTTGTTTATTGCGAACCGAGCGGAGGTGTTCTGCAAAGCGGTCCCCAAGCCTCCGCTTGGTTTCCCCAATGTAGAGGAAGCCACACCGGGTACAATGGATACAGTATACCACATTGGCAGATGTGCAGGTGAACCTCTGCTTAATATGGAAAGTCATCTTGGGGCCTGGGACGGGGGTGAGGGAGGAGGTGTGGGGGCAAGTGTAGCATTTCCTGCAGTTGCAGGGGAAGGTGCCGGGTGTGGTGGGGTTGGAGGGCAGTGTGGAGCGAACAAGGGAGTCACGGAGAGAATGGTCTCTCCGGAAAGCAGACAGGGGAGGGGATGGAAAAATTTCTTGGGTGGTGGGGTCGGATTGTAGATGGCGGAAGTGTCGGAGGATGATGCGTTGTATCCGGAGGTTGGTGGGGTGGTGTGTGAGAACGAGGGGGATCCTCTTTGGGCGGTTGTGGCGGGGGCGGAGTGTGAGGGATGTGTTGTGGGAAATGCGGGAGACGTGGTCAAGGGCGTTCTCGACCACTGTGGGGGGAAAGTTGCGGTCCTTGAAGAACTTGGACATCTGGGATGTGCGGGAGTGGAATGCCCCATCATGGGAGCAGATGCGGCGGAGGCGGAGGAATTGGGAATAGGGGATGGAATTTTTGCAGGAGGGTGGGTGGGAGGAGGTGTATTCTAGGTAGGTGTATTCTTCACTATCCTACCTGCGATTCCACTTTCAAAGAAGTGTGAACCTGCACCCCAAGGTCTCTTTGTTCAGCAACACTCCCCTGGCCCTTACCATTAGGGGTATAAGTCCTGCCCTGATTTGCCTTTCCAAAATGCAGCACCTCACATTTATCTAAATCAAACTCCATCTGCCACTCCTCAGCCCATTGGCCCATCTGATCAAGGTCCCGCTGTACCCTGAGTAGCCTTCTTCATTGTCCACTACACCTTTAATTTTGGTGTCATTTGCAAACTCACTGACCATACCTCCCAAGTTCACATCCAACTCATTTATATAAATGACAAAAACCTATGGCTAGCTGTCCCTGTATTCCATTGATCTAACCTTGTTAACCGGTTTACCATGCATAATCTTGTTGAACACATTACCGAAGTCCATATAGACAACATCTACCGCTCAGCTTCACCAGTCTTCTTTGTTACTTCTTGAAAAACACTCAATTAATCTCAATCAAGAGACACACGATTTCCCACGCACAAAGCCATGTTGACTATCCCTAATCATTCCTTGCCTTTCCAAATGCATGTAAATCCTGTCCCTCAGAATTCCTAATTTGAAAAAAGATATCATTTCATTGGAGGCAGCTCAGAGAAGGTTCACTAGGATGATTCCCAGTATGGAGGGACTGTCTTATGAGCAAGGGTTAAACTGGTTGGGACTCTACTCACTGGAGTTTAGAAGAATGAGAGGTGATCTCGTTGAAACATAGAGATTTATTAAGGGCCTCGACAGGGTAAATTTTGAGAGAATGTTTCCCTTCATGGGACAGTCCAGAGCGCATGGTCTCAGAATAAAGGGGGAGCCAGTTTAAGGCTGAGATGAAGAGGAATTTCTTCTCTCAGAGGGTTGTGAGTCTTTGGAACTCCTTGTCACAGAGAGATGTAGGGCCAGAGTGTATGTTTAAGGCTGATCAGTCAGGGAATCACGGGTTATGGGGAGAGGGCAGGAAAGGGGGTGTGAATGGTGTCGGCTCAGCCTTGAACCTATAGAATGGTGGAGCAGGATCAAGGGGCCAAACGGTCTTCTCCTGTTCTGATAGCTTATGATTTTCTGACCTAAGAGGCCCTTGTTGTCTCCATTTCTTGCTCAGGACTCAAAAGCTTTTCCACACCAGGGATCAGTCTTGTACCAGCCTCCTCCCGCTCATCCACGCTACCTCCAGCAGTGATAAAAGCAATTCCAAGCTAGGAGTGACCAGAGCGCCTTACAGTTCACAACAAACTGCCCTCTGAGAGAAACGTGGCTGGCGTTGTCGCTCGGAAAACTGTAACCTGCCAGCTTTGAGCGTGAGGCTTGAGTGCCCAATGGGAGGAAGCTGTTCAGCTGCCTAAACAACAGATGTCCTTTAATCATCAAGTCAGGGCTGAATGGTGCTTCCCATTTGCTTACATTCACATTCTGTGCTGCTTACATTGTCCACTCGCATTGCAGCATTGAGACCCCGTCACTAGCTTTTGTCAAATCCTCTTCCCCAGAAGGAGGACAGATTTACAATGGGCCAATCCACCTTGCCATGGAGCTGGCTGCAGGGAGATTAACCTCGGCAGGGAACCCTCCACACCAAGAGACAACAGCTACAACAAAATCTCAATTTGCTGAAAGCAGCTGGCAAACATTCTGGAGTGGAACTCACGGTGGGCCCTATGTGTGTCACTGAAAACTCTGCCGTCCTGCATTGTCTTGTTCACCTCTCAGCCCTGTGCTCGCTGACCTACACTGGATCACCGTCTGGCAATGCCCCGATTTTTAAAATTCTCATCTTCGTATGCTCGGATCTCTTCATTGTCTAGGCCTTCCCTATCTCTTCACTTTGATCCAGCCCATTGTCCATGTACCAAATCCAACCTCCCGCGCACCCCCGATTCAAACTGATGGACTGTAAAGGGCTATCTTTGGCTGGCTTGGTCCCAAGACTTGGAATAACCTTCTGACTTTGCTTTCCTCTTTTAAGATGCTCTTTCGAACCTACCTCTGAGGTTTTGCAGTAGACCTGTAGCTTGGGTTGTGGGTGTTGAGGTTGGTTGTCTCGCCGAGCCGGTTTGTGGTTCCGCAGACGTTTCGTTACCGTGCTCGGTAACATCCTCAGTGCAGCTTCTGATGAAGTGTCGGTGTGTTTTCCTGCCTGGTTTTTAATCTCTGGGGTCCGTTGAGCTGGATTGCCTCACTTCCAGGTTTCCTCCATAGTGGAGTGTTTATTTCTCACAGGAACTGTTCGCCCGACCTAAAGACCCACTCCCCGCCATGGACAGGATCGATGTCATCTACAAGAACCCCTACAGAGACTGCGAGGAACACTACATCGGACAAACAGGAAGGGAACTAACAACAAGAGTACATGAACATCAACTGGCTACAAAAAGACACGGCCAATACTCACTCATCTCAATCCACATGGACAAGGAGAACCAC
This sequence comes from Stegostoma tigrinum, assembly GCF_030684315.1. Lineage (NCBI taxonomy): Eukaryota > Metazoa > Chordata > Chondrichthyes > Orectolobiformes > Stegostomatidae > Stegostoma > Stegostoma tigrinum. The sequence continues at coordinate 15,572,408 of NC_081404.1, forward strand.
CACTTCAACTGGGACAACACCAAGATCATGGGACAGGCTCGGCCGGGAAAAGCACCAGAATTCCTGGAAGCCTGGCACTCCACAAAGAAAGCCATCAATAAACACTTAGAACTCGAACCCAAAAACACTCCATTGCGAAGGGAAACCAGAAGTGAAGTAATCCAGCTCAACAAACTAACTCTTTGACCAGATTTCTGGTCCCCAGTTAGCCATAGCTTAGTGGGCAACACTCTGACCTCTATCGAAGGAGGCTCCATTTCTTCTAGCAGTCCCTTCAAACATGGAGATTGGTTATCATAATGGTTTTGGTTGATTCTCCCAATCTTACTATCCACCATTGGTGTGCTTTGGAAGCATTTACAAGTTGGTTTTCACCATCAGGCTCAAGGTTGATGCTCCCCTGATAGAGTGCTACATTGTCAATGGCGGGGGGAGGGGGTGCCTTCTTGCACATGAGACATTAGATCAGGGGCCTGACTGCCTTCTTAGGTGGAAGGTCTCATCGTCTGTCTTTAAAAAAGGCAGCAGAATCTTCACCAGAGCTCTGGTCTATCAACATGGCAAGAGCACATGATCTTGTCCTGATCCCATTGCTATTTGTGGGAGTTTGCTGTGAACAAATATGGTTGCCATACCCTACCCTACCACAACGACACTACAATGGCCGTTTGGCTATGCCCAGAGCAGCGAGCATGTGCTAGCAACAGCCACCATTGAAGAAGCCCAAGCCAACATGGAGATTGGCCAAACGGGCAAGAAACAACTGGAGAGCTGCTTGAGGGTGGCATGGTGGCTTGATGGTCAGTAATGCTGCCTCGCAGCACCAGGGGACCTGGGCTCGATTCCAGCCTCGGGTGACTGTCTGTGTGGAGTTTGTACATTTTCCCCGTGTCTGCGCGGTTTCCTCCCACAGTCCAAAGATGCGCAGGCTAGGGTGGATTGGCCATGCCAAATTGCCCGTAGTGTCTGGAGATGTGCAGACTAGGTGGATTAGCTATGGGAAATGCAGCATTACAGGGATAGAGAAGGGTCCAAGTGGGACGCACTTTGGAGGGTTGGTGTGGACTCGATGGGCCGAATGGCCTGCTTCCACACCGTAAGGATTCTATATCTTTGAACGCCAATTTGTCCCAGTGACCTCCGAAAGGAAAGTCATCAAAACCGTTTACATGGTTGGGTCAATTTCCCACAGATCTCTTCAGTATTTGCGTCAACCGAATGTGAGCAGTCAGGAGTCAAGGTTGAGCATCCTGCAGTGGAGAACTGGGGACACACCAGCAAAAAACTTATGGTAGAGTGGTTTTCACTGCTCGAGGCCAAAGAAACACTTGTAAAGTTTTGGTAATGGTGGCAACATGGCAGACTATGGGTGCACAGCAAGATCCCACAAATAAAAATGTGACGATGGCCATCTGCTTTAATCGTGTCAACTGAGGGATAAATGTTGATCAAACCACTGGAAAAGAACTCCTCAAATCATGTTTCAAACTGTATTCTGGGAACTTTGACATTCAGCTGATGGAGACTATGTTTAAATCTTAATAACACCTCTCATGATGCAGCACTTTGCACTTTGAGTTTTCACATCATTGACCCTTGGCACACTGGCAGAGGCAAAGCCAACGTGAGCCCATTCTCCAGCGAGCCATAGTGCCGTAGCAGCGACCCAAGATGCGTGCCAACTTTCGACAGAGCCTGCCAAACATTGGATGAGGGATAAAAGATCGTGGGCTACGATAGATTAAGGCCACAAAATTGTTTTGATTTTCTGGCTGGTACAATACAAGTATCCAATGACCCTATAAAGAGACGAGAGGTGAATAAAGGAAACAGGGAGTAATTCGAAAGGCATAAATATTTTTTAAAAATTGCCCACCATAAAGAAGTGCAATTTACTACAAGGAATGCTTGAGTGAGAATAAACACAGTTTGTGGCATGCCCTAGATTGGATGACAAAAAAAGACAGTGCACTTTCATCCTTAGTTGGACACTGAAACCAAGCATATGCCATGGGGGAAATCTTTAAAGAGACAAAATGCAATTAAGGTCAGAAGCCAAACATTTCAGGCGTGGAACTGCTGTTTCTCCTTTCACAGGCGCTAAGGCAGCACACAGATGGAAATCATTTGTAAGCAAAATCTTCCTTGAACCAAGACCAAGACTGATATTTGTGCATGCTTCGCATACCTTATCCTTTGTCAGCTCATTTTTAAAATATCTTTCTCCTTGGGCACAGTTATCAGGTGCAAAAACACCCCTGCTTGTGGAAAGGGTGACAGAATCAAAGTGGGATTGTATGTGTTGTTTCGTAGGTGCGCAGGCTTGGAATTCTGACCAAAAAAAAAGCCCTCCTCCTTCCCTCGACCAGCTTTGAGTCTCGTAGGAAGCAGCCATCTTGCCTCCTCAGCCTGTTCTCCCATTCAACCGCAATTGTGACCCACTGCTGGGTGGTGCCTCTTCTCTGGGGCCCTCCCGGCGCTTCTTACCCGCTTATTAACGGGAGAAGCCTTCCTGCAGAAATTCCGCCCCGCATCCCTTTTGCCAGACCGTTGATTGTCTCGGAATTGTGCCAAGCCTTACCGTTGGTTCTCACAGTGCCCAGTAGCCCTCCAGTACCCCATGCATGTGGCATCAGCCGTGTGCCTGCTTAATGAGTTTGGACAGGCTATTTGACCAGGAGTCTAATTTTGTCTAACGCCCGCACAGATTTCCAGCAAAATAGCAACAGGGTTCCTGGCTGGCTTAGCACTTCCCTGGCTCAACGATGAAGGTGGTGCCATCTTAGTGACCAGTATCTCACCTCTCCATGCCCATTTCTGATTATAGATTTGAATAAGGCTTAGGTGACACATCTAAAGTATAAGGATGGAAATCGTATCTGGAATTCCGAGGCTGAAAAACAACAAGAGATTCAGAAAAGCCATCTTGGTATGGCATGACAGGCATAGAATCCCTACAGTGCGGAAACAGGCCATTTGGCCCAACAAGTCCACACTGTCCCTCTGAAGAGCATCCCACCCTGACTCATTCCCCTTGTCTAACCCAAAAAATCCTGGGATGCTATGGGGCAACTTAGCAAGGCCAATCCACCTAACCTGCACATCTTTGGGTCATGGGAGGAAACCAAAGCACCCACAGGGGGTCTGCACAGGCATAGGGAGAAGGTGCAGACTCCACACAGACAGTCACCCGAGGGTGGAATTGAACCTGGGCTCCTAGTGCTGTGAAGCAGCAGTGCTAATCACTGAGCCACCGTGCCACCTTTGCCCTAAAGGGCTCAGGAAGATCCCAAATGACTCAAGTGCAGTGAATCCCTTTAGAATATTCTGACTGTACTGCTGGCAAAGACAAATAAATGAGTCATGTGTGGTTTGAGAATATTACGTGGGATTGCAGTTCCAAATGGGCAAATTTAGCAGGAAATAACTGTTACTCCTTCTGGATTTAGGACTATTGAAAGCACCTTCAAATCCCAGCTGAGCCCTTCCGCAGTGAAGGCATGAAGCACTTCTTGTCACTAAAGGGAGTTGACTTCTAGAATGTTCTCTCCCAAAGCGCTGTTGAGGCTCAAGATCAATTAACAATTTCCAAACCAGAGGGTGAAAGATTTTGGTCCGATACGGGCATGAAAGATTACTTGATTTGATTTATCATTGTCTCATGTATTTTGTTACACAGTGAAAAGTGTTGCATAGTCTCTGCTGCCATCTTGAAACACAGAAAATAATCCAAAATGAGGAAGCTATAGGCAGGAAGTGAAGAAACGTTCAACTTAGCTGAAAAGCTTAGCTTTGGGCCTGCATCCGGGATCTTCTAGTCCAATGCTGAGACTGACAGAAGCACGAAGCAGTCGGCCAAACCTTGTGTCCCATTGCCATGGCGCTGCTGTCGGAACAGAGTCGCCATCTTGCCTCCGCCAATGCCACCAGTTCCTCACTGGGCACAAGCCCGAAACTGCCACCTGCTGACCTGAGTCGGTGCTGCAGGCTGACCTCGCCGCTACAGCCACTGACACTACTGGGCCTCAGACTAGGCCCAAACCCTCGTCCACTGCTACTGCCAGGCATCCAAAAACCTGCCACATGTCCATGCTGGACTCGCATTGCTGCCACGGTTAATAAGAAGGCAAGTTAAAATAACACGAAGAATAGGACAAAGAAAGAAAAGTGGATGAGCCCCAGGCTTGGGAGCCCGAATTGCTATCTACTCCACGGCCGCCATCTTGAATGAGTAGATAATGAAATCTGGGTAGAGTTAAGATATGGATCTTTTAAAAAAACATTCACGGAATGTGGCCGTCACTGGCTCGGCCTGTATTTAACACCCAATCCTAATTGCCCCTTGAACTGGGTGTCTTGCTCAGAGCATCAACCACATCACTGTGGGACTGGAGTTACGTGTGGCCCAGACATATTCCTGAACTCGGACCTCGGGATTCTGGATTCCTAGCCCAGTAACAAAACCAAGTCATCTCCACCTCCCTTTCGTCAGCCATAGCTGGCTGAAAGGTTTTTATTTGCGACTGACCGCCCTGTCCCAGCTTTAATGAGACCGGGATTTATTGATGCCCTACGCGCAGTGTGAAATTCTTTCATGTGACAGGCATGCTTAAAACTCACATGTGAATGTGAATTTGGCTGGTCATGTTCTCACACTCGCCCTGACGCTGAATTGCCCAGATTCTGCACCGACACGGCAACGTGAAATTCAGTCCGAGCGACCTGAGACAATAATAGCAGGAAAGGAGAGGGATGAAACAAATGCAAAATAGGTGAGGTATTGCAATTTGGTGTACCAAACAGGGGTGGGTCTTATACAATTAATGGTAGGGCGTTGGATAATGTTGCAGAACAGAGGGATCGAGGGGTCCAGGTATGTAATTCTTTGAAGTTTGCATCACATATAGATACGGTAGTTAAAAAGGCATTTGACACACTTGCCTTCATCACTCAGCCCTTTGAATGTAAGAATTGGGACGTCATGTTGAGGTTGTACAGGACACTGGCGAGGCCTCTCCTGGAATACTGTGTCCAGTTCTGGTCACCCTGTCGTAAGAAAGATATAATTAAACTAAACTACAATTAAATTAGCTTCAAAATCTCCCCACCCTCAACCTCATCCCATGACCAGCACCCCCCATCTCAACTCCACCTCCTTGACCTGCCCGGCTTCTCTCCCTCCTATCTGCCCCTCCCGCCTCACTGACCAACGCCTACCCCCACTTCCGACCTACACTCACCTTCATCCCTGCCTCATTGTCCTGTCCGTCTTCTCTTCCACTCATCCGCTCCACTATCCACCTTCTACCACTGCCCCCTGCATCTTTATTTCAGAGCCCCCTTCCCCTCCCCCATTTCTGATAAAAGGTCTCAGCCCAAAATGTCAGCTTTCCTGCTCCTCTGATGCTGCTTGGCCTGATGTTTTCATCCAGCTCGACACCGTGTTACATCAGACTCCAGCATCGGCAGTTCTGACTATCTATAATTAAACTGGAGAGGGTTCAGAAGAGGTTTACCAGGATGTTGCCTGGAATAGAAGGTTTGAGTTATAAAGTAAGGCTGGATAGGCTGGGACTTTTTTCACTGGAGCGTAGGAGGTTGAGAGGCGGCCTGATAGAAGTTCATAAAGTAATGGGGAGTATAGATAGGGTTATTGGTCGTTGTCTTCTCTCTAGGATGGGGGGTTTCAAGGCGAGGTGCCATATTTTTAAGGTGGGGGGAGAGAGATTTAAAAAAGACACGAGGAGCAAATGTTTTACACAGAGGGTGTTTCGCATGTGGAATGAACTTCCAGAGGAAGTGGTGGATGTGGGTACAGTTACAACGTTTAAAAGATATTTGGATAAGTACATGAATAGGAAAGGTTTGGAGGGATATGGGCCAGGAGTACGCAGGTGGGATGAGTTTAGTTTGGGATTATGGCCAGCATGGACTGGTTGGACCGAAGGGTCTGTTTCCGTGCTGTGTGACTCTATGAAACAGCTAAATCACCTCAGTGCATGACTTTCAAGAAGTCTGGCCTCCTGCAATTATGTACCAATAGTGAACAGCCCCTTGGTGTGCGGTGTAAGGTGCAACCTGAAACATTTGGAAATTGTGGCCTAGTAATCTAGTAGCGATGGAGAATGACAGGCCAATGGGTGAGATGAAATAGGCTGGGATAAGGCTCAGGTGGAGCAAATATACTGGGACAAACCAGTTGGGTTGAATGGCCTGTTATTTGTATGAACATAGAACATAGAACATTACAGCACAGTACAGGCCCTTCGGCCCTCGATGTTGTGCCGACCTGTCATACCAATCTCAAGCCCATCTAACCTACACTATTCCATGTACGTCCAAATGCTTATCCAATGACGACTTAAATGTACCCAAAGTTCGCGAATCTACTACCGTTGCAGGCAAAGTGTTCCATTCCCTTACTACTCTCTGAGTAAAGAAACTACCTCTGACATCTGTCCTATATCTTTCACCCCTCAATTTAAAGCTATAACTTGTATGTGTAAAAGGATATGGATAAAGCAGCAACAGGAAGGTTTGTAGTGTTCCCATGTATCTGCTGCCCTTGTCCTTCTAGATGGAAGTGGCCGTGGGGTTGGAAGGGGCTGCCTGAGGATCTTTGGTGAATTTCTGCAGTGCATCTTGTAGATAGTACACACTGCTGCTACTGAGTGTCGGTGGGGGAGGGAGTGGATACTTGTGGATGTGGGGCCAATCAAGCGGCTGCTTTGTCCTGGATGGTGTCAGGCTTCTTGAGTGTTGTTGGAACTGCACCCATCCAGGCAAGTGGGGAGTATCCCATCCCACTCCTGACTTGTGCCTTGTAGATAGACCTTTATCAACGCTATAGATGTCTAAGAACACTATAATGTCTCCTTTGTCGGAGGCTCACTGATGATGTTACCTAGTATGGTGACAAAACGTCTGAAAATGAACCTTCCAGCTCAGCGAGCAAACTCACATCCAGGTTTGTAGATTCTTTGTATTGGAGAGCTCGAACGTCACTCTTTAACTTTCTTCCATATTGCTTTCTCTCACAGAAATAATATATCTTACCTGGAAATAATCCATTGTTGTTGGTGTTTAATGCAAGGGGAAACGAGTGTAAGAGTAGGGAAGCTATTTTATGGCAGTATGGTGTTTGTTGAGACCATATTTGGAGTCATAGACATCTATAGCGTTGATAAAGGTCTATCTACCAGGCACAAGTCAGGAATGTGATGGGATACTCCCCACTTGCCTGGATGGGGGCAGCTCCAATAACACTCAAGGAGCTTGACACCATCCAGGACAAAGCAGCCGCTTGATTGGCCCCACATCCACAAGTATCCACTCCCTCCACCACCGACACTCAGTAGCAGCAGTGTGTACTATCTACAAGATGCACTGCAGAAATTCACCACAGATCCTCAGACAGTACCTTCCAAACCCACGACCACTTCCATCTAGAAGGACAAGGGCAGCAGATACATGGGAACATCACTCCCAGCAAGTTCCCCTCCACTCACCATCCTGACTTGGAAATATACCGCTGCTCCTTCACTGTCTCTGGGTCAAAAGGTCAGAAGTCACACAACACCAGGTTATAGTCCAACAAGTTTAATTGAAAACTCAAGCTTTCGGACTGCTGCAAAGTTCAAAGCTCTGAAAGCTTGTGTGTTTCCAAATAAACCTGTTGGACGATAGCCTGGTATCATGTGACTTCTGACCTTGTCCATCCCAGTGCAACCCCGGCACCTCCACATCATGGCTGGGTCAAAATCCTGGAGTTCCCTCTTTGAGGGCATTGTAGGTCTATCTACAGCATATGGTGGTTCAAGAAGGCAGCTCACCACCACCTTCTCCAGGGGACAACTAGGGACGGGGCAATAAATGCTGGGCCCAGCCAGGGACATCCCACATCCCACCAGTGCATAAAGAAAAGGTAGCACCTCTTGAATTCTGTTTAATTTGGTTTTGAACCCCATGGAACAGACCAGCTGAGGAGGGCAGATTGACGACAGTGTGAAGACAGGGGGGTACTTTGGGAAAATGGACGGACAAGAATCACGAAAGTGGGGTGAGGGCAAGAGACTATTGAGTAGAGAGGGAGCTCCTTTACTTAGCTCAATGCTGGAGGAGAGAAAGAAAAGGGCCCATTTCCCTTGATATACTTCAGCCTTGACAAGCAGAAAATTCACTTAACTTTATGAATATTCAAGTCTGACAAAAATTACGTTGTAGTTTAGAACTTTCCTCCCCCAGCTACGCAGTACCTGGTAATCTAAACTGACCTTTAGCCTTTCTTCTGTGTCCAGGAACCTCCATCATTAACCACTCACAAACGACTCCGAGCCCCATAGTGCCAAACTCCTAACATGCCAATTGCGTGCTCGAGAAAGGATTGCGAATAAATGAACTGGCCATCGTGATCGTATAGCAGGTTTGGTTATAGCCGCAGGGCCTTCTGGCTGCTTGGTTTGTCGGCAGTCTGATGATGTTTGCCTTCCATTTTCTTTATGTATAAGGTGCAGTGTCATGCGCCCATCAGATTCGTCAACAGGAAAGCATGAAGACTCACTCACTGGAAAACAGAGGGACACAGGTTCGATATAATCCCCAGGGCTACAGGGATCAAAGGGTATGGGAACGGGGGACTGAATAGGGAAGCAGATTCGAAGGGCTGAATGGCCTACTTCTGCTCCTATTCTCATTTTCAGAGTGCACAATCAGGCCCTTCAAGCCACCCCAGCCTTTCCAGTCAACCCTCCTTCCCACCTTTCCCATCTAACCTGACCACCCAAATGCTTGCACAGCGCCTCCTCACTTGTATCGATTCCATCCAATCTACTCCCGGAAGCAACAAGGGCCACATTCCCACCATTCTCTAGATATTTAGGGCTTTTCCTGAATGTCCATCAAACATTGCTGGGGGAATATCTTCTGTTGATGGTCTTGAGCTCTGCCCTTCCCTGCATGTTCTCTGCGCATCCACTTTAACCTTTCACAATTTGGACATTTCTCCATTAGGTCAGCCCTTGATGGAGATATCAAAAACAAGAGAGGCTCAAACTGGCAACCTGCTCTCTTTAGAACTCACATTCCCTGTTTTGCATTCTCTCCGTTGCCAGTAAATCTTTTGAGAATATGGTGATCAGAACGCACACAGTCTGTGGCATAACCAGAATACAATCACATAGACCAGCAAAAATGACAGGGGCATAGATTTAAAATGATGTGCAAATGAAGCGAGGAGAAACATTCTCACCCAGCGAGTAGTTAGGCTGTGGAATGCATTGCCTGGAAATGTGGGGGAGACAGCTTCCATTGAGACACTCAAGAGGGGCATTGGATGGCTATTGGGATAGAAATGGGGCACAGGGTAAAGGCAGGAGATTGGTACTAGGGGCTAGAACCAACAAAGGGCTGAGTGGTCTCTTTCCATGCTATAACAATTTTATTCAAGCTTAAGATGGGCAGATTTTTAATGAGTGAGGGAATCAAGGGTCGTCGAGAAAAGGCAGGAAAGTGGACTTGAGGATGATCCGATCAACCGTGACCTCATTGAATGGCAGAGCAGACTCCTACATCTTACGGCCTTCTTTAATTCTGTGATAACCTCCCTTACCTTTCAATTCTATCCCTCTTGAAATAAACCCCAGCATTTGGTTGCTGTTTCCTAGAACCTCATTAACTTGGGGATGCTATTTTCTTTTGCAGTTTTGGATTCTGTCATCTTCCTCCCGTCTGAATTTTTTTTTCGTATTTCAATTTCCCCCACACCCTTCCTGGCCCTGAACCAGATGCTGCTCCCTGGTGAATCTCCTCTCTTCTAATAACATGACCAACAAGCAAGGGTATTCGAATGGCCATAATTCATCCTAGCCCCAGGCCTAGTGGTGTATGAGACAGGCAAAGCACATTCGTCAGTTCACTCCACCCATTTCCCTGCATGCTTCTTCACCTCACTCTTTGTTTCAAACCCCATCCACACTGTGCTATTTACATCCAGTGAGGAGCATCTCTGTGAAATCATCTCAAAGTTGCTCCTGGGTCCTAAAGCTCGCACACAACACACTTCCCCGTGGGACATGCCAGTTCAGAGGCAGAGATTCTAACCCAGTGCGCCACATGATTTCTCCAAACTCTGACCACTGCTTTCTGCAATTTGACCAGTTAATCTTGTAACTTACTTATAAAAGGCAAGAATTACTGAATATAAAACAAAGTAAAGACAAAGTTTTTTTTGTAACAAAGACCCCTGCAATGTTGGGCTGCAGCAAGTATGAACATTAAAAGTCAGGGCCGCAGAAGATACCACTTAGCCCAACAAGACTCCTCCCAGTGGAATCCCACTTGCTGAGCGATCAGAAGGTTTTGCGGGCAAATTGTAAATCTGTTTTTTGATAAACAGTCTCTTGACTTTGTGCCTTCAGTTGAAATTGCACCCCCATATCTCCTAGACCCTTTTCTCTCTCTCTCTCTCTCTCTCTCTCTCTCTCTGGTTCCCACTTAAAGCCACTTCTGCTGTTCACTTCAATGCTTTTCTGTGTTGGTATTCCAATCTTCTATTATCCCAACGATGCCACCCGAAGGTTGCAGGAACAGCAACTCATATTCCGCTTGGGAACCCTGCAGCCCAATGGTATCAATGTGGACTTCACCAGCTTCAAAATCTCCCCTTCCCCCACCGCATCCCAAACCAGCCCAGTTCGTCCCCACTTCCCTGACCTGTTCTTCCTCTCACCCATCCCCTCCTCCCACCTCAAACCCCACCCCCATCTCCTACCTGCTAACCTCATCCCACCCCCTTGACCTGTCCGTCCTCCCTGGACTGATCTATCCCCTCCCTAACTCCCCACCTACACTCACCTTTACTGGCTCCATCCCTGCCTCTTTGACCTGTCTGTCTACTCTCCACCTATCTTCTCCTCTATCCATCTTCTATCTGCCTCCCCCTCTCTCCCTATTTAATTCAGAACTCCCGCCCCCCACCACCCCCCACCATGGCCTGAAACATCAGCTTTTGTGCTCCTGTGATGCTGCTTGGCCTGCTGCGTTCATTCAGCTCCACACTTTGTTATCTCAGATTCTCCTCTGTTGCCATTCGACTTTCTGAGACAAAAAAGCAGTCTCTCTTCTTGTACCCTGTCTGACAGCCGCTCCGGCACGCTCATTCCAAACTCGTCCTTTTTCCCTCGTGCACCTGCCCAGCAGACCTCCCCCGAGTTAGTGACGATACCAATTCGAGCGATCAGGCATCAGGATTAGGCGTCATGCAATACATTACACTGCAATGCCAACATTGCTGGGAGCTCCTTCAAAAGAATCAAAGACTTGCATTTCGATAGCACCCTTGGCACGTCTAGTTCGCTTCCCAGCCAATGAAGCCCCTTTGAAGACTCGTGTTTGACAAAATGTCCCAAGGTGCTTTGCAGGACATGGAAAAAGAAAGAGGAATTAGGGGATAAAGAAAAGCAACTGACCATGTGGCCACAGAAATAGGTTCAAAGAGTGTTTTGAAGTTGGGATAGAGGGGGGGAAGGAGCTAGGTAGAGGGTTTGATGCTACGACAGGTGAGGAAACCCCAAAGACTCCATTGCATCCTCAGAGGTGCTCAGGTGGGGAAGAGCTCAGTGATTTCCACGCACAAATTGCAAAACTGAAAAGAAAGGCTAGAATTATGTAAACCATCCCACAAACCAGCCGTCCATCCACTGACTCCGTTTACACTTCTCACTGCCTCAGAAAGGCAGCCAACATCATCAAAGACCCCTCTCACCCCGGTTATAATCTCTTCCAACCTTTCCCATCACACAGAAGATAGAAAAGTTTGTATACAAGTATAAACAGATTCAAGAACAGCTTCTTCATGCAGTTATCAGAATCTGAACGGACCTGTCAAATTTTAAATTGAAATGTTGATCGCACTCTCTGTGCACCTTCTCTGCAGCTGTAACACTGTATTCCTCGCCCTGTTCTATCACCCTAATGCACTTTGTATGGGATAATCTGCCTGTACTGCATGCAAAACAAAACTTTTCACAGTACCTAGGCACATGGGACAATAATATATCAAATCAAATGAAGAGAGACAGTGAAATCATAGATCTGCATTGTATTGAAACTGCTCTGTCTTTGCATACTAGCAAGTAAAATCCTTTGTTATATGAGATGTGGGCATCAGTGACGATGCCAGGGTTGGTTGCCCATCTCTTGCACTGAATGGTTTGCTTTGGCAACTCCAGGCACATTTCAGAGACAACCACGTTGGGTGTGTAATTATATATAGAGACCTGACCAGATAAGGAGAGCAGAATTCTTCCGTTCACGTTCCTTCGCATTAGCAAACCAGATGGGTATTTTAAACAATGGCTACACTATCACCAGATTTAGGAATTGAATTAAAACTCCACCAACAACTTGTAGGGATTTGAACCTGCAGCATCACACTGCCAACCCCACCTCAAGTCCACCACTACACCATTAGCTTCATACAGTTACATGGGGAGTATGGACATGATAGAGACTCTGGGAGAAAGCTGTGCCTCGGGGTCCATTCTTGACAGTCATTTCAAACACCGTGGGAGAGTTTGGCACAAGTAAAAGGGTCATTAGACATCGTGGAGTCGTGAGTTACAAAAGAGATTCAATAAAAGTGAGAGTGACACCATTTTTAATGTACTTCTCTAGAAAGTTATGCAAAGCACTCTTTTACTTCCAACATTAGCACATTAACTTCATAGTTTGTGCTTGAAATTGCACCCAACAACAACTTTTTCCTCTTAAATTTCAAACAATATACTTTATTCATAAAAATGCCTTTGTACACATACATTGTCACAAATAGAGGTCGATTCTATACAGTAACACATCAAGACAACAAAACACCCAGCAGCAACTGTGTATGAAAACAGGAGCAGGCCAGGAAGCTCACTGCATGGGTATCCAGGCAGCTGAGACCCACAGAAATCCCAGCAACTCAAGCTCCAGGGAGGGGCTGAAAGGAAAATGAAGAAGTTGCATTTATGTAGTGCCTGACACGACCTTAGGAACCCCCCACTCCCCCCAACCTAAGCACTTCTCAGGCGATCAAGCGTAGTCATGGTTGTCCCAGAGGAAACAGGGCAGTCAATTCACGCATCACAAGTTCCCACGAACAGCAATGTGAACTTGACAAAATGGGTTGTTTCAGCGATATTAGCGGAGTGATAAATATTGCCTAAAAGGGGCATCAGTTTAACATCTCGACTGAGAGACAGAGTTTCGCAGAACTCCCTCAGCAGTTGCCAGCTTGGATTTTAGATTGCATTCTCTGGAATAGATCTCGAATTCACAAACTCTATTGAGAGGGGAAGATGGGGACAGAAGTGGGCCGAAGGGCCTGTTCCTATGCCATACTGGCCTATGTTCTATGGAGTAAATGGAGAACAGTGCACACATCAGAAACTTCATCCTGAGAGGCAGCCAGTCAGGGTAAAACAAAACTTCTCAGCTCAGTGGGAGGCCTGAGCATTAGCAAGCGACTCGCAAACTAGTTCCAAAGTACAGTCAGACTGAAAGCAGAAGTGAATGTGAAATCAGGCGAAATGTTGACATGTTTGGAACTACAAAGCTTTACTACAGTTTTGACAGATCACAACAGTTGATTCCAGCATGGTCTCTCTCTCTCTCACACACTCTCGCACACACGCAGTCACTCAGACACACACACACACACACACACACACACACACACACACACACACACACACATACAGTCACACACAATCTCACACACACACACACACACACACACTCACACACAGAGTCTCAGACATACGCAGTCACCCAGACACTCACACAAACACAGACACACACATTGACTCACAGACATATACACTCAGACAGACACATGCACTATCACACACACACACACACACACACACACACACACACACAGATGTACACACAAACTAACACTCACACACACAGAGATAGGTGTACACATGAACTCACACACTTACACACACACACACACGCAGACACACACACACGTGCACACACACTCACATAGACGTACACGCAACCTAACACTCACACACACACAGATAGGTGTACACACGAACTCACACACTTACACACACACGCGCGTGCACACACACACTCACACACACACACATACACACACACACACAGAGACACAGACAGACACAGATACACACACACACAGACTCACACACACACACACACACAGACACACACACACAAATACACACACACTCACACACACACTGATACACACACACACTAACACACAGACACACACACACAAACACACAGACACACTCACACTGACACACACACACACACACACACACTCACACACACACTGACGCACACACACAGATACACACACACTCACACACACACACTGATACACACACACACACACACACAGACACACACACACACACAGACACACACCTGGTAATAAAAGGCAGCACATTCTCTCACACAGCAATCAGTTGAGAGACAAACACAAATGGTAAACAATGCTTTTCAAACAAACGAAGGGCCCACTGGTCAATGCACACTCGGGCAGGAGCTTCAGGCTTAAAACAAGGGAGAATTATGTATCCTCAGAGCTGTGTGCGGAGATTAAGAAAGCAAGTGACTTTTCAGCATGAACTGGCAACGAATTCCCCACTTGATTCAACCATTTCCCTCCAACCTACTGTTCCAGGCTATGGGCTGGTCCCATTGGACTGTAACTGCCATAATGTCTGAAAGGTACACTGCCTTCCCTTCGTCAGCAAGCACTTCAGAAAATGTCTTAAAGCTGTCCCCCTATCATGGGCACAGAGCTCTCGAATACTGATGGCTTACATTTGTATGCCCCTCACTCTTAAATTGCTTCATGATGTTTTATCTTGGCCAGAACCTGTTGCAAGACTCACCCATCTCTCCCTTCAGTGAGACCATGTCCTGTTCTGGAAAGGACAATGATTAATTTGTATAAAAGTCAGGCAATCACAAGAGTTAGTCTCTGCCTGAATGTCTTGGGATCGACGAAGGCAATGAGAAAGGATCCGGTAGATTCCAGGCTAAAGCAGGAGTGGGACTGAAGATTCCCGATTGGTGATCTGGTTGGCGGGGGGAGTTGGTGATCCAGTCTTATTTAAGTCTCTAACTTCCTCATGGGCCCTTCCTGGAATTCTCTGATAGGATTCACTGGGCATTTGGTATTACCTGCTTAGCAACAACCCAAATGGGGCTAGATTAATTCAGGATACCTGGTCGGCATGGATGAGTTGGACCGAAAGGGTCTGTTTCTGTGCTCTACAGCTCTGTGAGTCTAACCCGATGTTGCCATGCCACTCTCTCACTGACCTTTGTGTCCAGTGTAGCCGCTGAGGCCTAATCCTTTCACCGACTTCCCCCACCCAGACTGCGGCCATGCCAGTGTGCCCCTGCTTGTTAAACCTCGCCTCCGTCTCTGCTCGAGAGTGGCCAGGGGTGGAAGCCATGCTCTGAAGCCACTAGGCCCCCCCCCCCCCCCCCATCCGTAACAACTCGATAATTCACAGTCACCCTTCCTTAATGTTGTCACCTTGTGCCACCTTGCTCCTCCCTTTGTATCGATCGCATCCTTGTGCTGGATTCCTTTTCATTTCCAAATGCACCACTTCCGGATACAACCCTCCCGCCACCGCACTCTCAAAATCCCATCGCTGTCTTTCGAACAATCAAGAGTTCTGACGAAGGGTCACTGGGCCTGAAATATTAACTCTGATTTTTTCTTCACAGATGCTGGCAGACCTGCTGAGCTTTCCCAGCAACTTCTGTTTTTGATCTCTGTTTGTAACTCAGTACCTGACTTATCTTTATGGTATTATACACAGAAACATTCACTACATCTATAGCAATTATTGGTAAAATACATAATGTTTCATGGTTTGTGGCTGCAGTCCACAAAAACCATTCACTGCACTCATTCTGTCTGTGGCCATCAACTTTAGCCAATGCAGTGAATCATGCACATTGAATTCGAACTGTAACTTGGAACCCATTCCCTCGGAAAGTGTGCAGTCCACAGAGTGTTCTTGTGTTCCACTTATTACACAAGGTTGTGCAAACCTCTCGAAAGTTTGACATGTTTTGCTTTTGATTCGTGAGAGACAGCCCTCGGAAACTAGATATGCCAAACTTCACTTTTACCGTCCTGGGCATGGTTACTGGATGTCGAATGCTCAGCTTGGGCTGTGTTCAGGCCACTGAGGGTTTCATATAATCCCACTCAGGAACATGTACCTGCAGCTCACTCTAGGTGGGTTACCATGGCCAGCTATTTGCAACACTGCCAATCAGACTAATTCATTGTTGACTCCCATGCCAACCAACAAAAAACAAAGAAAATTACAGCACAGGAACAGGCCCTTCAACCCTGCACTGACATGATGTCCGTCACAGCTAAAACGCCTTACCCTTCTGGGGACCGTATCCCTCTAGTCCCATCCTGTTCAGATATTTGCCAAGATGCCCTTTAAATGTCACCATAATATCTGCTTCCACTACCCCCCCCCCCCACCCCGGCAGCGAGCTCTAGGCACCCACCAACCCCAGTGTAAAAAACCTGCCTCGTACATCATCTTTAAACATTGCCCCTCACACCTTAAACCCATGACCCCTGGTAACTACTCTTCCACCCTGGGCAAAAGCCTCACACTGTCCACTAGCCCATGCCCTTCATAATCTTCTGGGCCTCTATCACGTTGCCCCTTGATCTCCATCGTTCCAGTGAGAACAATCCAAGTTTCTCCAAACTCTCCTCATAGCTAATGCCCTCCATACAACATCCTGGTAAATCTTTTCTATACCCTCTCCAAAGTCACCACATTCTTCTGGTAGTGTGGCAACCAGAATTGAACATAATATCCCAAATGTGGCCTAACTAAGGTTCTATAAAACTGCAACATTACCTGCCAATTTTTAAACTCAATGCCCCGGCCGATGAAGGCAAGCATGCCATCTGCCTTGTTAACTACCTTTTCCACCTGTGTTGCCACTTTCAGTGAGCTGTGTATCTGTGCACCCAGATCCCTCTGCCCATCAGTACTCTTAAGGGCTCTTGTAGACTAATTGCTCGTCAATCTTTCGCTCTCAGTCACAGGAAGAATTGCAGAAGCCTGTGACTAAGGCGTGCCAGGATTTTAAGTTTGAAAAACTGAAGGAAATTGGGCTGGTGTTTCCTTTTTTTGGGTGGGAGGGTTGAGGGTCAGGTGTAGACTAGGTATGGCCATTGAATTGAGGCTTTCAGGTTTATGGGGGAAAGATGCCCAGTCATTCCTGGTGGAATATGCGGTAAAGCACAGGCGTAAATGGCAGGGAACACAAGTGGGAAGCTGGGAGTATTACAGTATTACAGTCAAAGGTTAATTGAATTGTGGGAAATGTTACTGAGAAGGGCAATGGAAGAGATGGCTTGTTTTGGGGTCTTCAAAAGGCCATCAACAATAAACTCTTCCCAACTTACCTTGGAGTGGTGGTGACATCATCAGAGTGTGCTGGAGGCCTGAAGTGGAGCAGGATAGAAGCCTGGAGCAGAGTGGGCTGGAATTAGAATCCCTACAGTGTGGGAACAAGTCCACACCGACCCTTGATTCATCCTACCCAGACCCATCCCCCTATTACCCACCTAATCTACAGACCCCTGAACACTACAGGCAATTTAGCACGGCTAATCCACCTAACCTGCACATCTTTGGATTGTGGGAGGAAACCCACGCAGACACGGGGAGAATGTGCAAACTCCACACGGACAGTTTCCTGAGGGTGGAATTGAACCCATGCCCCTGGGGCTGTGAGGCAGCAGTGCCAACCACTGAGCCACCGTGTCACCGTGAGGCCTGGAGTAGAGTAGGACAGAGGCCTGGAGAGGAGCGGGACGGACGCCTGGAGCAGGGTGGGTTGGAAGCCTGGAGCGGATGAGCTGGAGACCTGGAGTGGAGCGGGGAAGGTTTTGGGATTAGGGGACAGTCAGTGGCTTGCAAACCTGGTCAGTCCCATATGTTAATCTAATCTACTGCAGGACCTTCACAGAAAGACTGTAATATTTATCTTTTTAACTCTATTTCTTATTTTTCTAACCTATACTATGAACAACTGTAAGGCAATGTAAATACTATTCTTTATTTCTCTATTTTGTACCGAAGATTTATACCTTCATACTTTGTCCCTAAGATGGTGTTGTGTAGGGTGACATTGTAAACATGTCACTGTGCTCCTTGTAGTTGACTATCTGTGACATTAGACCTAACTGTAATTCTAAAACATCTGTGACTCCTCCACCGTCTCCAAATAATGTCCCGTGCTCTACCATAGCAACAAAGGACTTAGGCCTTCCAGCCTTTCAAGCTTGCCCCATCTTTCAATAAGATCATGGCTGAAGTCTCAACCCCAGTTTGCTGCCTATCTCCATACCCCTTGACTTCCTTAAACATAGAACATAGAACATAGAACATAGAACAGTACAGCACAGAACAGGCCCTTCAGCCCACAATGTTGTGCCGACCATTGATCCTCATGTATGCACCCTCACATTTCTGTGACCATATACATGTCCAGCAGTCTCTTAAATGTCCCCAATGACCTTGCTTCCACAACTGCTGCTGGCAACGCATTCCATGCTCTCTAAACGTTGGTCCCACAACTCCGTACCCCCACCCACCGCCCCCCACTGCTGGCCCTTCCCCCAGCTGCTGGCTTGCGTTGAACCAGATAACGCCCTGTTCTCCATGAGGACTAAGGCTGTAATTCTGAAGAAGAGTCCAATTGAATTTGCAAGATTAACTCTGCTTCTCTCTCCACAGATGTTGGCAGACCTGCTGAGTTTCTTCAGCAATTGTCTGTTTTTTATTTGAGTCTATATACAACTAGAGGCAGGCATCAATTTTTTTTTGGTTTCATTCTTTCATGGGATCTGGGCATCACTGGCAAAGGCAGGTGCCACAGTGGTATGAGAATCTGTGCCCTCGGCCTCAAGATTCACATGACCACCATCGCGCCAATATCTCTCCAAAGGCTAACCACAAAGGAATCCCACATCCCGTCAAAAAATAAAGAACAAAACAGACAGGTTTTGGGGCAGAAAACAGAAAGCCAGTGGCATTGAAAGATGGGCAGAATGGAAGCAGATCGTGACATCCCCTGCCAAGCTTGCGTCAGATCTAAAGTAAGATTTAGCTTGAAAACGTGCTTGCTGAATACTGGTTTGCAACATCTTTCTTCAGAATGAAAGGGGTCAGAGGTCAAGAAGGGCCTGGTTGACTGAAGTGTGATTGGTGAGGACCCAGGACTGGGCGTTGCTGAGGGGATTTGGTGCGCATGCCTGAGGTACAAAGTGGTTTTGATACACTGTATGCTGAATGACAGGAGGGAAGTACTGTTTGATTCAAACAACATCGACATACCACTGTGACAGGCCTGATGAGTGTGAAGGAGTGGAGTTGGGGGAGAGTGAGTGTGAGGGAGTGGGGTTGGGGGACAGTTAGGGTGAGGTAGTGGGGTTGGGGGACAGTTAGTGTGAGGGACTGGGGTTGGGGGGTGTGAGTGTGAAGGAGTGGGGTTGGGGGGGGCGAATGAGTGTGAGGGAGTGGGGTTGAGGGGGTGTGAGTGTGATGGAGTGGGGTTGGGGGACAGTTAGTGTGAGGGACTGGGGTTGGGTGGGTGTGAGTGTGAATGAGTGGGGTTGGGGGGTGCGAATGAGTGTGAATGAGTGGAATTGGGTGGGGGGGTGAATGAGTGTGAGGGAGTGGGGTTGGGGGACAGTTAGTGTGAGGGACTGGGGTTGGGGGGGTGTTAGTGTGAGGGACTGGGGTTGGGGTGGGTGCGAATGAGTGTGAGATTGGGGAGGAACATTTTTCAGTCCGTCTGTTCAAATGGTGAGAAACCCTGTTGTCATTTTCAATCTGGACGCAGCCTGACCAGTGAGTAGATTAAAATCATCGAACATTTTCTCTCCCTCATGAGCTAAATGTCTGCCTTTAACGGGTCAATCTTGGCTTGCCTGATGAGAATGTTCTTTCAGTCCCGTTGACAAAGTCATCTTCCCAAGAGGCACATGATTTGCTGGCATCAGCTAACAGTTTCGTTGCCAGGAATTCCCATTGGCACTGGGCATGATGATATTGGCATTGTGGTGAGTGTTAAGCGGAGACTGTTCAGACTGAGCTTCTCTCTCTTTAGTCAGAGCTCCTCTGCTGTTTGCAAACAGAGAGAAAACGCAACTCTGCATGGCAGCTTCTGGATTAGCAGCTCGCTGTCAGTTGTTCCCCTTTTATCTCGTGTGGTCTTCGCTTCACTGCGATTAGTGTGTAAGATCTGCTTGGACCAACCTCCAGATGGCACTTGATGGCGAAACTGATGCGGTTTTTATTCTTTGGGAACAGCATTGGCTTTCTAAGGCGCAGCTCTGACACCGCATGTGAGGGTTTATCGAAAGCTCACAGAGGAAACCACCTCAAAACCACGAATCGCCTTAAACCTTGGCTTAGCGGTTAGTTTATACCTTTTGCCTAGGCTCCCTGCAGCCCGGAGGGCTTGATGTGGAATTCTCCAATTTCAAATTCCCACCCATCTCCCTGGCTCCCCTTCCAGCCTCACATCCTCCCTTCCATTCCACCTTCTGACCCTCCCTTCCAGCCACCAACCGGATTCATCCCTCCCATTGATCAACCAGGTCATCCCTACCACCAGTGCCCACCAGTGTCCACCATCCTGCTAACCCCACATCCCCCCGCTTTATCTGCAGACCCACCCACTCCCACACCCAGTCTTGAAGACGGGTAATATCCGAAGCGTTAACCACTCCTTTCCTCCAGATGCTGCCTGGCCTGCTGCGTTCTTCCAGCCTCCTGTTTGTCTCTCTAACCAATTTATATGCTCACTTTGGGAGCTGTCTTGGATATGAGATCAGAATGTAGCAATTGTGTGTGTCACTGTTGTAACTGAGGACACCCGGCAAATACTTGTGCACAGCAAGATCCCACAATGAATCTGTTCCTGTCATATTGGTTGGGGGGGAGCGAATATTTGCCAAGGTGATTCCCCTTCTATTTAAACAGCACAGCAGGTTCTTTGACATCCCTGGGCAGGGCAGACTGAGCCTCGAGTTAGTGAGGTCCCAGCAGAGCGACAGCATTTCTGATCGTCAGCGATGAGGAGGTGTAAGCGAGAGGAAGGGATGGAGCGTGTGAGAGAGGCACAACAAGTAACAGGAGACCATCGAGGCTGTCGTCGACTGATGGGCATTTGCATGGCACCCTCCACATCCTCAGGACAGTGGATTAAAGGGAGGAAACAGTCATGTGATTGCCAAATACTGCTGGGTGTTGGAAATCTGAAATGAACAGCGGTCGCTGGAAATCAATAACAGAGGGATCGAAAGGCAGGGCCAGCCAAGTACTTGTTCCTGAGGTTTGGGAAACATTTCTTCACTTAGAGGTTGGTCCCCATTTTGGAATTCTCTCCCTAACATGCCTGTGAGCCCATTGTCAGGGAAAACCCATCTGGTTCATTAATATCCTTCAGGGATGCTGCCATCCTTCCCCGAGATAACAAGGTGTGGAGCTGGATGAACACAGCAGGCCAAGCAGCATCAGAGGAGCAGGAAGGCTGATGTTTCAGGTCTGGACTCTTCATCAGAAAAGGTCTTCTTTTTCTGAAGAAGGGTCTAGGCCTGAAACGTTAGCCTTCCTGCTCCTCTGATGCTGCTTGGCCTGCTGTGTTCATCCAGCTCCACACCTTGTTATCTCAGGTTCTCCAGCATCTGCAGTTCCTACTATCTCTGCCAACTTTTCCTGGTCTGGCCTACATGTGACTCCAGACCCATAGCAATGTGGTTGACTCTTACCTGCCCTCTGGGCAATAAATGCTGCCTGGTCAGAGATGCCCTCATCCCATGAATGAATAAAGGAATGTATTTAAGATCTCAGTTTTCAGAGGCAACAAGGGGGAGAGGGTGAAAGCAAGAATATGGCATTGACATATTGCATAGTGGAGCAGTTTCAAAGGGCCGAATGGCCTACGCCTGCTCTGAGCTTCGATGGTTACATGAGTTGATTCAGTGTGTAAAATTGCGAGGCTCCATTCACAGATTGAATCCAAGTTGCCACTATTTTGTAGGCAGCTGTGAGAACAAGGCTGTGCAGAGATTTGTCCATTAATGTCGACCAGTGTCACCACCCCTTTCCACGCCTTTCAGTCTTCTCGGCTCCGAAGGGGCTATCAGCAAATGGAAGGTACCATTGAGGGTTTGAGGGCCAGGTTGTCAGGGCTGAGCGACCGCAGGCTCAGAGACTGACCAGGCCGGAAACCGAGTGAGTTTATGGCTGAAATCCAAATATTTAATAACGGCACAGTGGTATCGAGATTCCAAACTGCGGCTGAAGTTTAACAAGGTAACTCCCGTTCTGAAGGAGACATCACCTTGTCCCCAGTACCAGAGCCTACCTGCCTTCCCCGAGTAACCATAGGCCAGAAACTGCACCCCCCACCAAGTGTGATGAAGGGTTTAGGCCCGAAATGTCAGCTTTTGTGCTCCTGAGATGTTGCTGGGCCTGCTGTGTTCATCCAGACTCACATTTTGTTGTCCCCCACCAAGTGTCGCTGGTTGGCCTTTAGTGACCCCATGAAACTGCACTGTGTGTTGGGCCTGTCTGCACTGCCTCACACTCAGCTTGATTTCTTTCTTGAATTCTTTGCTTGTTTTCTTTCACTTCTTTTTCTCCCTGTTTTCTCTGCCATGACACGCCTCCATGTCCCTTTTTGTTACAAATTAAAAGAAGAATCAGCAAATACTACTGAGCCAGAACACTGTCGCTGTGCGAAATGCACTGAGAATTGTGGCCCAGTGAAAACCCTTTCCGGCCCTTATGCGGCTCCTGCCTTCAACAGCTTTGGTTTTTCCCTTTTGCATTCATTCATGATTTGTGAATGGGCCTGGCTGGTTGGGCCAGGATTTGTTCCCCGTTTCAAGTTGGCCCATGAGAAGGTTGTGGTGAACTGCCTTTTGATGTCACTCTTTGAGCGATACCAAGCTGCAGAGATGAACTGAGCATGTGTCATGCCTCAACCTGCAAACAGGAAGCAAGTATGCTTCTCGCACTCAGCATTTGGGGAATTCTCGCATTCCATGTTTATCACCAGCTAACTCGTTAGGAAGGAACTAGAGAGTGCACTCAGCATTTGAGAGCTGATGTCAGTGGGTCTCACGAACGAGGCCTGTTCTCTGAATGAGATAACACAGTGTGGAGCTGGAGGAACACAGCAGGCATCAGAGGAGCAGGAAAGCTGACTTTTCGGGTCAGGACCCTTCTTCAGAAAGACCCTTCTTTTCCTGAAGAAGGGTCCTGACCTGAAATGTCAGCTTTCCTGCTCCTCTGCTGCTGCCTGGCCAGCTGTTCATCCAGCTCCACACTGTGCTATCCCAGATTCCAGCATCAGCAGATCTTACTGTCCCATTCTCTGATTGAGACGTCTGCGTCTGAGCTCCCAATCGATGTGCCTGCTACTCTGCAGCCCGGAGGGCTCACTCAGAATGTTTACTCCAAGGCACAGCCGCATTGTACTCATCAGTAAATTGATACCCCTTTCAGAGAAGGAAAGCTTAGAGGATTTCACTGTTCCATTCCAGCTCTCTTCCACAACAGATCAGTCAGTCCTATCCTCTGCAGTTGTTGCAAGTTAAGTTCCCTCAAATCTAATTTCCTTTTGAAAATGTTCATCACCTACTCCCACCACACTCCCTGTAGACTCATCACCGCTCGCTGTGTAAAAACAAAGTGCTCTTCCGCACATCCCTCCTGTATCTCTTGCCTAAAATCTTAACTCTGTGTGCCCTACTCCTTGTACAAACCGACCATTAGATTCCCTTATCTAAGCCTTTCATAACTCTGCAACTTCTATCCAAATGAACCCAAGCTTCTCCAGCCTAACCTTGTCGCTAAAATCCCTCATCCCTTGAATCATTCTGGTCAATCCCACTGTACTCTCTCTTTGGCACTCGGCACCCTCCCTCAAGTCTGGCAACAAGGACTGGATGCTGGCTGGAGCCTCAGCTGAGCTTTCTGTAGGTTCTATAGGATTAAAACAACTGGACTAACACGGTGGCTCAGTGGTTAACACCGCTGCCTCCCAGCACCAGGGGTTCAGGATCAATTCCACCCTCAGATAACTGTCTGTGCAGAGTTTGCACATTCTCCCCGTGTCTGTGTGGGTTTCCTCTCACAGTCTAAAGATGTGCAGGTTCAGGTGGATTGGCCATGCTAAATTGCCCGTAGCATTCAGGGACATGTAGGCTAAGTTGGTTAGCCATAGGAAATAACAAAGTGTGGAGCTGGATGAACACAGCAGACCAAGTAGCATCTTAGGAGCACAAAAGCTGATGTTTCGGGCCTAGACCCATCCCCCTCTCTGATGAAGGGTCTAGGCCCGAAACGTCAGCTTTTGTGCTCCTGAGATGCTGCTTGGCCTGCTGTGTTCATCCAGCCTCACACTTTGTTATCTTGGATTCTCCAGCATCTGCAGTTCCCATTATCTCTAGCCATGGGAAATGTCAGGTGGGATGCACTTTGGACGATCAGCATGGATTTCATGGGCTGTTAGGCCTGCTTCCACATTGTTGGAATTCTACTAACTACCTTACTTTTAGACTTAATGGCTCTATTTATGAAACCAAGATCCCATTGAATTTGCTAACCACTCTCTCATATGTCCTGCCACCTTCCAAAGTTGACGTACATCAATCCCAGGCCTCCCTTCCCCTGTATGTGCTGTGCCATTAAATTTCTATCACCTCTCCGGATTCCTTCACAGTTCTCTGTATGAAACTGCATCTACCACCTACCTTTCCACTCTGATAGTCTATCCCTGGCCCGATGCAGTTAAATGGAGTCAGCTCCATCATTTGTCACACTTTCAAGTTTTTGGTGTCATTGGAAAATTTCAAAAATTCATATCCCAGTCAATTTTAAATATTAGAACAGAACAGTATCCTCGCACAAGCCTTTAGGAACTAGCAAGGCCTCCCATATGGCAGTCTCAAAGACAACGAAACATCAGCTTTCCTGCTCCTCTGATGCTGCCTGGCCTGCTGTGTTCCTCCAGCTCCACACCGTGTTATCTCTGACTCCAGCATCAGAGGTTCTTGCTATCTCTTTACCAAGAATCTGTTTTCTGTACTTAAGCTGAGTCATTTTATCAAAACTGCCACTGACCCTGTAACTCTATGAGCGTCCATTTTGTTCATTATCATTCTCTTTGGTAATTTATCAAAGGTAAAATGCCTTAAAATGCCCAAAGACAACGATCATTGCTTTCCCTTCGGCAACCTATCGATGTCAGCTCGAAATATATTCAATAATTGATCATCTACATGCCTCGGGGATACAGGATTCCAACTATTCACCACCCTCTGAGTGAAGAGATTTCTCCTTGTCCCACTGCAAAATAGCTGAGCCCTTATTGAGAAATGGTTCTCGCTCTGTAATTTAGTTTTCCCAGCCAGAGGCTACGAGCCTCTCAGTATTGGCCTCGTCAAACTCATCAAAATCTCATACATTTCAAACAGCAGGTGGCTGTGAGATCAGGCAGTTCCATGCCAGGATGATCTACAGCAGGGAATGGGGGATGGCCTATAGCAGCGAATGGGGGATGACCTATAGCAGGGAATGGGGGATGACCTACAGCAAGGAATGGGGGATGATCCACAGCAGGGAATGGGGGATGGCCTATAGCAGCGAATGGGGGATGGCCTATAGCAGCGAATGGGGGATGACCTACAGCAAGGAATGGGGGATGATCCACAGCAGGGAATGGGGGATGACCTACAGCAGGGAATGGGGGATAGCCTACAGCAGGGAATGGGACATGACCTACAGCAGGGAATGGGGGATGGCCTATAGCAGAGAATGGGTCATGGCCTACAGCAGGGAATTGGGGATGGCCTATAGCAGGGAATGGGACATGGCCCTTAGCAGGGAATGGGACATGGCCCTTAGCAGGGAATGGGGGATGACCAACAGCAGGGAATGGGGGATGAACTACAGCAGGGAATGGGGGATAGCCTACAGCAGGGAATGGGGGATAGCCTACAGCAGGGAATGGGGGAATGACCTACAGCAGGGAATGGGGGATGATTTACAGCAGGGAATGGGGGATAACCTACAGCAGGGAATGGAACATGACCTATAGCAGGGAATAAGGGATAATCTACAGCAGGGAATGGGACATGACCTATAGCAGGGAATGGGGGATGATCTACAGCAGGGAATGGGGGATGATCCACAGCAGGGAATGGGAGATGACCTATATCAGGGAATGGGGGATGACCTATATCAGGGAATGGGACATAACCTACAGCAGGGAATGGGGGATGATCCACAGCAGGGAATGTGGCATGATCTCCAGCGTGGAATGGGACATGATCTGTAGAAGGGAATGCGAGATGACCTACAGCAGGGAATGGGAGATGATCTCCAGCAGGGAATGTGGGATGATCTCCAGCAGGGAAGGTGGCATGATCTCCAGCGTGGAATGGGACATGATCTGTAGAAGGGAATGCGAGATGACCTACAGCAGGGAATGGGGGATGATCTCCAGCAGGGAAGGTGGCATGATCTCCAGCGTGGAATGGGACATGATCTGTAGAAGGGAATGCGAGATGACCTACAGCAGGGAATGGGGGATGATCTCCAGCAGGGAAGGTGGCATGATCTCCAGCGTGGAATGGGACATGATCTGTAGAAGGGAATGCGAGATGACCTACAGCAGGGAATGGGGGATGATCTCCAGCAGCGACTGGGACATGATCTGTAGAAGGGAATGCAGGATGACCTAAAGCAGGGAATGGGGGATGATATACAGCAGGGAATGGGGGATGCCCTACAGCAGGGAATGGGGGATGATTTACAGCAGGGAATAGGGGATAACCTACAGGAGGGAATGGAACATGACCTATAGCAGGGAATAAGGGATAATCTACAGCAGGGAATGGGACATGACCTATAGCAGGGAATGGGGGATGATCTACAGCAGGGAATGGGGGATGATCCACAGCAGGGAATGGGGGATGACCTATATCAGGGAATGGGGGATGACCTATATCAGGGAATGGGACATGACCTACAGCAGGGAATGGGGGATGATCTACAGCAGGGAATGTGGGATGATCTCCAGCAGGGAATGTGGCATGATCTCCAGCGTGAAATGGGACACGATCTGTAGAAGGGAATGCGAGATGACCTACAGCAGGGAATGGGGGATGATCTCCAGCAGGAAATGTGGGATGATCTCCAGCAGGGAAGGTGGCATGATCTTCAGCGTGGAATGGGACATGATCTGTAGAAGGGAATGCGAGATGACCTACAGCAGGGAATGGGGGATGATCTCCAGCAGGGAATGGGACATGATCTGTAGAAGGGAATGCAGGATGACCTAAAGCAGGGAATGGGGGATGATATACAGCAGGGAATGGGGGATGACCTACAGCAGGGAATGGGGGATGATCTCCAGCAGGGAATGGGACATGACCTACAGCAGGGAATGGGGGATGGCCTATAGCAGGGAATGGGACATGGCCTACAGCAGGGAATTGTGGATGGCCTATAGCAGGGAATGGGACATGAACTACAGCAGGGAATGGGGGATGGCCTATAGCAGGGAATGGGGGACGACCAACAGCAGGGAATGGGGGATGACCTACAACAGGGAATGGGGGATAACCTACAGCAGGGAATGGGGGAATGACCTACAGCAGGGAATGGGGGATAACCTACAGCAGGGAATGGAACATGACCTATAGCAGGGAATAAGGGATAATCTACAGCAGGGAATGGGACATGACCTATAGCAGGGAATGGGGGATGATCTACAGCAGGGAATGGGGGATAACCTACAGCAGGGAATGGAACATGACCTATAGCAGGGAATAAGGGATAATCTACAGCAGGGAATGGGACATGACCTATAGCAGGGAATGGGGGATGATCTCCAGCAGGGAATGGGACATGATCTGTAGAAGGGAATGCGAGATGACCTACAGCAGGGAATGGGACCTGATCTGTAGAAGGGAATGCGAGATGACCTACAGCAGGGAATGGGGGATGATCTCATGTAGGTATGGAGTCCCGATGTTAACCAAAATGGAGAAGGTCTATTTGGGAAGGCACTGCCCACAACTTCAGTGACTTCAGAGGCGATCCTGAGGCATCAGAGAGACTCAACAAATTGCTAAACATTTCATCTACTCAACTCTTCAAGCACTGCCTATCCAGGCCACATGCTGGACTCATCAGCCACCCCAGAATGCCATACAGTGAAGAAGAATCAAGGCACCTTTGTTCCTAAAGGACTGACAAAGAGATTTAGATTCGTATGTAGGCATCGGTTAACACACACGTTGTGGTATCTGATTGACCCCAGGCTCTTCACCCTTCTCTGAAGATTACCTGGCTGTGGGGTTGAGTTTGAGATTTAGGAGATGGAGTACTGGGAGCAGATCTGTGCATCACACCTTCGGAAGGAGACTGGGGAGAGTAGAAGGTACGTTTACAAAAATGATCCCTGGACTTCAGGGAGAGATTCCGCAAATTAGGCCTGTTTTCACCAAAACTGGGAAGGTTAAGGGGTGATCTGATTGAAATCTTCAAGTTATTCACAGGAAAAGACCAGGGAGATCAAATAAACTATTTCCACTGGTCAGGATTCTCGAACTAGGGGCATAGTCTGAGAATTAGGGTCGGACCGTTTAGGGGTGATGTTAGGAAGTACTTCTGCGCACAGGGGAGGTAGAGGTTTGGAATTCTCTTCCCCAAATGGTGCTGGATGCTGGGTCAGTTGTCAGTTTTAAACTTGAAATGGATAATATTTTGCTGAGGAAAGGTGTGAATGGACATAGGCTGAAGACAGGTTTAAAGAGTTAGGCCACAGATCGGCCACAAAATGGCGGAACAGGTGAGGAACTGAATTGGCCCACTCCTGCGCTGATGTAAGGAGAGGAGAACGGTTCACCTTGTTAAGCTTCGGTGGCACGTGGGCCATGTTTGTGGAACTGGCTGTACATTCCTTCACTGTGATCCCCGTGGTGACAGAGAAACTCATGAGGAATGGTTAAATAGGCTGAGCCCGTATTCATTAGAGTTTCGATGAGGTGGTCAAAATTGGGTTACAAAAGCACTAGAGTGGGCGGATACTGAAAGGGTAACAAAGTGTGGAGCTGGATGAACACAGCGGGCCAAGCAGCATCTTAGAAGCACACAGGCTGACATTTTGGGCCTA